>NW_028232768.1:600000-1169693 GCF_057557595.1 Rhyacophila brunnea | reverse complement strand
CCTAACCCTAAACCCTAACCCTAACCCTAACCCTAACCCCTAACCCTAACCCTAACCCTAACCCTAACCCTAACCCCTAACCCCTAACCCCTAACCCCTAACCCCTAACCCCTAACCCTAACCCTAACCCTAACCCTAACCTAACCCTAACCCAAACCCTAACCCTAACCCTAACCTAACCCTAACCCCTAAACCCTAACCCTAACCCTAACCCTAACCCTAACCCTAACCCTAACCCTAACCCTAACCCTAACCCTAACCCTAACCCTAACCCTAACCCTAACCCTAACCCTAACCCTAACCCTAACCCTAACCCTAACCCTAACCCTAACCCTAACCCTAACCCTAACCCTAACCCTAACCCTAACCCTAACCCTAACCCTAACCCTAACCCTAACCCTAACCCTAACCCTAACCCTAACCCTAACCCTAACCCTAACCCTAACCCTAACCCTAACCCTAACCCTAACCCTAACCCTAACCCTAACCCTAACCCTAACCCTAACCCTAACCCTAACCCTAACCCTAACCCTAACCCTAACCCTAACCCTAACCCTAACCCTAACCCTAACCCTAACCCTAACCCTAACCCTAACCCTAACCCTAACCCTAACCCTAACCCTAACCCTAACCCTAACCCTAACCCTAACCCTAACCCTAACCCTAACCCTAACCCTAACCCTAACCCTAACCCTAACCCTAACCCTAACCCTAACCCTAACCCTAACCCTAACCCTAACCCTAACCCTAACCCTAACCCTAACCCTAACCCTAACCCTAACCCTAACCCTAACCCTAACCCTAACCCTAACCCTAACCCTAACCCTAACCCTAACCCTAACCCTAACCCTAACCCTAACCCTAACCCTAACCCTAACCCTAACCCTAACCCTAACCCTAACCCTAACCCTAACCCTAACCCTAACCCTAACCCTAACCCTAACCCTAACCCTAACCCTAACCCTAACCCTAACCCTAACCCTAACCCTAACCCTAACCCTAACCCTAACCCTAACCCTAACCCTAACCCTAACCCTAACCCTAACCCTAACCCTAACCCTAACCCTAACCCTAACCCTAACCCTAACCCTAACCCTAACCCTAACCCTAACCCTAACCCTAACCCTAACCCTAACCCTAACCCTAACCCTAACCCTAACCCTAACCCTAACCCTAACCCTAACCCTAACCCTAACCCTAACCCTAACCCTAACCCTAACCCTAACCCTAACCCTAACCCTAACCCTAACCCTAACCCTAACCCTAACCCTAACCCTAACCCTAACCCTAACCCTAACCCTAACCCTAACCCTAACCCTAACCCTAACCCTAACCCTAACCCTAACCCTAACCCTAACCCTAACCCTAACCCTAACCCTAACCCTAACCCTAACCCTAACCCTAACCCTAACCCTAACCCTAACCCTAACCCTAACCCTAACCCTAACCCTAACCCTAACCCTAACCCTAACCCTAACCCTAACCCTAACCCTAACCCTAACCCTAACCCTAACCCTAACCCTAACCCTAACCCTAACCCTAACCCTAACCCTAACCCTAACCCTAACCCTAACCCTAACCCTAACCCTAACCCTAACCCTAACCCTAACCCTAACCCTAACCCTAACCCTAACCCTAACCCTAACCCTAACCCTAACCCTAACCCTAACCCTAACCCTAACCCTAACCCTAACCCTAACCCTAACCCTAACCCTAACCCTAACCCTAACCCTAACCCTAACCCTAACCCTAACCCTAACCCTAACCCTAACCCTAACCCTAACCCTAACCCTAACCCTAACCCTAACCCTAACCCTAACCCTAACCCTAACCCTAACCCTAACCCTAACCCTAACCCTAACCCTAACCCTAACCCTAACCCTAACCCTAACCCTAACCCTAACCCTAACCCTAACCCTAACCCTAACCCTAACCCTAACCCTAACCCTAACCCTAACCCTAACCCTAACCTAACCCTAACCCTAACCCCTAACCCTAACCCTAACCTAACCCTAACCCCCTAACCCTAACCTAACCCTAACCCTAACCCTAACCCTAACCCTAACCCTAACCCTAACCCCTAACCCCTAACCCCCTAACCCACCCTAACCCCCTAACCCCCTAACCCCTAACCCTAACCCTAACCCTAACCCGAAAAACAATTAAAATAACGTAAGTAAAAAACAATATCATGGTCCTTTCTTTGTATAATAATACAATTCTATAACATTTATCCTATAATTATTAGAAAATATAATTACAAGGTTTTATTTTGTTTTATATTTGTCTAAATTAAGAAATGCTTTATTTATATGCAGGTTTGTAAATATTCCATGTATTTAGAAAAATAAATTTGATTTTTATCTTTTATTAATCTATAAGGCCAATTAACACAATAAATCTATGACAATATATGTGACTAAGTATTTTATTTTTTGTGTATTTATCACATTATATATTTTATTTTACAGAAGAAAAGGTAATTTATTGTACTATAGAATCTGTATAATAAAGAAATGTTAATATAGCGTTGTCAAATGATTAAAACCATAGAATCTAATTATTTTGGTAATGTATAAAGTTTTATTCTTATTTAGAAGCCGTTCTTTTTTTTAATTTAATATTGAAATATCATCCTAGTTTTCTTTATTGACATTTCCAACAAGAAAAACCTTTTAAAAATATAAAATCAAGATAATCATTTTACTATTCGATAATTATTAAACTTGGGATTATGATTTTCGTTAAATAATTTGATTTTCTGAAACTAATTAATGTGTCTTACCATATAAAATGCCCAATTTTAGTAATATTTCTTGATTTAATGATCAAATCAAACATTTTTTATATGAATAGTGCCGAGTCTTTAGATTGGATTATCCATATTTGAGAAAAATATTGTTTTAAAACCCACAAATAATATTATATATGTTTTATATTGAATAAGTCCGATTTTTCTATAAATAATATATAAATGGGATTTTGGTTTTATATTTATAGTAAAAATGCCAATTTTACAGTATTTTAACTCAACTATTTAAAAAATTGTCGTGAACAATAGAACTAAATTAAAAAGATACCAGGCATTATTAACACCTAAAAAGAATTTGGAATAGATTGAAAACTTATAGATTCATATAAAAGATGAGGTTGAGTAAAATATATAGATTACACTTTTTAGTATTACTAATATGAGTTTATTCTATTTCTGAGCCATATATTTTTTTTTATTTATAAGTCAGCTTTTTTTTAGTTTATGTATTTTTATTTCGCCATATAACTATATATTTTTTTCTTTTTTGCCCCATTAAATTTTTGAGCTACCAAATATTATAACTTTTATTCTTAATATTTATATGCAAACTTATTTATATTATGAAATAAGTCTTTCCTATCTATTCTGTAATTAGACTAAATTTTTTTATATCATTATATTAAATAACATAAGTTTGCTTATTGTAGTTAACTAAAATGACATTTTTTTATATGCAAAATATTGGACTTATTAAATGGACTGTTTTTTCTTCAAATCATAGCCAATATTTATTCTTTTCCTTACGTTAATATCCAAATTAAATTTTCTATTGCATTAATTGATTTAGTAAGTTTAACTTTCAATTTTAGAAGTTTTGTATACTTTTTTTCGACTTTATTTGCCTCCTTCTTCTCGTGTCATTTTTTTTATTTTTATATTCTCATGATGCTAGATTTACTACGTTTTTACACAAATATTTTGTTTTCACTTTAATACATCATGTGAAAATTCTGTATTTGCATATTAAACAACTAAAAATCGATAGAATGTGGCAAAAATAAATTTATATTGATGTTTTTTTAGATAATATTTATCGAGTAAGTAAAATTTATTTTATTTTTAGATTTAATTTTGTAATGATCTAAGCCAGTAAATTATATTTTTCGTCAACGACAATTTATTTAACATAATAATTAACTAACAAGGTTCCTACGGCAAATAATTTTTTTATAGAGTCATGAGTGTTTGTATTTTTCATGTAAAACATAAATTTTTGGCTCGAAAAGAGTTTTGAAGATGTAATAAACATATAACTAACATATTTGACCTTCAAATTTCGGTACTTATAAAATATTTACAGATAGTCATGTTATTTTTAGATATTTAAAATGAATTAATATAGAAAAACATTTGAAGAGAATGAAAAAAGAAATTATTAAAACATGGTTTCGACTTATCATTATTTTTTTTGTGGTTTTTTTTGTATTTTTTGTACTATTTGTTTTTATTCAGTTTAATACTCATATATTCTAATTTAAACATTTATAATTCTTTTTGTTTTAATAAGATGAGTTAGAAACTGAAATAAATTAGTTATTATGATATTTTTCCATAAAAAAACCACATTATTCTTCATATAAAATTCAACAATGAACTATAAGTTATTTATAGAATAAGCATGTTTAAATCCGCTAAAAAATTCAATAAATATATTTAAAACTAATTTACAATATATAAAAGAAGATAAATTTTTTCTTAAAGAAGAAATGATATCTATAAGATATTTTATTATCAAAATATCGTTAAGATCGAAAATTTCCAGAATTCCAGAATTTTTTTTTGTTTTTTTATTAAACATGGATTGGCAATTGTATATTGATATTATGATTCTAAGATATGAAAGCACATAAACTATATAAAATTATTTGCTCAATCACATATTGTGAGAATATATAGCTTATAAAAGGCTTTTTTTGCATTATCAGCCGTAAAATAATTTCATTGATCTTATTTTTTGAAAATCATTTTTATTATGTGTGAAAATTGCACCTTGATGAGCTTTGAAGTCATTAAAGATAAAATGACATAATAGTCATTGATATATAGCCAATATGGTATGTTGAAGTTTTTTTAGATGCGACTACAAAACAAAATAAAAATTAATATCAATAGAAAACTAAGTTTATGTTACCAATTTAATTATATATAGCATTTTTAGGTGCTTGAATATGCTTGCAATGCTTATCGTATGCATAAAACAGGATTCAGAAAACTTTTACATACTCTATTTCTTTTAATACGTGAATACAAGATAATTATAATATTTACTTTACTTAATTTCCATTTTATGTGATACAAAGTTCTTATAAGTCAATCTATAAATAAAACCAGTTTTTGAAATGTATATCTTAAACGATTGCACATACCGATTTAGATTTTAGTATTTTTTTATATAAGCCATTGAAACATATCTTTTTAGATTTAAAATTTAAGAAATATATTAAAAAAGTCGAAAATTTCTTTGAAATTATACATTGATATTATTTTTATAATATTGTTGATACTTTTTACTCTAAATATATAGAAATGATTATTATATGTTTAGTTTCTATAAATATAATTTTTAGAATAATAAAGTCAGTAAATTTTTGTTTATAATTGCTACAGCGTTTTTTTTAAACATTACAATTAGCTGATGATACTTTATATATAATTTAACGCCAAAATCTTATATAATTTTTTCTATCACTATAGCTTTATACCATTAGAATTCTATATTTATCTGTTTTTAATATTGCGGTAATTCGTCTATTTTTATGCGATTAAAGTTCTTTAATGTTTATTAGAATCTTTTTAATTCCTATCTTGACATGATATATCGACGAGAGTGGGAAAGACTCTCGTCAAAAAAAAGAAAATAAGTCCTGTCGAGGTAATACGATAGGGGAGAAATCCCCGAAACTTATATTTCTGCTGCTCTGAAGATGGCATTGGCGAGAGATTATGGTTCTCTCGCCAGGAGAATAGATATGAAATAATATAATGGATGTAGCTTTGGTGGAACATAAGAGGCGTGCAGGTGATTGGAAATCGAAAAGTAATTTTTGATTTGGTAGTAAATGTGCCGAAGGCTATGCCAAAATTTTACCATTTTTTCAGAAAACAAATAAAGCGAAATTTATTCACAATATTTTCATATTTTAAAAATGCCATCTACTCTATCTCTAGAGATTTTTATTTCAAAAATTACCTCCTATATAATGCTGACATAAACTCTAATTTAATTATATACTTCTATCTCGTATTAATTATAAATAACTGTCCAATATTCTATAATATGTTTTTTAAAACTAATCAATTATAATAAATAAAACAACAATACTTTCAGCAGTTTACTTTTCCGAACAGTTTTAAAATATTTGATATGTTTATTTTTAACGCTATTATGTTTCAACTGAGTTTATTTTGATAAAAAGATAAGAAAACCAATTTTTTTTGATTATTTTATGATAAATTTGTAAAAGCTAAATTTTTTAGAAAAATTATTTTAATAATTTGAATAATTATAAATCATAATATTTTTAACTTTGTGTTATTCGATAAAAACATAGATATTTTTTAAAAAAAATTATATTTTATGACATGAACTAAACATCAATACTGCCAAGTACAACCATATTGTTTTGAAAAATATTATTCTTGTTTTAAAAAGATAAGTTGAAATGATCGAATTACTTTCCAACATCAACTATATATTTTCGATTGATGTAATTCCAAGGAAATAAAATATTTTCATTCTTTATTCATTTTTACAACCTATAAAAGATCAAACCGCTTCAAATACTTGCACACAAAAATATTTATATAAATTAAAAAGTCACAGAACAATATTTCGTGATTATAAAAAACGGCGAAAAATATAAGTTATTGAATTTTAAATTCATATTCTTAATAAAAAATAATTAATAAACTGTAATTATAAATAAAAAAAAAAGACCAAAATACTAAAATAGAATGGTGTTAAATACAATAATTTTGCATTAAAAATAATAAATAGCACATTATAGAACAGTTTTAATGGTAAAAAGATCGGATCTATTAATTTAAAGGTTTTTTATGGATCGAAAAAATAAATATTACAACAATTAAGTTTGTTTTTAGAACTTTTTTATTAATTTAGAGACCAGTGCAAAATTAAAGATATTCAAAGATTATTAAAGGTTTTTTGAACCACGAAATTATGATAAAGTATCAATATTAGCCTAATGATCATAACTTAACGATTTTATAGTCATATTTTTTTATTTCATTTCCCAATTACCATAAAAAACTTCAAATACGTTATATAGATTAGTTATATTTCATATGATAACTTTAATTTACTGATAAATACATAAATATAAATCCAGATATATCCATAGAACCGCCATAAATTGAGATTAAGTTGATAATTTTAAACACTGCAAATTACTAGATTATATTCTATAGGTCTTTAACGTATATATTGTATTTATAAATTACCTTGTTTATATGTGAAAAATGTAATCATAAATAAAGATAAAAATTTCGCATATATCGTGTCAATTAATTAAAAATAGATAAAATAGAGAAGAAAATTTCTGAAATAAAGTCTAATTACATGTGTTTATTATTTTTAAAATACGCTAGCTCATTTTATTACAAATAAGGGTTTTTTAAGAGATAGAGTATAATTTCTATGTATTTTTTTAGGTTTACAAAATACGCTAGCGCAGTTTAATACAAGTATGGTTATGTATTGTAAGATAGAGTATAATTTCTATGTATTTTTAGGTTTACAAAATACGCTAGCGCATTTAAATACAAGTAAGGTTATGTATTGTAAGATAGAGTATAATTTCTATGTATTTTTAGGTTTACAAAATACGCTAGCGCATTTAAATACAAGTAAGGGTTTTTTTAAGAGATAGAGTATAATTTCTATGTATTTTTAGGTTATCAAAATACATTAGCACATTTATATACACGTAAGGGCTTTTTTAAGAGATATAGTATAATTTCTATGTATTTATAGGTTTGAAAAAGTGCTAGTGCAGTTTAATACAAGTAAGGTTTTATATTGAAAGATAGAGTATAATTTCCATGTATTTTTAGGTTTAAAAAATACGCTAGTGCAGTTTAATACAAGTAAGGTTTTATATTGAAAGATAGAGTATAATTTTTATGTATTTTTAGGTTTAAAAAATACGCTAGCGCAGTTTAATACAAGTAAGGGTTTATATATGAGATAGAGTATTATTTTTATGTATTTTAAGGTCTACAAAAAGTGCTAGCGCAGTTTAATACAAGTAAGGGTTTATATATGAGATAGAGTATTATTTTTATGTATTTTAAGGTCTACAATAAGTGCTAGCGCAGTTTAATACAAGTAAGGGTTTATATATGAGATAGAGTATAATTTTTATGTATTTTTAGGTCTACAAAAAGTGCTAGCGCAGTTTAATACAAGTAAGGGTTTTTTTAAGAGATAGAGTATAATTTCTATGTATTTTTAGGTTATCAAAATACATTAGCACATTTTATACACGTAAGGGCTTTTTTAAGAGATATAGTATAATTTCTATGTATTTTTAGGTTTAAAAAATACGCTAGCGCAGTTTAATACAAGTAAGGGTTTATATATGAGATAGAGTATAATTTTTATGTATTTTTAGGTTTAAAAAATACGCTAGCGCAGTTTAATACAAGTAAGGGTTTATATATGAGATAGAGTATAATTTTTATGTATTTTAAGGTCTACAAAAAGTGCTAGCGCAGTTTAATACAAGTAAGGGTTTATATATGAGATAGAGTATAATTTTTATGTATTTTAAGGTCTACAAAAAGTGCTAGCGCAGTTTAATACAAGTAAGGGTTTATATATGAGATAGAGTATTATTTTTATGTATTTTAAGGTCTACAATAAGTGCTAGCGCAGTTTAATACAAGTAAGGGTTTATATATGAGATAGAGTATAATTTTTATGTATTTTTAGGTCTACAAAAAGTGCTAGCGCATTTATATCCTAGTAAAGGTTTTTTGGAAAGATAGAGTATAATTTCTACATATTTATAGGTTTACAAAATACGCTAGCACATTTATATACAAGTAAGGGTTTTTTTAAGAGATAGAGTAGCATTTTTATGTATTTTAAGGTTTGTAGAATACGCTAGCACAGTTTAGATCTAGTAAGGGTTTTTTAAGAGATAGAGTATAATTTATCTGTATTTTAAGGTCTACAAAAAGTGCTAGCGCAGTTTAATGCAAGTAAAGGTTTATATATGAGATAGAGTATAATTATGTATGTATTTTTAGGTCTACAAAAAGTGCTAGCGCAGTTTAATGCAAGTAAAGGTTTTTTAAGAGATAGAGTATAATTTATCTGTATTTTAAGGTCTACAAAAAGTGCTAGCGCAGTTTAATGCAAGTAAAGGTTTATATGGGATATAGAGTATAATTTTTATGTATTTTAAGGTTTTAGAAATACGCCAGCTGATTTATATACTGGTAAATAAAGTAATAACAGATTTATACAATCTATATCTATATTTAGAAAATAAATACATGCTAGTTTATATAACAATGTTTAAAGCCTGAAATATAAGATTTTTCTTTAGAATTATCCTTAAAAGTTATAATTAGGTTCATATTATTTATACGAGCAATCAAAAACATTTTATCAAACTTAAAAAATCGTTTTTAAGGTTTTTAAAGCGTCAGCGAAACAGACTACATTAACCAGGAACTTGAATTTAAGGTCTACATAATACCTTAAATAGCTTCAAATCTAAGGTAGCCAATGCACATATAATATACTATATATGGCATATAACTATAGGATTAGAATAAACAAAGTATAGTTTATCCAGCCTACCCCAAGTAGGTCAAAAAACCCAAGTATACCTCTAGTAAGCCAATAGAATAACTGAATTAACTAGTTTCCCATGCCTGGCCATAGTAGATCAATCAGATTCGAGTATTCCCGTAGTTTTCTTTTGCCTGGCCATAGTAGATCAATCAGATTCGAGTATTCCCGTAGTTTTCTTTTGCCTGGCCATGTAGATCAATCAGATTCGAGTATTCCCGTAGTTTTCTTTTGCCTGGCCATGTAGATCAATCAGATTCGAGTATTCCCGTAGTTTTCTTGAGCCTGGCCATAGTAGATCAATCAGATTCGAGTATTCCCGTAGTTTTCTTTTTATTTCTAATACGCCAATTATATTTGAGTATTCCCATAGTTTAATCAACGAATATGGTTAACGAACCCTAAGCCCCTAGTCCCAACCCGCATTGGTATTTTTTTGGCCCTTTATTTTATTTTTCATATATATAGAAATATACGGGCGAAATCGAAATATTTTTCGTGTTTAGTAATTTAGTATAATCTAATACTCGATTCATCTTTTAAGAAAATGAAATTTTCAAAGGAAATATAAATAGATTGAAAATTCAAATGCAATATTTTTCTATTTAGACATCAGATATTAGAGTTTTATGTAAATATTTAAAGTTTAATGCACTTATATAATAATATTGATATATAAATTACGTCTCTGATAGAAAACTATAGTTATTGTTTTATTTTATTCCGCATAAATTGTAATTTTTATTGATTATTTGTGGCTTAATTATCATATTTATACCAATCTTTTGGTTTTTTTCTTTATATAGGCGGTTTTCTACTTTTCTAGTTGTATAGAATAAATACTTTATGTTAAAATAAACAACTTTTAAATGATAATTTCATGTTAATAGTCAATTTTATTATAAATATTTCATGCGTCATGTTATATTATCGATTTTCTATGCTATTTTAAATATAATATGTCTGCAGCGAGATGAGAAAAAACAAGTTTTATGTATTTTTTTGTGCCAAAAAGAAGAATCAATTTTCTTTTAAACATAATTTTATTTCTTTTAGCTGAATTATGTCGCTGAATAGCCGAATAAGTGGTGATAAATATGTCCACTAGCATAGAAAGAAATAATACAATGATAATTTATGACATGATAAATACATTATATAAAGTTTAAATCTATTAAAATCATCTTTTTGTGGATATATAGCCAACACCAACTTGGTTATATTTAAGATTTTTTTGCCTTATAATGGATATTTATATACTCTACTAGACATAGCGAATATTTGTACATATGTTTTACTAGGTTTCATTATTCAGAAAAGGTGAATTTATTGATTTTTTGTTCAATTCCAAGTTTTATGTGTTGCCATATTTCTTTCTGTCTTAAAAAAAACCTAGAACCAAGCCCTGTTTGGCAAAAAAACCAATTTTTACTTGCTGTTCATAATTTTATAAGCTAAGATACACATTCTGACTTTCTCATATTTCTCATTATCTGCGATTTTTTTTAATAACTAATGAACATCGCAAAAAAGGTGTTTTTTTTTCTTGTAATAAAATTAAGTTTTCATATGGAAATTATCTTTTTGAAACGTAAAATACTTAGAAAATCATAGGTTTTATATTTTTCTTGTTTCTGAAACTTTTATGTGTGGATTTAGTCGACTATTTTTTGTCTTTTTTTTAGTGGTTTTTTTATGTGATAATAACCATCATATACACCAAATCGAAAAAATATGTTTTGAAACATATATCATAATATATTATGCTAGTTGTATTTTGATTTGGGATTTTAATAAAAAGTTTAAGGGTCCTATTATATTTTTTTTTCTTTTAGTGATCAATTACATAAAATATTGAATATATTTTTATATCTTATTAAAAATTTTTATATGAAAAAAGATCTTTATAATATTTAATTGACTTTAATGTCTTTAAAATGGATTTTTTTAGTATGTTTCTTATGTACGAAAATAAAGGTGGATAATGCTAAACACAGTAATTTTTATGAATCTAACATTAGAATAAGCTTTTATTAAATCTGGTAAAACAAGATACATGTTTTTTTTTCTTCTTTTTTCAATTATATAATTTTTTTTTGTAATTCTAATCATCTAAAATACTAACTTGAATGATATCACATAGCACTGAGATATAATCTCTACTGAATATAGGAATTTATGTAAATTATACACACTCTTAGATAATATATTTCAGTAAAAAAGGCATGATTTTGAGTTTAAATCTGCTTGCTAAAGTAAAACAAACAACAGATTAGATGATTAAAAATTTAAAAAAATAGGATTTTTGCACGGTTATCCTTAGATTTATATGCTATTTGATAGATATAGTCGCCTAAGCAGCTATAAAAGGGTGCTTATACTGTAAGTATCTAAAAGAAAAAGGATTTTTTAATGGAATAAACTGACGCAGCTTGCCAAATATAGATCTCATAAATCATAAATACTACATTTGTCACTTAATACCGTTAAAAAAATTCAAAAAGTGTTAAAAAGTTCAGCTAGGATAAAGAAAAATCTTTATTTTAGAATACAGTGTTAGTTAAATACATTGAGTAATTTAAATGATTGAAATCACATATTTTTCTAAACATCTGTATATTTAAGTAGATTCATTTTCTGTTTTTTGCCATATTTAATTTTTTTATAATGTATTATCTATATGATAAAATAGTAACTAGCCATTTTTTTATATTTTTCATGCTTAAAAAATAAATAATAATGCAAAAACAATTCACATTTATATATAATACGCAGTATAAAGTAACTCATAATTACATTCCATTAATAGGTGTATTTATAAACAAAAAAGCATATAATTTATATATAATAATCCCTGTTTTATGGTTCTCTTATAAAAATAGATTTATTATTGAATTTCGATGCAATGAACACAAAAATAGAGTCGCCTTTTTATGGTAGGGCGAACTCTATTAATATATTTATCACACGTTTATAGCGGTTTATAGCGGTTTTTTGCGATCCTTTATGTCGATTTATATATATTACTGACTAAATTTCTCATTTTATATTTAATTTTCTTCTAATATATATAAGTATATTAAATTAAATAATTAGGTGTTGAATTATTTTACAAACTCAATAGCCTTTTATCACTAATTTAAAGTTAAAAAAAACATCCAAATCTATGCTAGATTACACAATATAACATTAATAAGTCATTAAATTGCAAGATTCAACCACTCTTATTATAAACTTCTTTAAATCTTCGATTTTTTATAATATTTTATCGAAAATACATTTAAAACGTTTTCTTCTTTTCTTGACTGCTAAAAATCTGGATCTTATAAAATTTGTATTGTTTATATTGTCGTATATATGATATTTTTTATCTTTTTTGTTAATAGAATGAAATGCTTACAAAAGTAAATACGAGTGTGTATCTTATACATCAAAAGCTTATATCAATTCGTGATGTGGAATTCTATTCGATTGACATAAAAAATACATATCTTTGTTTTGTAGAAATATAATGACATAAATAATCTCGTAGTTATATAAAAAATGTATAAAAATGGTTTTTTTTTTGCTAAATATCGAGGCTTTTATTTTAAATCCATGAACAATAAAAAATAGTTTATCTATTGTATCGTATTGTAAAAAAACATTGAAAAGATAATGTTCTTTTAATGTTTATGCTGAACGTGTTTTATTTCTTTATAAATCGCTTTCTAAGTCTTGTCAGAATAAATAAGTTTTTTTTTCGTTGTCAAGGAGAATTGATTTCGATTTGCATGTATAACTATTTAAAAATTTATATTGTATTGCATAATAGTATCTAACTCCATTTTCTTTCTTTAATAAAAAAGGTTGTGTTTTACTCGATAGATTTTTTTTATTTTTAACCATTTCAAAAGGATTTTTGTATGTTTAATTATGTATGCTTTATAGATTATATCTTTTTATTTTAAAAGACTGTGTATATTAGTATGCGTAAAAGGTTGTTATCTGTC
The DNA here is from genome assembly GCF_057557595.1 of Rhyacophila brunnea. Taxonomy (NCBI): domain Eukaryota; kingdom Metazoa; phylum Arthropoda; class Insecta; order Trichoptera; family Rhyacophilidae; genus Rhyacophila; species Rhyacophila brunnea. The sequence goes on along the minus strand of NW_028232768.1, from coordinate 1,156,063 downwards.
TTTTAAAAAACAAAAAATCGTATATTTAAAAGTAGAGAAACCTCTTTATATGTTCAATTACATAATTTTACGCATTATATACTGATGAACTGTTTAATGGTTTTAAAAATGTACATTAAATATTATTTTGATCTATTGTTGGTAAAAGATTTTTTTTACCATTTCTAATCGATACAACTATTACATTATGATAAATTTTGTAATCTGTTTCTGTTTTTATATAAATAAAATCAAAAATCGAATGTTATTTTGGAATTCATTTATATGTGTAAATATAAATAAATAAATATATTTATTGGTTTTTTTTAACAAATCGATATATGAAAGAAAGAGCATTATTATATTTTATTACATATTTATGGCTATTTGATCCTCTTTTTATGTAAATAAAGCTTTATTAATTTAATTATCTTCCATTTTCTAAAAATCTAATAGTTAGCTGTCAAAATGTGAACATAAATTTTATATTTCTAGATTTAAAAATTCATGGTTTTATCCACATAAATTATTGAATTGTCATACATTTACTGTTTAACGCAAATAATATAGTAGAATTTTCATATTTATATAATTTTATTCAAGAATTATGGTATACTCCGAAGATTTATATTTTATAATTATTTTAGACGTGGGTTGAATAAAATATACATTGTAAATATAAAACTCTAAATATTATTTATATGATATGTTAAATCAAGATTTGCTGTTTTATTTTTATGTTATACGTTTTTCATTCGAAATAAAAGAATTTGTGATGCTTATTTGCTAAGTATTTATTCAAATTTGAATCTTATATTTTAATAATATTTAGCTTCTATAAGATGTTAGATCTGTATAATAAATACCTTTTTGCTCTATTTTATAGATAATAATCGTGGTTTGTTGATTTTATTTCAATAAGATTGTATATAAAGTTTACATATTGTTTCTTTATATGATATTAATAAATCACCTAATGCAGGAGGTTTTATTTATTTATTTTTCTCTAAAAAGTGCAATTCTTTTAACAAAATTATATTATCTCTACTTTAAACGAATTAAATAAATGAATCGTTATATTTTTTGGTTTTTCAAATCCTGGTGGATATTCTTCAACTGGTTTCTTTTATATATCGAAGGATACTACTGAACATAAATGATTATCGTACATTTTTTATACTTTTTCTAGATACAAGGATAAATGTAATTCTGTTTTTACCATGATTTTTCTCTATATTTCACTAAATTTTATTTTTTGCGTTTTATCTTTTTCTTTAGTTTTTAAATATCGCGTTATTTTTATTAAAATATGGAATATATTCATAAAATGAACAAAGCACTGTATATCTTTGCCATATTTTATTTTGAGTAGATCCCATATAATCAATATGATGGATTAGTAAATCTACAAGTTGGTATCTTTGAATACAAAATACTATATTCTTATGCGATTGAGATCATGAAAATACAATTTCATTGTAATATTTCTTTATTTTTTATGTTTTTTATTGGTTTTAATGGTAACTATTCCATCATTTGAATGTTTTTTTCTTGATTATATATTTACGTGCTCTTATCTATAATTTTATTAACATCTTACCATTTTTATTTGTCTATTTTGATGTAAAAGTAAAATAAAACTTATTGATTTCTTTTTTATAATTTGTATTTAAAAATTTTGCACATTTTATCTTCATTTCTTTGAAAACGTAAATTTTTTGCGCCTTTTTGGATATTTTTTGTTATTAAAGAGTTGATAATCTTTATATTATGATATTTGAGTATTAAGTGATGCATAAAATCTGTTCTAGATAAATATAAAAGCCATAATATTGTTTTCATAATCCAAATTCGTACTCTATCTATATATAAAATTAATTAATTGTATATTTTCATCAAATTAGTTTACGAGAAAAATGACAAAAAAAACGTTACTTTTAAATCGATAATAAGACAAAATATTTGTATTTAATTGGTATAATATGGTTTTACAATTTTTAAATGAAAATACTCTTCAGATTTTGTTTATAAATGTTTTAGTAGATAATATTCGATTATTTTGATTTGGATTTTAAATCTATCAATTAATGAATCTCCAATAAATTCATTAGATTGACATAATTATCAATAATATATATACATGTCTATAATATACATTAAACTGGATTTTCTAACTTTAAAGAACTTCTCATTGATTCTTCTCCATAATTCTTTTTAGCATAAATATTTTTATACAGTTAGAGTATTTATAAAAAAAAATGATAATAAAACTATATTTATGAGTTATATTATGCAAATCCTTTGTTAAAGATTCTTTTGTTAAGAAATTATTATTTTTTTAATAATTTTTTTTTCTTTTGCACATATAGAAAATGCTGGTAAAATAGATAAAGTTTATATGTTTATACATTTATAACAAAAAATTGACAAGTTAATTAAAAGAGATACAAAATGTATAAAAACGTATAAATGTTTAAAAAAACGAAAGATATCATCTTCTATTGTCATAACCTTTTATTTGGTTATTATAAATACTTTTAGTTCTATGAACTAATATAGTATGATTTCTAATGGTATCAGTTGTTTTTTTATAAAATTATGTCATTTTTTTCTATTTTAAATAGCGTAATCTGTAATTTTATTGATTTTTATTCTTTCATTCTCACATTTTAAGAAGCTTTTTTTGTTTTATTATCTTTTATATATATAATTTTTCTTCTTTCTGGTTATGTATAAATCTTGTATGTTAAAATAAACAGCTTATTCCGTATTAAATAAATGATAATAGTCGATTTTTTTATAAATATTTCACATGTTGTGTCATATAATTAATTTTTTATGCTCTATTGAAATAAAAGATGTCTGCGATGGAAGAGAAAAACATATTATAAAAATTTTTCGTGCAAAGAAACGTCGTCTTTGTCTTTTTTTCGTTTATTTTTTTACTTTTAGCTGGATTGAGTCACCTGAAAAGCCGAATTAGTTAAGTTGAATATGTCCGCTAGCGAAGAAAAAGCACGATAATACTAATATCTAGATGATGAATACAATATTTGACGTTATAAAAAAAGAAAAATATATCTTTTTTGGGATATAATATGCCATAGAATTTGTTATATTCAAGTTTTTTTTGCATTATAACTGATATTTTGTGTGCTCTCTTAGCCATGGCGAATATCTGTACGTATGTTTTTTTATCTATTGTACTTTAATAAAGGTGATTTTATGGATTTTTGGTCAATTTCAAGTTTTATGTGTTTCATATTTTTTTCTGTCTAGAAAAAAAAACCTAAGACCAAGCCAAGTTTGTTGAAAAAAGAAATTTTTAATGCTTCAATATTATTAAAATCATAAAGAAGTGTTTTTTTCAATTAATATGACATATAGTTTGCGATTTCTGTTATAATTTTATGAACATCGCAAAAAAAGGGTGATTTTTTTTCTTATGTTAGAATTCTATTTTATATGGGAACAATCTTTTTTATCTGCTAAATACTGAGAAAAACATATATATTGTCTTTTTCTTGTTTCTGAAACTTTTATGTGTGGATTTAAGCTACTATTTTTTTCTTTATTTTAGTGGCTTTTCTATGTATAATTATCTTTCATACAATAAAAAAAATATGTTTTTAAAAATAAAAAAAATAGATTATGATGTTGCAATTTTGATTCGAGTAGTTCATAGAAAGTTTCAAGGGTCCTATTATTATTTGTTTTTTTTTCTTTTAATGATCCTTTAAATAATTTATTAAATACATTTTTTTATCTTATGCAAACAGTTTTTAACAGTTAGAACTCCACGAACATACATTTTAAAAGAGAATTCACACCATATAATAAAATTCGAAAAAAATGATAATGCTAATTAATTTATTAAAAACATAATTGCGTATGCACAACGTTCTGACTAAATTTTAAAAATTTAAATGAGTATACATACTTGAAAAGTAACTACCGACTAATTTTTATGACGAATTTAGAAAATATGAAATGGGTATCTACAAATGAAAAACCACATGCAACCGATAAATTAATAACGAATATAGGAATTATTAAATGTGTTTACATAAAGCAAAGATATTTTCGTGCAGAAGAAATATCAAAAAGGATTGTTCTAATGGTTTCTGCATATCTAAAATTTAGATATTATATGTAAAACTTTAATATTAAAATATCTCAAAAAAATAAAAGTATTTATGATATTTCTATGATGTCTTTTTATATTATTTGAATTAAGAACAAGAACTAATATTGTAGCCATTAGTCGAGAAGCGATAAATATTTGCACATATTAAAATAGTACTCATGTAAGTTTGTATAAAACGAATGATTATCCTTTTTAAATACTGTACTTTTCATTTTTAGCGCTTTCAGATTCAAACCTACCGACAACACATTTCATTTTTATCTTTTAAACCCAACTCATTCCCTCCGCGTTCAGATCTTTTTTTTTGCCCTTTGTAAAATTTTATTCTTATACCACAACTTTATTTTTTATTCTTTTATCTGTTATCGTAAATTTTTTTATATAATAATAATACTGTAAAAAACGAGCCGAATAATATAAGTGTATTGATTGTTAACATGCAACAATCATATATTTCATAAGATAAAAGAAAAATAAATAAAGATAACATATACTTTTTGATATATAAAAATACATATGAATGATATAAAAATTATTAAATTATGATAATAATTATAAACAAATTATCTGTAATTTTTTAATAGAATGAAAGAAGCTTTGTTTATCATAAAAGACTTTTTTAATTTGTACATAATTAAATATTTAGTATGATTTTTCACAACTTCTTTAGAAGATTCGAATTTCACATTTATTGATTAATAAATGTTATGTGCATTCAGATATTTATATTCAACTGCTTACTTGTGATCAAAAATTTTGATGTTTTCAATGAAAAAATATCCATAATTCTCCTTTTTTATTGCTTGACTTCTCAGCATATATAATTTGAATTATTAAGTATTCTAATTAGTGAATATATTTTCTGAATAAATTTTTTTTTATATTTAATTTTTTTACAGTATTAGTCAAGGTTTTAGACCATGGTTTATTTTGTAACCGATTTCAAGTGCATTCTTTTGATTAGCGTATACGTAACAGGTGAAGATATTAGCCTGAAATTTATTAGTTGATACAAAAATAGAGTAACCTTGGAATTCTTATTATAATATTAAACAAAATAAATGTATGTCAAAAAAGCAAGTTGGATATGATTGTATAAAATAACAGTAATGATTCACAATTTTAGACATAGAAAATTATTTATTAGCACAGGTAAAAGATTTTGAAACTTTATAGCTTTACAGTTAAACTTATAAAAAGATACATTTTTTGATTATAATTTTTAGATGTCTTTTAAATGCATTTTTTTGCTTTTGCATGTATGATAAATCAGATTTAGTGTTTCTAATTTTTATTTATAAATCATACAATAATATAAAAAAGATTTTTTTAAGATTCAAAATCCCAACAGCAATGATTTGTATTTTATCATAGCTGGATACGCATAATATATTGTTTTTTTACAATATTGCTATAAATTCTAAAAAAGAATAGTCAGTGTTACTATTGCTATTTTAATGAAAATTATAGATGTTTTTTACAATAAATATGCAGCCTTCTTTATCTCACAATTTAAAAGGTATAAACACAGTCTATATTCAGATCCTAATTATATTTAAAAATGTATGATAAGTTTATGATAGTCAGTCTATATTCCGATCCTAATTATATCAAAAATATCTATGATAAGTTTATAAAAGTCTACTATATTTTTTTTATAAATCATAATTCGGAGTATTACTAAGCTACCCATCAACAATATAATAGAGTAGAGTGAAAAATATCTATTACTAAGAACCTCAAATGTTTTTAAAATAATAAGACAGGAAAATTAGTATCAATTAAGAGTGATTATTTTATATTTACCTTCAATCACAAACAGTCACAGGCTTAAAAATTTATACTGAAAAAATATCTATAATACTATTTCAAGATAAACATCTAATTATTACAAATTATGCGGAAAGGCATAAATAGTAAGCACAAATATATATAATAACAAAACAGACATATTCAGATACATACAGCAACAAAACACAAACTAAAGAACAGGCAAAAATGACGGATTGATTCAAGTTACAGGAATTCACGATAAAATAGATACAGCTTGGCAACCACAACAGTAAGCATTAAGCTTTAAGCAACTAAAATCGACATCTATAAACTTTAATATCATATGTTATTAATGTTAGATAAAACACCAAAGAGCTAGTCATACCTTTAACAAAAGAACAGAGACACAATGCATGTGAAACGCAATCTAATACAAAAATAAATATAGATAATTTGGATAACAGTAGAAATGCCACTTGATTAAAACTTATAATACTACGAAGAATCAAATATATAACAATTTAGCAGTTTTTTCAAATTCGCACACAACCTAAAAACAGATAGAGATATATTCAAGAAGCACAAAATTTCTCGAACTTTAAACTATGGCACATCATGACATACTCTTTAGAAAATTATTATACAGCACAACATCAAAAGCAAGAAACAGACGCAGCAAATAACACGTTTAGACCACACATAATTACTACATGACTTAACGTCGAATTTCTTTGGAGTAACTAACGTTTTATTTTTTTAGCAAAGCAAAACACAAACCTCACCAAAACATACATAAACACGAAAGTTCATAACAGAAAACATTTCAAACGACATTTAATAAGCTGTATACAAATTAATACGTTTCATAATTAAATATGATAGAGCTTTTAAAACAAAGATACTTTTCTTAAAAAACACATAACAAAACAGAACTATAATACATATTCTCTAACTCAAAAACTGTTATAAAATCAGTTTATAGATGCTATACACAACCGTTTTATAAAAAGTTTATGATATTTCAATATCTTTTTGATTATACCGCCATAGATCACAATAAACTTAGGCACTTCAAGTTATGAACACATTGCAAAAAATCAAATATTAGAACTAAATTTGCGCGCCCGCATGTGCATGATAACAAGCGACTCTATGGATATGCATATATCGTAACATCATCTACATTGCCGCAAGGAATTACAAAACCACATCAACTAACCACGCAGAACAAAACTTACAGAGAAAAAATATCTACCACTTTTTAGGCTCGAAACACAGCCGACAAATGCCTATCACTAAATACTATAACAAGCCTCTTTAGATAATCTACAATTCTGTGGAACGGACACTTTTACTACATCACTGATTTCACCGCAAAAAAACCAACACTATTGCAATAAAATAAACATCATAAGACAACACTTTAACACAAATAAAAATAATCGAATCTAAATAGAAAGGCAAAAAACCTTTGAAACACAATTTCATAACTGTCTAATAATCATCAAAAGACACATTATAAAACGTAAAAGATATATTAAACAAAACAAAAACTGTATAAAAAACGCAATATAATATACGAACAACACAAAATTATCAAATTTTTTTTGAATTCTATCTAATAGGGTCACAGATCTTGTTTTTCTTCGCTGCAAAAATAACATCATGACAGCGTGTTTCACCAGATCGCGAATGCGACTCAAAACCTAATAAGTTCTATAATATCCATGATTTTAAGTATTTTCTGTGCATTAGTAATTGATTAAATCTAGTATATGATGCTATAGATGATAATATACTGGCATCAAAGAAGTCTTTCATCATGAATATTTGTGAAATTTCTTCTTGACAGGCTAACGCATCTTTATTAAGTAACACTATTTAATATATACGATTATATCTTCTTAATTGAATTGTGCAATGCATTTTTAGTTCTAGATCGGCGTAAGGCTATGACTCATCTGTCTCATTTTTTTTCTGTAGCAACTTTTCTATGATTTATTTTATAAAGGGATTGAAAATTATTTATATAAGGAATTACATAATAATTTTATTGCAAAACAATAAGAAAAAATAAAGTAGACCCATAAATTTTGTAAAGAAAAAGATTTACATCTCGATTGATATCAATTTACAAAAAGTAAATACAGACAAAATTCATATATAATAAATAGACGTTATATATATATAGCTAGAGCAAGATCCAAAATTATAATTTTAAAATATAGATATATTAACACGATTTCTTTGTCTACTTAAATTTATTGTGGAAAAGTTAATATATGTAATTATAAGATTTGATTTTTCCTTTATATAAAGAATCATATAAATTTTGTTATACACAGATAGAAAAATAGATAAATGTAATTTTTTATATCGTATTTTTTGGACACACAAAATTTCAAGATTTTGTTTTATTTTTTGAGGCTGTTGCATAAGTTGCCTAAGAATATCAAATAACCCGAAATTTCAAAGGAAATTTTCACCATGATTTCTTTGAATAAGAATAAAATATGCTCTGCAGTATTTATAATACCGTATTAAGGCTTTTTTTACATATAAATAATCGAAAAGATTGCAAGATGAAATTCAAACAAACATATTTAGTAGATCTAGAGGGGAAATATATAAGCATCATGCAGCAATACTGCTTACTCTTAAATCAAAATAATACGCCTAGGATTCTGATTTTATATCACTTATTTTTGATCCTACAAGATTTAAAAAAATTCTTATTTAGTCACTTATCTTTTTGGGTGTTTTAACACACATATAGATGTTATATATAAACCATATTTTATATTCATTTTTAGAATATGATTTGTGTATATATTGGTCCATAAATTATTAAATGGATCAGCAAAATATATAGATGCAAGATTCCTTCTTCTAGCCATAAAAACTTATAATAATCAAATATAATCATTTGCAAAAACAAAGATACAGGTTTTTCATAATAAATTTCGAATTATTAATGCACAGCAAATTAAAAATTTATTTGTTTATCGAAAATATTTTTCGCCGTTTAAATAAATTAAATGTAATAACTTGGTTACTAAATCATTTTATAATGTTTATGATCAAAGAGAATATAGACTAAATTTAAATAGTTCTAATGATCTGTAATATACTATTTACGGTTTAAAACTATTTGAACTTTGAGTTGTCGTATCATAAAACTTTGTAAAATCTTAAATTTTGAATGCAATTTAAAATACAAATTATCTTCAATTTTTTTTCAATACTATTTTTGTTTCTGTATATAAGATTCCTATTTAACACCTCATACTTTGTTATATTATATTAGCGTTTATAAAAATATTAAAGCGTTAAAAATTATGTCGAATGTATTTATAATGTGTGCAATATTTTATTTTGTTTCTTTGTAAATAAAAAAGGACAATATATGGATTTGTCAAAACATTGTTTCTGCCTTATAAAATATATCTGTATTTTCCAGACTTTCTTTTGTTTTTGCATTTTATGATGAAAAAGTGACTCAACTTATAGTATATTCGACCAGATAATATGTATAACGGCTGTAAAGCTTTCTTTTTGAAATAAAAGTCTCTATAAATAGTTCTTTCGATTTTTACTGTAATTTACGCATAAAAAATTGGATTTAAATAATTTCCAAAACAAATATAAGATTACAATATCTTTTTTATATAAAGATCGTTAAAAACCCCAGAAAAAAATATATCTTATGTATGCGGTTTCGAAGCATAAATATATTTTAGCAAGATAATTCCGAATTCAAGAGATCTCAAACGCCACCTATATTTTAAGACTTGCGACGATTGTGTGTAGGCATAATTGTTTTTTCTATTCCTTTGAAAAGAAATTTTTCAATTTTTTTACAGGATTTAATTTTACTGTAATAAATATAAAATGAAATTTGCCATGAAAGTTTTGATTTGTCATATTAATTAAAAACTTGAATAAATATAAATTGGCCATATAATACATCTCAAAAGGTATTTATTGCTCTAAGTTTATGAAGGAACAAATACATTAAAAGAGAAAATACCATATTGAGTTTTAGAATTGTAAGATAATTATCAGAGTATGTAAAAATCGTACATATAAACGCGTTTCATAAAGATTTTGAATATTAGACATAAAAAACGTCCAGCTCTTAATTGTATAAAAAAATCTTATTTAAAAAAAAATAAATATCAAAGGTTTAGATTATAATGACAAGATTATGCCTAATTTTAGATACAGATAGCAAAATAACACTTTTTTACAATGATTAATTCACAACGAGCAGAAATGTATATTTTTGGACTCATGTAGAAATATAGATATTAGTAAGTAAATTATACATAAAACGTAATTATGATATAGAACAAGGTAAAAATGCCAAAAAACCTTTGTGTTCGTATAAGAAGATGGTATTGCAGATAAATAAAAGATAAAAAAACATGCCGACACTATACTTGTAAGATTATAATATTTCACTACAATCATACGCTGGCTTAATTGCGTGTCAGATTTAAGTATAAATTGTAAGTTGAATAAGATAGAAAAAAATTAATAGATAACTTGCCAAAATTATTAGCTCCTAATTTGTATAAACACAGCATAAAAAATATAGTTTTAGCATAAAATTGTTTTACAGTTCCTTTTTACGATTAGAATTTGCCTTTTATATATCTTTTACATCATTTCTGCAGCTTTTCTGCTGTGATTTTAAATAGTATATTGTGGAAAAATTTAAATGAATTTAAGACTCCTAATATATATAGAAAATCAATATATATTTCAACATTTGTTAATTAACTTGTTTTGTGCCCTCAGCCTAAAGAGTTGATTAATCTAATGTAAAGAATATTCTCTAATAGTTAAAATAAATGTTAAAAAAGAATATGCGTTAAAAAATATGCTGCTTTTTGTCTGTTGTTAATTATTATTTTTTGATAATTTTTTATTTTAATGATTGTGCACAGTAATATGAAGTTAATCAAATAGATTCTTCGAATAATTTTTTAAATATGATATTATTATTGAGAGCTAAATAATCATGAAATATTATTAATAATAGTAGTTAGCTATAGAGGCTATGGGTATTTTCATAAAAGTAAAAATATTAATAGAATTGATACTTTCAATAAATGAAAAAGACCGTATTGCCGAGCTATGTAAAAGTATCTAAAACAAAAATTCCCTTCAAATTTATGTGTAAAATCAGCATTTTCAATTCAGTAGCTGTGTTTTGTTTTGATATATCTGCCTTTTTTATATAAAATTGCACTTAATAAAATAAATGAATAATATTTATTATACTTTAACCATTCATATTTATATAAATTATATTAGAAACATAAATAATTTAAATTTGTATTCAGTGTATCTAGATATAAACCATTGCTTCTAACAATAATCGATTATAAATATATACGTAATTTTTCCATCTATGCTACATGAGTAGTATATCAAAAGTCCACATGCTCTTATAGAAAAAAAATATGATTCATCTAAAAGAATGATAAAAATCATCGTATAATAAAAATTATTGAGAATATTAAAGAACCCGTATAAAATCATATTTACAATATATATTTTTTTTATATAAGAAACTAACTGACTTTTTTTTATTTAATATAACGTAAAGCTTGAGTTTTTTTATGATTGATATTGTTTATCTAGTACTTTGATTTATATCATATATTATAGAATTACTAAATTTATTAATTTTTATAAAAACATTTAGATTAAAAATTTATAAAATTCAAATTTTAAGCTCTATAAAAAATACACAAAAACTATTTTATAAATAACGGATTATTATTTTTTGTGCCAAAATTTCTATTAGCGTTATAAATTTATCTAGTTCAAGATAATTTTATAATTACTGAAACCTTTATTTGATTACGATTTTATTTTCTTTATCTTTTTTCTATGTAATTTTAAGTTATTATATATTTAAATATTTAAGATTATTTATTTATATATTAAGTTTCTTTACATCGATTTTATAGCTTTAGACGTGATACGCATATTGAGAATATTGCACAACTCCTCTCCACATTTTTGACACCTTCTCCTGATCTATCTACATAAACTTCTCTTCTTTACTCAAATGAGATGAGTATAAGTGTCTTGCGCCGTGATAAGCTTGCACATGTGCTTCTACTTCTACCGGGATTTTGTCCTCCTTAGCATACTTTTTTTGGAATTTAGTGCTATTCCATCGCAAGACAAATCACTTTGTATAATTCTTGTTTTACTTTTAGAGATTAAACCAAGTTCATGCGCCAATATGACTTACTTTCTATACTTTTTTTCTGTAGATTCAGTTAAGTTGTTAAGGCTAGTTATACCTATTTTAATCAAAATAATGCCATTTTCTTTTTTTTATTTTTTTTGTAAATATCAGATCTAATTTGTTTGATAATTAGATATGGTATTATTTGGGTATCAACTGTAGGCTGCATTTTTGTTTTTGCAGATCTCTTGTACTAAGGAGTTCTTTTTCCCTGCATTTCATATTGTTGCATCGCCTTGATACGTGTAAATGAAGACATCTTACGGTTCAATTGTGCCTTTTTGTTTTATCATGTCTAAACATATACTTGTTTCTCTTTCCAAAGTGATCGATTGCTTTTATGGCTTAGTTACACTTTGGATATTTCATCTTTTCACCGAAAACACATTTCTGTCTTGAAAAAAACAGAATTTTTCTTCTTCACTTGGTTATATGTCCGTTTGTTGTATTCTATGTATTTTTATATGAATATTATATATGAAATGTATTGGAAATCTTTTTATTATGATAATATGACAATTTTATATCTTTTATTCATGTACATCTAATAATATAATGCATGAAAAACATTGTGTTGAGTTTTCATAAGATCAACAGAATCTCCGATTTAATTACAATTGTATTTTTTAATTCTCTATTTTGATTTTTTTATTCATATTGCTTAATATTTATCGCCCTCTTTCCTGTTGAATATAAATTCTTGATGCCCATTATGTGAAATATACCGGTGAACTTGATAACTCACTACATGATAAGAAGAATATATCCTGTATCAGTCGAGGTTTATAGAAGAGGGGAACTTTAGTATCCATTTAGATAGATTTAGTTTTGTTGTTTGGCAATGGCAAGAAGTTGGGAGCTTCACAAGAAAAAACGATTGAAAGAGGCTAGAAAAGTTTGAAACATGGGATATGGTGAAAATGAGTCTTACATATAAATTCTGGGGAAAAAAATTGACTTAGGGAAATTTATATTTTGACAGAACAGGGAAATTGTCTTCAAAATATTTCTTAACAAAATAACAATTAAAAACTGATCTCTTCAATAGATTTGCTGGTGTTCATTGCTTAGTTCTTTTTATTACTTTGTGTATTTATATGTCATTATTAATATTTTTACATGATTCTATTATACAGAAATCTTTTCTTTTCATGAAATCTTTACAATTCTATAACCTAATCATCCGGCTTTAATACTATATTAGTAAATCTTCCATAGCTAAGTTGCTCCAAATTTATATAACATTTGGACTTTTAATTGATTTTTTCGAGTTTTATTTTATTTTAAGATAACTTTTATGAATTTAATAATATAATTGTGCATGATAATTATGAAAATTATACCATTCTATGCACTTTTTTCTATTAAAGGTGGTAATTTCGTTTTTTAACATTTATCAAACATATAGAATAACAACAACAGAGATACATATGCATAATAACAAATATTAAGAAAAAAAAGACATTTTATGATCATCTCATAAATAAAATAACAAATCTATGCATTGGAATGCTTAGCTCTAATCGTGAAAATATATTTAGTTTCTTTGGAGCTAAGACCGTTATATATAAATTGTGGTACTATTCATATGCATTAATTTTGGGTTTTTTTATTCGTTTTATAGTAAATGATCTCTTAAATTTAATAAATGTTTAAATAAGCTAAGACGATTCCAATAAAACCCTTATAATTATTAATATTTATATTTTACAATTATTGACTGTATTAAAGTAGAATATAATACATTTCTCATATGCAGCTAAATATTTTATTATAACTCTTTACAAAACAATCAAATAAATAATTTATTTGTAAAATTTGTTCTTATAAGTGATTTTAATAGTTGGTCAAAACGAGAAAAAATAGATTTTAAAACTTATCAATCATTTTTTTGGTGGTTTTAATCTATTAAACCATACGTAAAGTTCTTTTTTATGTCATCAATCTGATCTGTCTAATCCAACAACAAATATAAAAGCTAAAAAGACTACTCTTTTTTTTATGGATTATATATATTCGATCAAAAACATATAAATATTTGCGTGTTAGAATCCAGTATATTTTCTATATTAAGCTTTACTTAATTTTATAATTCAAATGGTATCAGGTATAGCATCTTTTATACTGTTTTCGATCCCGTTCGTTTTTTATAATCTCATATCATTTTCTAATCAAGATTTCAGGCTATTTTTTCCTTTAACTTCTTTTTTCTTCCTAGCCTCTTTCCTCTTGCTTATATCTAATAATTTTCGTTCACTACACTCCTAAACATAAAAAATAATTTTTAAATCTATTCCATGGATTTTATCCATAAAAATGAATTTAACGTTTGGCTATCATGATAAAACCAAAAAAAATGCAAGATTTATTGATCAATTTTCTGAAATACTTCACTAATCTCCATTTAAGATTTTACAATGTGTTCATGACTTAAAAAACATATTGTGAGCAAAAAATTTATCTGCTGTTACATTCAAAACACAAGAAATAATTAAAAGTGCTAAAACTTTGAACGTTATATTTCAAAAAATTTCACTTTAAACTTTAAATAAAAAAAATGTATAAAAAAACACCAATATTTCTGAGAGAAACGGGAAATCTTATTCTTGAGATCTGTTATTTCCCATTCTATTAAACCATCTGGCGTTTAATATCAAAATATAACCCAAAACAAACCTGTAGCAGACAAAAAATCAATATCAAAAAATGTAAATACGGGACATGTGTTATATGAATAAGATGTTCTGATTATGCAACGACTCATTTTTTAATATAGAAATATATTATTTTATGCAACAATTTTTTTATATATTCATAATTCTATAATTTCAAAATAATAAAATCCCCAAGCAACCATATTATAATATCTTAATTTTCAAAAGTTCGTTTCTTAGCAGCTATATACAATTTACTATTATTCCCTTATATCTTACTGCGTAATAACACATCCTATAATTTATTTATTAAAATTAGAACATCAAAAATATACTCTGTTAACTTCCCTTTTACGCAATGATAATACAGCATCTTTATTCTTGCGATAGTGCTTAAATAAAATAATGAACATTAAAATTTTAGAAGATTTGCCAAAAACCATAATTTTTGCCATTTTCATCTAGATTCATTCTTCTTAACAAGCTATACATATCTAAATCCGCACACAACATATATATACATACAGTTTGACCCATTTTCGTTCTTTTATACTTCGTTTTCCAAATAAAACACTCAAAACAGACACTGAATATGTTTTAGTTTAACATATTGTACGTCCATTCTATTAAAATATCATCAAAAATTCACGCTTCTATGTGCATCACTATTTTATAAAACTCCACACTTTTAAAAAAAGATAAATCTTCGTAGCTTCATTCATACCAACTTTACACACGTTTCGGATATTATTCTACTCTATGCCAGACTTGGTTCTTATCACCTCGCAGGCATTGAAAATGCACTCAATAAACCGAATCTTTCCCACATTGGATTTACATTCTCATAAAACTCTATCCACAAATTAAATATTATATAAGGTTATAATATTAATTCAAATGCACATATGTACGTTTAAATCATACATTGCAATCTTTCAACGTCATTTAATGATCTAAATATATTACAGATCCATTCTTTCTATCTACATGATTTACACCCTAAAACACCGTTTGAAAATCATTATCTCTATATTAAAAGCGTTTATATAAGTTTATTAAGTTCTAGAAACAATTTTAAATATTGTATCATCCTATTCCTTGATTAAACATCCACTTTTTCCTTAAATTCTTTCACTTGGCTAGTTTCAAAAATCTATTCATTAAAACTATATAATATGTCATTGTTTTCTATATAAAAAAAGCTCTACAAACTTTATTTTCTTCACCTTTTTACCTATCCAGCAATCGTCAAAATAAAAATCAATCGGAATTGTTTATCTTATAATCAAAACACAATCGATCTAAAGCGCCCATTTTCACTAGTTAAAATCAGATCTTCCGAAAAAGATACTCTTCTGTCAATATCATATTTTTGAATTTTCATATCATCTGACTCATTTAAAATACATATTTCAAAATTAAGACCGCATCATGACGACTTCATATATCTAAAGGACTTCTTACATCTTAAAACTTCTTTCATGCGGAAATTATTAGATAGCCTCTCTTTTCAGCACATATTTTTACATCTGTTTCTTCTTACATTATTCCCGCGTATACATGAAACCACTTTCCAAAAACACACTCTATAATTTCCATATCTTTTTCTCATATTATCAGCTCTTTCCGACATATATGCAGTAAACAAAATATATTTATATTGAAAAGGCAATAGAATGAAAATTAATGATCCTACCATCCTTAAAACCAAAGAAAACCCATATTTGATCTCCCAAGGTGCTCATATCTTCTCTTTCCACATTTTCACACAAATTTCCGATCGTATTGCTCTTATATATGGTCTTTTATAATATACATTTTTTTGCTTGTGATTAAGTGTGTTCAAGCTTACAATATTTATGGGTTAAAAACCATTCTAAACTATTATATAATTTCAATGATAAAAGTAAATCTAAAATGCTGCATTTAAATCAAAAACAATATAACCACATAACATAGTCTTTTTAATGACATATTTTGTAAAATAAATAATTTATTATGAGGTTATACAATAATTTGCTTAAATTGTGAAAATCTTTCACTGGCGCAAATCATATAACAATTAAATTGAAGTTTGTTATATAAGAATGTATATAAAAACTTTACCGTATATTGGAGTAAATCATTTAGATTAAATACATAAATCGTTGTCAAAGATTTGTATATTTTTTCTAAAGTAATGATATAAAATACTAACAGATATCAATATTAAACACTACCTTTATGTAATATATTTAAGTATATTGTTAATATGTGAAATTTATGAATTTTAAATCTTTTTCGGGACATATAGAAAATTCCAGGGTAAATAAAAATAAGGTAAGATAATATTGATAGAAATTTGCCTTGAACATTATGCAATTTTAGTTAAAATGAACTTGAAAACGCGTGAGCAAAGATTTTTATTGCTTTCTGATATGGTTGAATACATTTTTTGCAGCTGATATTTTATAACAGTCAATACTAATGAAATAGTATAGCTTCAATGCAATTAAAAGCGCAAAAAATTATTTTCTGCTCATTAAATAGTAAAAAAATAACAGAAATTTTCACAAAAATAGATTTATGCTGTATTTAAATATAATTCACGTAATTGTTCATTCTTTTGGCTATTTTATCATGCAAATTTGGGTTCGTGAACAGCCTATTATTTCTTGTTTCGATATAAACATTTACTGTAACACCAATTTATAAAATTTATCGTATGCCAAATAAACTAGAAATATTCTAAGAAGAACACACTACAAGAAGCAACTTATACTATTTTGGCAATACTGGGTAGAAATCATCTTAAAGGCCGAAACATAAGAATTAAATCATATTTCTACCGAAATTGCAAAAAGAAGTGATATTACTATCGTTTCTATTAGAAGCTTTTGATCTTTTGGTATGAAAGGGATTCGCACATAGAAATATGATCATAAAGTTTGAGATGGGGGTAATCCCACTAATAAAGGTGTAAATACATATTTTCTTATACAAAACAACAAATTGATTTTGCTAAAAAAATCGCCATTTTATCTTCGTCTATTATTAAATGTTTCGAAAGTATTCTTATTCAAATCGCTATGTAGATTTGCCAAGGTATAATTTCATTTGCGTGATTTATGATACGTCTATGAGACTCAAATTCTATTTTAACCTTTAAAAACATTTTGGTTCAAATTTGGGTAGACGTACGTTTTATTAATCATATTTTGCCTTTTAAATTTGACACAAATTTTGCTCTAAATTAGGTCTAATTTAAAAATAAAATGGGATAGATTTAAATAAAGCCAATCAAAAAAAATATGATTAAAAATAGTCGAAAAAGTTAAAATATAAATTGTTCAAAATAACTTTATCTGATAATATGACATTTAAAACTAAAAAAAAATTTTTTTTTCAATTATATTTTTTGAAATCGAATGTATTTAAATGCAAGAATATTTATACATTAAAATAACATTTTTATATTCTGAATTATTTTATAAGATGTATTTTTGTTGTTTACTCTTCAAGTGATGTACATAATACGTAATTTATATATGACATCTTTAAATATGTTCCTCATACCTTTGGTATAATTTGTAAAATAGTAATATGACATTTATTGGATATAATACTATATCATATAATTTTGGCATATAAAATATGCAATTTAAGAAAAAATATTCGAACTTTAACGCCTGTTTGTTTGTAATTTTTCCTAAAAGCACATGAAAAGAATATTATAGTCAATAATGTTGAAATATGTATATTGACGCTTAGATTAATATTTTTTTGTGGATAATTTTGTGGCTTAATGCATAAAATATATATTTTTTTTAATATTAATATATAAAAATCCGGATTTATTCCTATAATATAAAAAAACCATAATTTATAAAACAATATTATTTCTGATTTTATATGAATTTTAAAATAATACACCATTAAATAAAAACAGCTGTTTTTTTTACATGGAAGTTTGTTTTATATTTTATATTTTAACTGATATTCTATGCAAATATTCTATTTTCAGGTTTCTTATTAAAAAAAAAGAAAATAAATTTTAGAACTTAAAATAATGGAAGCTCTTCGTAAGGTTGGATGATATAAGGCGAGTGATAAAATGATGGAAATTCGTTTTTTTATATGTTTAAATTATACTCTTTAAAATCATAACAAGAATATTTCAAGTGCAATAACAGGCAAATATTATAAATTTTGAAATACTTGTTATATATTAAATCTCAAAATGAATTTCAGCATAAAATAATTTGTATGTTTGCATAAATAAATGAAATTACTTTACTTCGTTTGTATTATATGTTTTGGTAAATGAAGATGCCATTTTCGCTCATCTAAACATTTTAATTTTTTAAGTCTAATAAGGGAGCTTATAATAATCAAGCTGTGATTTATAAATTCCGATTTGTTCCAACGGGCCTACTTATATATACTGATGTTATAAAGAGATATTATGAATTTTGCATATACATATATTACATCAAATGTTTATTGCACTGAGTCATATGTGATAAAAAGTGGATTCTTATTATCTATCTGTTTCCATCATAACTCATGTTTCTTTGTTTTTAAATACATTTAAACCTCTAATATACATCTATAGACTGACTAGTAATATCTTCATTCAATCTAGGAAGTCTATAGTCTTGTTTCTGTGAATAAAAAATATTTTCTGCACAAGGTATATTCTTTGGCGGAGGGTCATTGTGCCTAGAAAGACTTGATTTTGTTAGGATTAGAGCTTAAATATGTTTATTTTGTGGAATGTTATATGCCTTGATTGCTATATGAAATTTATATGATATAATATGCCTTTATGAATATTGAAACTTCAGTCTAATATGAAGGCTTCTTATTTGCTTTTTTACCATGATTTTTTGAATTTTTAGAATTTAGGGAATTATTTTACAAATATGATATAAAAAATCTCATTTTTATTGTGTAATATTATATTAAATTCTTTGTCAATGATTAATGCATAAATTAAAATTGATTATATCATAAAAGGTATATTTTATTGCTGCAAGAACTTAAAAAAGATTCATATAATATAATAATTTCTATTTAATTTATATAATACTAATAATTTCAACCATGAAATTATAAAAAAAGCATTATTTATAGAAATTGCCATAACAATTTCCCTATTTTAAGATATATTTACTTTAATTATTAATTATGAAAAAAAAATCTAGATGAACAATGATAGAAAAAAAATTTAATCAAGAAATTTGTAAACGATTGTGTTTATGCATAATAATCTTTTAAAATGCGATTTCAAAAAAAAAAGTTAAAATTTTTAATGATTCAAATGCTATATAATAAATTATAATTTTATCTATCAATTTTCTGTCTTAAAGTTTAATATCGTTACATTTGCACCAAATATGCATTATAGTATGAACCAGTATAATATAAAACTACGTTTTGCAAGTAAAATCATGTAAATATATTAATTAAATAAGATGAAAAATATAAAAGCTGTTATTGGTAAATTGTAAAATTATCTATTGTCTAAAAATTTTCATAATTTTCTTATTAAAAATAATCCTTGTGATCATCAATACTCTTTAATCATATTTTCTTCAAGTTTTTATCGTCTCTAAACTTAGACACCTTATGAAGCTTAGAATTACTATTATTTCCTTATAATTGATTATGAAATTGTGAGAAAGAGATGTATTTCGCAAGTAAAATTTGTATTTTATATCCTTTTATAAAAAAATATGTCTAGATTCAAGGAAAAAACTTATATAGCTATCAATAATTTTTTTGGGGAAAATTATAAAAACGAGGTTTCGCTCAGCTAAAGTATTAATATACTCTAAACTGATATTATCAAAAATTAAGTTTCAATTAAAAAACATATATTTCATTAAATTCTGATCTAGATTTCATCTAAAATATAATTTTACATATTAAAAATTTGTATCGTCATATGTGTTAGAATACAGCAAAATAACAATTAGATAAAAGAGAATTACACTAAAATATATCTTTTGCAAAAATTAAATTATATTATGTGTTATATGCCGCGTGAAACTTTGATATTTATATAATTACAATATTCAGTATTATATGACAAAAACAAATAATTTAGGGCTTAAAATAACCACATTGGCGATGAAATTTATATTAATTATTCATATAAAGTTTGATACACAGCTATATGCATCAACTTTTATTTGATTAAATGTTAGTAAATTATCAATTGTAGCATCATATGAGGTTGAAAAATAAAACTATTATTTTAATACGATTTGCAAAATCTAACAGAAGAAAAAACGAAGGTGTTTGTTTTTCGTTTTATTGTATATCTTTAAAGTGATTTGATTTAACACAATAAAGGCAAATAATGAACCTACATATGCAAACATATAAATTTAATATGAAAAGAAACGATATAGAAGGCAGTTGAATACAGTTTACACGAATAAAATTATAACGTTATAAAAATACTCTTAAAACAAAATCATTCATTCAAGGTTTTTAAAATTCCAAAAATCAAATTTAGATGTAAAAAACCATATATATTCCCAATACATAATGTATGTATTTTAAACATAAGAAAGAAAAAATTTAAATATAAAAGATTTCTTTGCAATATAATATCTACATGATTTTTCCGTATAAAATATTTGCTGATAACAATATAAATGTACCGTATAATATATTTAAAAACACTGAAATTACATTTCTTTTACAAAATTGCTAAGAATACACCCAGTTTTATTTAAAAACACATATCCTATTTTAAATATCGTAAAAATTGTCACATGGTATTTAAAAGAAACCAGTTTCGTTGCAGTTTATTTTTAAAATTAGATAATGTGCCATAAAGTTTTTTGTTTTCCCGCTATTTAAATAGACATGGATCTGCTTATAAAACACTCTATATCTGTCTTAAAATTTTTTTGTATTTTAAATAACGTAGATAGTTTATATTGCGACAAAAGAGTTTTTCCAAGTTTTTTAAACGCTCTCAAACAGTAATTAGCACTTTCTGACACCGCAATTTATCCACAAAAAAAGCCCATGTTTGCGCATATATGCTCTAGGATGTTTTTGATTTACGAGGAGTTATTCTATAATATAATAATTTTTATGAATATACTATATTTATTGGCTTTCTTTAGGCAATAGATTAAAATCAATGCCATATTGTCATAATAATTTATAATATTTCAAGAAAAGATTTTTTTATATATATTGTGTTCTCTAGTAAACATATGCCATGATAAATGAGCTATGCGTTAAATTTTATTTAGAATTGAATTTTTTTTATATTGCACATATATAAAATTTATATAAAAAGAATATTTATGTCTCTATACTAAAAATTATGTATTTTATCTGTATAAACATTAAAAGCGTTTTGTATTTTTTTTATTTTCTTTTGCTGTTATCTTAATATTTCTATTTAATAGAAAAAAATAATTAATTTCTTTGAAATCTATCTTCATAATTGCTTTTTAATTGCAGACCATAAACTTATCAGAAATAATTTGCATAAAATATTCACGAGTAATAATAGTCTATGTTCAGCAAGAATTTATAAGCACATATCAAAAAAAAGATGATCTCGTATTGTAGTTTCGAAATTATCGACTTAAAATTAAAATGGAAATTTCATTGTTTAGAAATTAGGCTTTGTGTAGTTTTGAATTAAAAGATGTTATAGCGAAAAAAATTACAACCATTCTAAATTTAATGAATGAACTATATACACGATGGGAATGACAAGTCTTTCAAAACATGTTTTATTTTTATTTTTGTGGTTTATCATACGTTAAAGCATGGCAAAATATTTTTTATTAATCCTTTAGATGTATGACTATATGATACAAAAATTATATTCAATTATTATATAATACTTTAGTTTATGCTTCTATTATGTGATTTAACTTTTTTTATTCCACAATAATTATTTTTTCTTGAAAATTATTATCGTTTATACATAGTTTAATGGATATTATATTATTTAATAATAACATGCGCAATAATTTCTAATGGAAAAATTGAGCTGAGAAATATCTTATGGCTAAATATTTCTTGGCTAAAAAATCCAAAAGGCATATTTTTAGCTCTGAATATAATAAAGCACAGACACCTGTAAATTATAGCTTTCTTCATACAAGATATTATATGATAACAGTGGTAAGTTGTACATATTATCAGCAATGATTATAAATATGAAACATAAATTTTAGATTAAATGAAGCTTTAAATTTGTACAAAGCTTATTTATAATTGATGGCGTTTTCTAGAAATGAAACTTTGTGCCAATATTTTTGCAATTTAGTAAAAAAGCTAAATTAATATATACAATTTTTTATATTTAATGGCCAATAACAAAGGTATTTTTTTTGTATTATAATTTTTTAAAGATAATTCAGCCTGCATTGTCCTATTTTAATCGTACAAAATATGTAAAATATGCTTTACCTCGATATAAAATGTAAAAAGTCACGGACAAACTGGAATCGGAAAGCATAAAATATAGTCTGTATTGCTGTACGTATCTACTACAATTATTATACAAAATATATATGAGACAACAATTTTTTTTACACCTTATGATTTGTTCCAACATAGTATCATGACATTGGACAAATTATTTGCATAAAACAATATTTCTATAAATATAAGTTCGAAAATCTATAAGGAACGAACCAAAATAAAATACTTAAATGCTGTCTCTAACATTTTTTTTTGTTTATAACAATTTCTAAAGCTATTTATTGTAAAAATTATTCATTATATGTATTTCGCGCATGTTATCATATATAAACACTTCCATAAAAATGTGAATATTATTTTTACTGCATTTTTCTAGACATACAATGCTATATCAAATATAACAACACACTAATTTGAACAAAAAACAGCATAGAGCTACAAAGAATGACATTTAATTTAAAACAACAAAACCCAATAATTATGCCAACCAAAAAATTTATTTATCAGTACAAAGAACAATAGAAATTATATAGCTTAGCATTCAACAAATTACTACAACACGAAAAGCAATGACATCAAAACTATCGCTAAATTAATAACAGACAAATTAGATCGTACTATCTCTAAGAGAAATTACAATACGCGTAAGAGCCACGCAGCACATAAACTTGGGCTACGAAAATGACACCATACCTCAAGTGAAGAACAAAAACTATAAATACGACAAGTTTCAGAGCAGATCTTCTTAATAAGACGCCTTTTTATATCACACACTATTATAGACCATCAGAAACTCATACCATATATAACACATCTAAACAACAGCAGACACGAAAGAATACAAACTGAAAATCCGAAATAAAGCAAAAACAACTGCACAATGCAATATTAACTTGGCAAGATAAATGGTAAAAAGCTAAGCAACACATATATATTTGAGAAACAACAAATTGAAACTGCGCATAATAAAATATCAGTACAACTATTATGCATGGCAATATATAACTTTACACATAAAGACTAAAAACATAGCAAGCAACACAAAAATTCATCATCAAATTATCGCAAATCTACATTATCATCACAAAGACATGAAAAATCATCAATTGGGACACTTAAAATCACGCTGAATTTACCAAAACACCTAACACATCCTGGCAAACACATATGATTAAGAAATCTCTAAATTCACAGAAATTGGAAATGTTGATTATGACTTAGATATTTAATTCACTTTATTTGCTGTAAAAGACAACAAAAATTAGCACACATCATAAATATAAAGCAAAAAAAACACAGATCTCATCATTTCATCATGTGTTTACAAATTCGCACAGTTCACAGCTATAAAACTAAGGACATAAAATCAAACCTAACAAATCTCAGTAAAACTATAAACAAACACCGCTCTCAACTTTACTTAAACTGAACCTTGCTCCATTATACACAAAGATGCGAATTTAATTAAATATCGTCTAAAAACAGATACACAAAACCCCACTCAACGTATTTTTACAACAAAAAAACCACAACGCTTTTAATGGCCTAATACTTCACTTCCGATTACGTTAAAAATGTATCACTTTATAACATTAGAAAGGCGGACAGTATAAAACGTGCAATAAAATTTTTATAGCACAAAAAAATGCTGAACGGATAACAAAATGAAGTTATGTGTTTTAAAAAAACGCATGGATCTTTGGCAACTCCTTGCATTCAACATAACAAGACAGCACGTCTACAAAAGAACTGATTTATATGATATATTGTTATTTCTTATCTCGATTTGTATACATATGCATATAATTTCAATTTTTCTGAATTTTCATTTTCTTTTAGTATTTATATTACATGGGCATTTGAGTGTACATATATATTTTATACAAAACGAGTGCTCATATGTTTCCTAATTTATAAAACATCATTCCGATGTTTCTTCACGACTTGATTCTTACAATTAATGTTATTTTATCTCAGAAATACAATGAAAATATTAATCATAGTAACACTCCTCTGCTTCATCATTGGATTTACAATTACATATATGCATAAGATTCAGCTTTTAAGGGGATTGAAAAATATTATTTAAAGGGAATTATGTGTAATTTATTTGGAAAAGCAAAATACAGAAAAAATATTATTGGAAAATCTGTACAGAAGACCATGTATTATTGATTTCAATATTATTAAGAATAAATATAGAAGTTAAAAATTACATATATTCTATTGGTGTTCATTTATATTCTAATCAAGTAAGTTCTCGAATCTAAAATCTACAAAAATATACATCAATTCAGATTAGTTCTCTACAATAATCTATATCGAAAAAGTAATTTTATTTTATCTATAATCTAATATTATTGCCGGAATTCAAGAATTATCTATATGTAGTGTTCTAAAGATTGTAAAAGAAGATTTTTTTCAGTCTTAGTAGTTACTTATAAACTAATAATGCCAAGATGTTTTATTTTTTAAAAGGAAAAAATTTTGATCTCGAGAGTATCACAACGAGACAAATTACGAAATTAAAGATTTTCGAATGATTCGGTGATCTTAAAATCTGTATTTCTCTAGCAATTATATTACTGAATCAAGGATTTTATACATATAATATCTGCAGGGTCATAAGATGAAATGGTGAAAATATAAATTATAAATTTGCTTAGCTATAAAATTGATTAGCAATTCTAACACCAAAGTTGCTTAATTATGAACAAAATAAGAAGTTGGTATTTGCAAATGTTACAATTTTTTTGTAAACTACTCGGTCTCAAGCAGAGCAAACGTGGAATTTTCCTTAGAAGAGTCACTATGCACTTATGTATATTATCGAAAAGCATTATTAAAAGTAAATTCAATAATAACGTTTTTTATTTGCTATTTTCTTAGAGGGTATTTGTAATCTTTTTATAAAATCATAAAGATACAACATTTCGTAATTCGATCTTATAGATTTTTATTAATCCTGTGTAAAGGGTTGCAAAAAAACATAGCATAAAGATTGATACATATTATAGTGACAATAAATCCACAGCAAGTTTTTGATATAACTGAAACATTTATCAACCTGTAGACAAATTAATTAATGAAAATTCAAGTAACTATTTTTATTCTCAATCACCAGCCATGAATTTTTTGAGTAAAATAAATATATAAGCTTTTTTATATTCATCTCATGACGTATTATAAATTCATAGGACATTAAACCACGGAACTGAAATCGAAAAGACGAATATTATGCTTAATGAAAACCAAAAATTTGATTTTAATACATTATTTATTTATACATAAACATTAAACCAGAATATATGTCTTTTATTTTTTGATAATTTAGGGGTGTTATCAATCATTTCGAATGTATTTATAATATAACAAATTTCATATTTTGTACCTTGATAAAGTAACAAAAGTATATATTATGGTGTTGTTAAAATACTTTTTTATGTTTTTTTAATTTAAAAAAGATAAAATATATAAATTTTTAGTTTATTTAATTAGATATAATTTATAAAACAAGAAAGCTTAGATTTTTTATGCGTAGCCTCTAGAAATATTTTATTCGCAAAAATAATATTTACGCATATAAATTCAGTTTCACACAAATTCCAACATAAAAATATACGATTTTAACACGCCTTTACAATAAGATCATTAAAAAAACATATAAAAATACATATTTTGTATACACTTTTTACAGCAAAAACACTTCTAATTGATAAACCCAGTGTCTAAATCTTTAGAATTCCAGCTATATTTTTAGAGGAGTGATAATTATTGTTAAGCATTATTATATTTTCGATTACCTTTGATATGATGTATATTTCCTTTAACAGACAAAAAATCAATATAATAATATAAAACGAAATATAGCATATAGTATTTGTTTCTATTATTGAATTGAGCACGCGGATAGACTAAATTGGCCAAATAATATCACTCAAAAGGTATTACGCACTCAAAGTTTATATTTCAACGAATTTTATAAAGAACCTAACACCAAATTAAATCTTAGAATAAAAGTAATAATTCTGACTAGTTTATAATATCAATATTAATCAAAAAATTTACAATGATAATACATATTATACATATAATGCGTTCTGCACATAATTCATACATTTAAAATCATACAAAAAAATATATGTGCATTTACAATAAAATGAAAGGCAAGTTTTATGCTATACCATTCAGTTAAAGAGTTTTATTTTTTATCATTCTATCTACAGCACACATATTTGCATATTTTTATGATCCTGCAAAAATAAAGAATTTAGTTTAAAAACTAAAAATAAAAAAATAATCATGATATAAAGCAAAGTAGAACGCACAAAGTAAGCTCTAGGTGTTATCGCAAGATTTTCTTGCTGATTTATATTTGGTAAAAGAATTGAAATACAGAACACTTGTTAAAATAAAAATGACAGACTGAATTTAAACGTTGGCTTGATTACGTGCTAAATACAAGTTCTAAAAATATGTTGTATAATTTTAGATAAAAGCTCAGACATTATATTATATAAATACCTTCTTTTGAAATTTGCACAAACACAGATAAAGATCTGTTTTTTTGAAAAGTATCTTGGTATTACTGTGATTTTTTCCACTAAGAAACATCCTAAAATAACTCATATACATTATTTAGGCTGTTTCAATAGCAGACGTTTTAAAACGTACAATATGTATTAATTTTTAAAAAAAAAGATACGTAATTTTTCTTGAAAACTAAGAAGTTGATATGATTATTGTATATTTTTAATATATTCAAAGAGGCTTGAAGTATTCATTTATTAAA
This sequence comes from Rhyacophila brunnea, assembly GCF_057557595.1. Lineage (NCBI taxonomy): Eukaryota > Metazoa > Arthropoda > Insecta > Trichoptera > Rhyacophilidae > Rhyacophila > Rhyacophila brunnea. The sequence continues at coordinate 1,127,996 of NW_028232768.1, read as the reverse complement.
TTTATAAATTATTTTATATCAGTTACAGATGTAACATTTGAAATTATCATAAAAGAAAATATAAACATCTTTCTATACACTACTGAGATGTTAATCAGTTTGTTTTTATATTTATTTGATAGTTCTGATAATTTGTGAATAATATAACAGATGTTCATACTTCAGATTCCTATGATATTAATCATAATATTTGATATTAATATTGGGAGCTATATAATCACGAAATAATATAATTTCATGTGAAATACTTTTGAGACCTTGGGCTTTTTAATAAAAGAAATTATAAAAATGGTAATGTAAGCATAGATACTTTTGGATTAAGAAAAAAGAATGTGTTCTCAAACAACGCAAATTTATCAGAAAACAAAAAGTTCGTAATAAATTTATGTCTAAAAAAGCTAGTTATCCTATAAAGGTAGCTGTGTTTCGTTTTGATTATCTGCAGTTAAATATAAAATTACATTTAATAAAAGATAGTACTAACATTTATTGCTCTTGAATGATTCATATTTGAATAAATTGTGATTCAGAAACATAAATATCTTTTCCTAAATATTCAGTGTATCTAAAAAACACCTTTGCTTCTAACAATAATCAAACATATGTTACATAATAATTTTTTACATACATCACTAAATAATTAGTTTAATAAAACGTTAACAAGCTTTAAATATTCCAAAAAACAGTATATCATCTAAAAAGATAGTAAACCATATCGTTAGATCAAAATCATATGGAATTTTAGAACCCGTAAAAATATAATTTATTTATAATAGAAACGCATTTTATCTTGGTTTTTTTGTGGGTGATAGTGTTTATCTAGTATCTTTATTTGTAACCTATATTATATGATGAATCGATTTTTTTATTCATTTAAAAACATAATTAATCTGGTATTTTTGACATTTAAAATCTAAAAGTATTTTTTACAGACAAAATGGATTGATTAAAAAATTTTTTTTGGTAATTCACATGTGTTTTTATTTTATAAGATGTAGGGATTTTAAAACTATATTGATACAAAATTGACGATCACATGACTTTTATTGATAGAGTGATAAGTTTTTTTTATATTTAACCATATAAACCACAACAAATATAATTGCGAGCAAAAAACAAGTTTCTAAATCATAATATAATAATGCAGATGTATTTTTTTATTTTTTAATATATGTCTTATTATATAATACAAAATATAATTGTTTACATGATAAAGTTAGAAATGAAATTATTATTTAAAAATGTATAAAAATATCAAAACCATAGATATAGTATATAATATATTGGGTTATTTTGTAATATTAAGTAAGAAAAGAAAATGTTTTCGTTTCTGTTTGTTTTGTATGTTAAAATGAATAATTTTTCTAAATTTTATAGCTTAAAAGGGATATATTTAGCTTGATTATCTTTATTAAATAAATTAAAATAATTGATATTGACGACAAAAATATATATTTACCTAGTTTTGTTAGTATTTGTACGTATTTACCAAAAATTATAATTTCTATAAGCTTTGTTACTTGCTTAGAATATGCGCAGCCATAATTTGGAGAAATAGAGATAATTTCTTATCATTAGATATCTTTTTAAGTTTTCAAAGTCTATTTTTAGTATATAAAAAGGAATAAAAACCCATAAAAAATAAGATTGCTTTATGCGAGACTAGGAGTTTCTACCTATAAAAGAAAGTCTATCATAAATAACAATAAAATAAAAAATTAAGAATATTAGTCCAAAAAAAAATAAATCACATCATTAGCCATTCCGACAATATATTAACCATTTATAACTTATAAATGTTTATTTTATTTGAATATAAAATTTATATGGAAGATCATTGAAGTAGATAAAATCCGATCAACCTAGACAAATTTATTTTCTGTATATTTTTTTATTCATTCATAAAGCTGTAAATTTATGGTCACTTCGAAATTCAAAGAAATGATGGCATAATATCAAATATATTTTACCTTCTTTTTTCGACGCTTAAATTTACATTTTAAAGTAATAGATTTCTTATATGAGGAAAGTTTATAGTTTCTTTATAATGTTTCAAAATGCATCATTTTATTTATTTCTTAATTTTCGACATTTTAAAAATTTCCTCGTATTATTTCTAATTTGGAAATGCTAGTTTTTTTGTTGTAATTCTTGTTTTTGTAAAATTAAAATAGATTTCTATTTTCAGTAATCATATGTTTTTTTTTGCAAAATAGCAGATAGATTTTACATTAAAGACACATAACTTTCGTGCATATGGAATATTATAACTTGATTTTTTACTTTTTTTCCAGTTGAAAAGCATTCAATATGTGGATTGTAAAAGTATAATAATATTTGTTCAATAAATCCATCAGAAATTACAGCCATATGTTATTTTTAAAGCCAATATTTTACATTTACCATTACTAAATATTTTAATTTACAAGAAATAACATTAAAATGGATGATTCGATCAATTTTTTATTTCTTTATAGAATCTTAAAGCCGATATTATTTTTAACTAAAAATATGGAACCATATAAAAATCGGAAATATAGTCTTAATCTAACTATATATTCGTATAGAAAACATAAATATTAAAATGCTTTTAGAAAAAAACAAAACCTTTACACAATCGTTATTCTGGCACTTATCTGATACTTACTGAAATTTATAAGATTCATGGATTATACATAAGAGGCTACAAAATATTTTTTTTAGATTTATATCGTGATGTGTTCTTGGATTTATACATATATGCTTTATTGGGATTTGCTCCATAAAAAATACAATTACATAAAAAGATTTATTTATATAATTTGAGTATAATTTATAATCCTATATGTTTAATTTGTTATGATTATACCAATATAAATTTGAGGCCCTCATAATCTTTTTTATATTTATAACATAAAAAAAAATAAAAAACAGCTCATTATTTATAACATATTTATAATTATAAAATTTTCTAATGAAAGTAAGCTTTGCATTTAAATTTAAAATTATCTTGCTGCATTGTAAATTTTTTTTCTCTTTAGAAAAGGTTCGATATACTTTGTAAAAAATGTTTGAAAGTACTAATAAATAAGAATTGAATAAAAAACGGTGTTTTATAAGTATGATTGAGTACTTTCAATAATTTATATCATGACAGAGGGCATCCGTATTATAAAAGGAAGTATAATTGTTAGATACTAGTTCTAATGGATTTTTATATTAATTTAACTGTAAGTTTGCTCGTTTTTATTTAAGAGCAAAAAAAAACTTTATTAAGCAATTCGTAGATATCAATTTGCTTTTCTTTTATATTCAAGAAATATGAATATACTATCTAATCATTACATTATTTAAATCTACAGTTTTTTATGTTTTTATACGTTAATTTTTACTACCGACGCCAAAAAACATAATTTTTAAAAGCAATGTGAAACTTCAAACACAATAATACGTTTTAATATACGCAAATTGGCATGTTTTAATGCGCAATGGACAATATATAATCTTGCATGATTTTTTGGGCATATAATAATAATCTCAGCAATAAGTTATTAGCATAAGTTGGTATATAAATTATAATGTGAACATATTACGTGAATGATTGGTTATTTTATCTTTTAAAGCATTTTAAAGGTTTGAATTGTTATTTAAATTATAAAGTGCCGTAAGAGCATGTATACATGCTATCATAATATTTTTACAATATTTTTATTTTACTATAATAACATAATAGTAGTTTAATCAAGTTTTCTATGCCTAGGTCGTATAATAATCGCCTAGTAGCATAAAATATATGATTAAATTTGAATATTTGAATCATCCTTTTTAATGTCTAAGCTTATTTTTGTTCACATGTGAAATTATTAGCTATGACATTCATTTTATAATTATTTTAAGCTTCTAATACTTTTAAGGCGCTATCTTTGTATCGTAAAAACAATGCAAATTTATATTTCATATTTGAATCAAAATTATTATAACTTTTAAGTGCTATATTGTTGAATGCAAAACTTATATTTATAAAGGTTTTCTTACTTTTAAGATGCTATATTTTGCATGCTACTATTAACTTGATCATTATTTTTTATGATTTTGCGTTTTTTGTTGTACACATTTAACTTACTAGATCTTATATGCATGTACTAGATTATAAACGATACACGTGTGCACTACAATTAATCCCGACATTTTCTTGTCTAATAGAATCAAATGTCCCCTGGTGAAATGTCCCTAAGCTATAAAATCACATTAATAAGTTTTTTTAGTGACTTTATGTAATTTTTTATAAGTATTCCCCTAAAAGCAAGTATATAATTTTAAAATATATCTTTCAAATTTCATTAGTAAATTAATATGCATAAACTCTAGTGATATTAAAAAAAAGATTCCGTAAGTTTTATATATTATAACTTTTTTGCTATGTAGTGTTTACACAATAAATTTTATTTAATGTGTTTTTTTTTGCCTAGGTTTTTAAAACGTTTCACGGGCTTCTAGAAAATATTATACATGTATTTTTGTGGGAAGACGGTCTTAAGCGGCATATGATTCATTTTAAACTCCTGTTAATGCTTTATTTATCCAATCCAAATGTGCTGTTCTAAAATTTGAATTTATATTTAAACCTTTCAATCAGATTTTTTCGCCATTTATTAATGTTTTTTATAGCGACTTGCTGTCTATGTATCTGCAAAGATATAATCAAACCATTTTTACATTCTTATCGTCAATTAAAGAAGTCTTTGTTTGTGAATACAGGCTAAATGATCAAGTTTGAAGAATGTTTTAAAAATGAGCTTCAAAACGCCATTTTTTTAGTTACAAATATTAATTAATTTTATCTTTATATGCATATTTTGAAAATTGTACCAAATATATTATTATTTCATAATTAATTTTATTGTATGTTTTTTTACTAATCAATCAAATATGGCCTTTTTTACAATAAAAAATTTATCACCATTTAGATTTTGCTCAAAGCTCTCAATTTAACTGGTTTGCTTTAACTTTAGATACTTCTTTGCATTTATTTTAATTATTATAGTTTAATTCTACATTTAAATGTATCTTAAATATACATTATTTGTAGGAATTTCTATTTTTTGTCGTATACACTTAGTTTTTGTTCTTTATGAATTTTATCTTTTACAGTCTCCTGATTAGAATTTTTCTGAGCTAATTCATTCTATGTTTATAATAAATGCGATATTAGAATAGGCTTATTTAATTTTGCATGCTTTAAATCGATAGAAATAACATTTTTTATATATTTATTGCCAACCGATGTCTTTAAATTTTAATTTGATTGTAAAATCAGATTTCTAAATTATTTTTGCAATTTTTCTAGCGGAATATAAACGTCACAATCCTGTTATCTTTATTTTCGTTAGATCAACGTTTTTTTTACTACATCAATACTTAAAACATTGAATTATCTTTCTATATGATCCAAATAATTATTATATTATTTCAACTCTATTTTTGTTTTTTTTTATATTTAGAACGCGATCATGTCATTATCACAACTTAAAATTGATTTTAATATTTTTAAAAATATTTGAATTTTATAGCTTTTACCAGTTTGTGCTGTAATTCTAGATAGCAGTCTTTAAAAAAAATATCTTCTACTACATATAAGAGCATATTTAAGTTGTTTATGCATGTGATATCATAAATCTTAAGTCTACATCAATAATAGTAAAAATACTCATAGGATTATTGAAGATTTTGTAGAAATAATTTATTATTTCTGTTATATAGTGTGCTTTCTTCAATTTCTATAAGTTTATCATTTTTTGAAAATTAAATTCTTTTTTTCGTGTTTCTCATAATTATGTCGATTTGATATTCTTGTAGGTTTTATCTCATGTGCATAAATTATGTTATTCTGATTGCAGCAATAAATAATCTTTTACTTTTGATATATTCAATATTTTTATATTCTTAACCTTTAAATAATTACTTATGCATTAGAATTTTGAATACTATAAATTTATATATAAATTGTGTCAAAATAAATACAATATGGATGATAAAATGTGGTTTTGCAACTGATAGCAGTAAATGTTATAATTTTTAATATATTTTGACTTGGTTAATTCATGAATTCTATCCTAGAGAATTCTATGTACAATAGAATAATGCAAATAATTTAAACTAATAAATTTAAATACTATTTGTAATTTGTAGATAAAATATTTATTTCAAGTAATATATTTTTTATAGTAATTTAATTGAAATTTATTAATATATCTAGAAAATGCCAATTATCATGCATATTTTTTTGTTGATCATTTACAATAAAATATTCTTGTTCACAATCAAATTCAAAATGTATTTCTCTTGTTTTAATTATGATTCTAGATATGTTTTGAATCGAAAGGTAATTTTATATGAACTTTTTCTTATATCTTAAGCTATAATCATAGTAATCGTATCTATTTGTCATACTTACTTCGATAAAAAAAAACAATAATTTTTCGATAATTCAATGCATAAAACGCCATTAGAGGTGATTATATTTAAAATTCCAATATAATTTATATTCTTTGTCGCATACTGGCAGAATTATTCTTTATCCATGTTTAGTTTGTTTTTTACTTATGATGAGGATTGTTTTTAAATCTTTTTTTTTTCTTGTTTAAAAGATTGGAAACAATTTTTCACATTTATTTATTACATAATTTTGTGTTTTTTAAAAAATAATGTTTTAAATCTTATCGTTTTACCTAGTAATAAGTAATTGAATTTTGTAGATTAGTTTGGAATTTTTATCTTCTTAAAAATAATTCAGACATTGTAATTTACAGTTAGTTATTATACCGTGTTAAATATAAGATACTGCATGCAAATAAAAATTTATATATCTATGGCATACTTTTCAACATTTTAGCCCATATTAGGTTTGGATAATAAAATTATCTGAATTATAGCTTTTTTTCATAATTATATACGTAAAAAAATAACAGATATAATTTTAATGTTTATATTATACTTTTGTCTTAAAAATTGAAGCACTATGCATATCAAAGCCAATTTTAACTTCCAAGGTGAACGAAAATTCAGAAAAACATATTTGTGTATTATAATCATTTGTAACACATTAAAATTTCTTTATGTTGTTTTTTAATTATGAAAATTATAAATTCGTTGTTATTCTTATATATTGTTCATTTTTTTAATGCACAATAATGTGCGTTCTTTTTTATTAATGATCATTTTTCATTACATCTATCATGTAGATTACAGATGTCTAATCACTTTTTTAATTTAAAAGACATATTTACACATTTTATTGTCAATAGAAGTAATCTTTCTAACATTTTAAAAGCTTAAAGCGTAATAAAAACACTATACTGCTGCTGTTTACTATATAAAGGTATTGTTTGCATTCTATCAGGATTCACATATTACGAAAGCATTAAATATTTTCATTAAACTTTTTTTAATAACAATAAATCCACGAAAACCTTGTAAATGATAAATCTATAACTTATTTATTATGCAAAAAGCCTATAAAATTGCATCTTTAACAAAGAGGAATTTTTATCAGATTCATATTGCGTTAAAAAATCACAATTTAAAAGGTTCATACGAATGCGCGCAGTTTTCTATCAACACACATCTATGATAAAGTTTATAAACAGTTTATAATTAATTTCGTAAAAAATTGAAAAATTACATTCTTAGAGTGTTTTTTTTAATTTTATTTGCGTTTTTTAATGATATATGTGATGTTTTTATATCTTTTTTGAAACATTTTTTCAATTCCTTTAAATTTAGATTCGATAATAAAGTTTTTTTTTTGATTTGTATATTATTATAGTTAATTGATGATACAATAATCAAAAAAAAATTCAAATGACATTTCCAGCCAAAATGTAACTGAAATATTACAACAATTGTTTTTACCTGTAAGACCATTCAATGAACTTTTTTTTTGTACACAATAGCTTTTTATCTTTTATAAATAGAATATATATTAAGAAAGATATAATTGGGATTGCCTTCTATAAGCCCAAAGTATTCTATGAGCCACATATTTTCCATGTCCACCTTCCTTTAGATTTTACATGTAGTGTTGTTTATAATTTTGATTCAAGGCTAATTTTTTCTTATAAGATTCACCTCTTGTTGACCTTGCTTATATGCTACATTTATGTTTCATGATCACACAATCTTAGCTTGTATATGATAATAACCAGTCATATATAAGTTAGCTACATATCTAAAGCTCTGTTTCTATTTAGAACTGGTTGATTAAAAAAGACCGTATTGTAGTTCACTCTATTTTTAGCAAAATCATTTTAAAAAATTTCCATTTTAAAATTTCCAAATTACATTATAATGCAATTCGTACTTATTTCCGAAAGTTAGGTAATTAAAATGGCTTATATATTCAAATCATTGAAATAATGGTATATTAATATGTATAATGTTATTAAATCCGATCCCGTATTTTCAGCTGGATGTGAAAGGGAATTATCGTATAAAATTTGCTATAGAAGCTCACGTATCAACTTAGCAATCAATGCAGATAATAAATTCAGCAAGTTTTTTAAAATACCTAATTATATACAATTTTTTAAAAATCATTAAATATTTTAAATTATTATAAATGAAAAACATTATTTGTGTTCCATTTTTACGATTTCAAATCACGAGACATAAAATTTGTAAATTATGTTTCGTATTTCTTATGTCGTCTATTTTTTTAAAAATTATTTTTGTGTATTAAAATAGGATGATAGTCTTGAATATCGATTGTGAAATATCTTTTACCTATTTATATTTCTTTTATAGGCAGAAACATTATTTAAAAGCTATATATGCGTAAAATACTCCAAAATAAAGCTTTTGATATATCATCTTTGAATTTTATATATCATATATAATATGAAATACATTATATTTACATGTAAATATATTGTGCTAGAAAAATTCAAATTATTCGGGATTTTTTAAAATAGTAATATAAATTTTACGATTGAAGGAGTTGTAAAAAGTATTTTTTATAATATATTACTAAAGTTCAACATTTATTTCGAAAATCACAATGAAAAAAAGCTAGATAATCATAAATACAAACAACAAAAAAAAGAAAAATAAACAATTTCATAGATATTAAGCAAAATATATTTTAATTTTTGGTGGATATATATAAGAATTGTAGTTGAACGGGATTTTTTTATGCATTTGACTAATTTTTAGATTTATCATATAGATTTAATTTCGATGACTACACACTTATTTTGTACATAATTCAGTATCAAAACAAATTTAACATGTAATTTTGAATTAAATTTCTGTTTTTAAATTAATTACAAGTATTATAATGTTCTCATTTATCAAAAATAATTTAATTGCTCTTGTATATATTAGTTTTAGCCGATATCTTGAAAATATATATTTCTATGCTCACACACACATTAGGATTGAAGATAAAGTAATGAGCGAATAATAAAATTCACAATTTTTCGTAGATATATGAAAAATACTATTTTGGAAAGCTATTAGTGGGATCTGATCAATGAAATAATTGTGATAATATTGAAATTTAAAATATCTATCTTAAATCAAACATTTTTGCAAAAACTAAAAAATAGAACATCGTAAAGCTAGACCAAGTTTCATGTACCGACTTTGTATTATGATGCAATTCATGCTTTCAAATGAGAAGATTTACGCATATATTACTTGATAATGTCAAGAAAGATCGATTGATGTGTGATATAAAAAAAATAATGCGTTAAGTAAATTTTTATCGAGTTTAAATTAGATTCGAAATTCCGTAGAATTATTTTATATCGCATGAAAAAGAAAATAATATACGAGAAATATATTTTTGCCATTTTATATGGAATATAAGTGTTTTTTGGCGTGTTGAACTTCCTGATTGTTCAAAGCGCTTGAATAAAAATTTTAAAATCTTTGGTACACATATAGATTTACTTAAACTACATGATTTCATTTTAGAAGAGATTATTTACATACGTTTCTTAATTTAGTTTTCCAGAAAAATAATGAAAATGTGATTTTATGGCTCTGTATCTATTTTTGGTCAAAGTTGAAGATAATTTTACGGTAGATAATAAAATAACGATTCTAAATATATTTATACACAAAAAAAAGACTATAATTTAATTTTCGAATTTTATATTATGCTAACAGGCACTGTTTTTTTCTTGTCGGCATTAAACTCATGCCATTTAATTTATTGTAATTGGAGATAATTATGGAAATGCGGATAAAACATTATATTCTAATGTCTAATGTGACATGTATACATTTTTAATGGCGAATAAATCCATTTTATTGATTAATTACAACATCTACACTATTCTATAATCAAGCCTCTCTTTGCAATGATATATTTGAAAATAAATTATGCATTTTAAGTAGAATCAACAAGAAAATTTTTATACGCGAAGAAACATCTAATAAGTAGTTGAATTTGTGTTCAATTAATTTAGCATATGTTTCTAGGCTTCTTTTATAAATTTTAAATGAATATTTTTTTTCGTAATATCAATCGATTTAAACCGTCTTACAACATCATCATTTGATGAATTTACCACATGATACTCTATAATAACTATATTTTAAACATTTTCAATGTAAAAAAACACCAGGATAACAACAATAAAAAAGGTTAATTTGATAATATAAAGAATTTTCGTTGAATTTATGATGTTGAATTGTAAAATATACTATAAAATGGAAGTTTAAATGTTTAAATAAAATCCTAATAATTTTTGCCATATTTTTTTCTAATATTTTTCTTATATTTGTTCGTCCTATAGTATAATAATTTCTAAACTCGATCCCTCGTAAAATTAATTCTATTTGTATATAAAACTTGATTTTTAAACTTCATAAAAGCTAAACCTTTATAAATATTAATTTACTTTACAAAAAACAACGCTATGTTTAAATACATTCCCATAAGCTTGATTCCTTATCTTATTATAAATAGAAATACAGCATATGCATATTTAAAGCACGAATTTTTTTGTAGATATTCCCGAATAAATTGCTGTCGCTGAAAATATTGATCATGAATTCAGTTTTTCATGCGTTTTCATAACACATTTGTTATCTAGAGGAAAACTTTTTCATGAATGATTTTATTGTTATTTATAGGAAATTTATGTATAATGTAATGACTTCTACTGAATATAATTTAAATGTGCCAAAAAAATCCAATAAATCATGTTTTGAATATAAAAGTAGTCTCAAATATCGTACCAACGCAAAATTAATATGAAATACATTCAGATCTTATATAATATGTTACATTGATTTCAAAATGTATGCAAAAAAAAATACTATAAATATATATTCATTCATTATGAATTATAAGCTATGGTCCAGAATGATTCAAAGTTCCTTTTTAGATATTATTTTATGGTATTTAGTTGGATATTATGCTTTTTTACAAATTTTAATCTTAAATCAATTCGTATAAAATTACCTTTCAAATATTTGAAGCAAATACGTGAATTAAAATTGTAAAATAACAAAATTGCGTATATAGAATGGATTTTATTGTGTCATGATATTCTTGTTTACCTTATATCTGAAATTATAAAATTCAATCGACAAAAGAAGACGATAATGTGCTATGATGGAACTTTAAACCCTATATAATATATTTCACCATAAGAAAACAACTTAAATGTTGATTTTTAAGTAAAATAGGGTTTGAAAAGCATATTTAGATTACGATAATATACTTTTTGGTGGTTTTTATAGTAAATCTACAGTTTGAATTGGAAATATCCCTTATTATTTTATATAGATACATATTGCAAGCGGTTATTTCATAATATACTCTAAAATAAATATATATTTTTCATTTTATTTTTTTATAAAAAACCAAAGTCCTGACAATTCCATTTGATGGCAAACCATATACGTTGATTAGTAATAAAACCGTTGTTTGATGGCCATTGAACACGACAAATGTAATTTCTTTAAAGTAAGATGTTATATTAATTTTTTTGAATAATAATAAAATATTTATAGTATATCTGTTTTTTATGCTTTTTTGTGCATGTAAAATACTTTAGTCTTCAGTATACTTTTGGTTACCACTCCATCTTTATATTTTTTTTAAAGGTTTCTTCTAATATTCATATACTTTCGTTTCTATTATCAAGTGTTTATATTATATAATCGTTTTACATATAGTTTTGCTTTTTTTGAACGCCATAGCCGCATTTTATTATATCATTAATCATATAATAACGCCTTTTGATATCATTATCTGAACAATACGCAAAATTATTATTTAATATTTGTCTAAAAGAATTATTTACTCCGTAAATGTATAAAGAAATTTCACACATAAGTTCAAATTAATCTAATTATATTCTTAGAGCTAACCTTTGTGTTGATAAAATGCTTATAAACATAAAAATATCGTATAAGCTTATAAAGCAACGAGAAACCCATGATATACAAATATTAAAGATTTTCGGGCTTTACTAGATAATTTTTATATCATTGGTTCTATTGGAATGTTTAGTCGGTAAATCTTTATATAATTAACCACATTTAGTGCTTTTTTTTACCATCCACTTCATCTTTTTTTAGATTTCTTTTAAAATTTCGGGATATGAATTATAAATTTACAGTCGATGAAAAATATTTATAGTTTTTAATGGTTTTTTCAGCTCAAATGATTAATTATGCTGTATTTTACACAAATTGATTTCTATTAATATTAAATACATGTATTTTTTCTGTTTATTCGAAATAATTCATCCATCTTACAATTATAACATTGTATCATTTTTATATATTTGTATTAAGTCATTCATCCCATTCTTCGCTATGTGATTTGGGCCTTTTTCCACAATAATAGTTATATTTAATTATAACTTAGATAATTTTATATTTTTGTGGTGATTTTCCATTCATAGTATTTATTTATTTGTGTATAGTATACTAATGTTTTAAATCCAATTGTTTAAAATTATTAGACCCATAATGCAAGATTCCAGACGAGATGTAAAAGAATCTCCATAACAAATATTAAAAAACCTAGTCAGGTCACACGAGCGAGATGAATTCCCTGATATAATATCAATAGGGCTTTGAAGATGGCATTGGTGGGAGATTTGTGTCCTCTCACCAGGAGAATTAGATTTTTTATGTTTTTTGTTGCTGTTGGAGGAAATTGAGTCTCGCCGTGTGTTAAAGAAAAAAAAGAAAGTTGGTTTTTATAAAGTTGCGCCGAAGGCCATGCCCGATTTTTGTCCGAGGGGATTTTCTCTCGTTCGGATTTTTTATTAAATTTTTTGTTTTTAGCTTTTCCTGTATATATTTTTCTTGAAATAAAATTTATAATTTAAGAATTTTTAAGTTTGTTTTTAGATTTTAATTTCCTAAAATTTTGTTATCCTATAATATTTAATCTGTGTTCTATAAGTTTTTCTATATTGGTTTGGTTTATTCGTGAAATTTTTATTTGTTGAGTATATTTGATCGAATATTCTAATCTATTTTTTTATTATTTCTTTCTGTTTACATAGTTTTTAAACTGTTGTTCAAACAGAATAATCAATAAGTCTGCAATATATATTTTCCTATAATTTTTTTGTTAATGGCTAATATGATGTTATAATATTGATTGAACCTATATTCTAAATAAATTGACGCATAGAGATCATTATTACACCGATCAAATCCTAATAAAGGTTATAAGTAATAATTAAATATTATTTGCCATTTATTATATCAACAAAAAATATATAGCAGGATTTTTTGTATAGATATCTAATTTTATTTGTATAGGCTTATAAACTGTCCGAAACCTAAATATTTTTTCTTTATATTCAAATAAATAATTGTGCAAAAGTAGAATATATCCAAATGTAAAAGAGATCACTAGATATTAATTTGCATTAAGATGGGAATAAAAAGTCGGAAAATAGTTTATTATATTTATGTTATATTGCCAATAGTCTGATGCATTCACTCTAAGTTCAAAATTACCAATTCGTTTTTTAAAAAATAAAAAATTCTGTCTGCGGATTAATATTTGCAAAGAATATATATAATTTTATTTCCGTAATTGAAAAATAGCTATGAACTTAAAAATATTTTTATCAATTTAGATATAAAAATTGAATATAAATCTGTAAATAATACTATTTATTTTAAAAGACTACAGATAAATTGACTTTTTTTATTTAAAAGAGTTGCATTTTTTATGAGATTTAAATTGTCTTGTAATGGTGCATTATTTAATTACATACTGATAAATATGGTGGTATACTAATGTTTAAACACTTTTAATCCCAAAAATTCTTGTAACCCATGGAGTAATATTCTTAAATATAAAAGGTATGCAGATATTGTTTTTCACGAAGTGCTATTATCTTAAACAATTTTACCGAAGAAGAATTTATTTGTCTCCTGTATTTCATTCGTTTATCTTTCATGTTATTTTAAATTTTCTTGTAATTTTTGGTATGCAAAAAGTATGAAAAAAAATATATTTTACTTTCTTTGTGCTGGTGTATTAAATTAAGAAAACCGTAAGTATACGATAATGAAACGGGCTTTATTGATATTTAAAAAATAATATAAAATAAGATCTACCATAGAAATATTTTTACGATTATATGATACAAAATTATTAATTATTGATATATTATTTTCGAAAACTGCTATTTTTAAAAAACAATCTAATTATAAGAAAATATCAATAAGTAAAAAAGCTATTAAAATATTTAGTTGACATATAATCCAAATTACATACGTAAAGTCAATTTAAAACAGTTTTTGCTATCTTTTACTTATATTTAAATTTTATTTGGTTTTTAAACAAGCGATTTATTCTGGTTTTACAACGTAAAATCAATAATATATATATTTATATTGATAGACCTTAGACTATTACTCTATATATAGCATTGTCAATAATTCTATCTCAATATAATTCCTAATATTATATTATGAACATGATCTCGTTTTTACCTTATAGAACTTAATATATTTACTCGAAAATATAAAATAAAAAACCTTTTTGATTATGAATATGTTTCTTCTATCCTTAAATTGTGTATTTGATTATATCCACATAAAATGCAAATTGATAACAACTTTTAATATTTATTAAATATAATTTTATCAGATATCATATTCTTTTGATTCCTGCCTTTTTTTATCCTTAGAAATACCCAAATATTGTTTCTATTATTATTATATTTTAGGTTTTGGTCAGTTGGTTGTAATTTTTCTTTTTATTTCAGGTTTACAGTATGTTCTCGAAAGTCAATTTTAAATACATAATTCAAGCATAGATCTCTATATAATTGTTTTTCTTCAAATTCTTGTGAACTTTTTTACTATTTATATCTAAAGTAAAGCGAATTCAGCTTATCAGGCCATCCAGTGAATATTTAGAATCATAGAAATATTGAATATTTAATGCTAAATTTATGCGTTAATGTCAGGATAATCCTATACAGTATATCTAAATTTTGTGTTTAGAATAAAAAAAAATAAAAAGAATTTTAACGTTTTATTTTTGAATTAAGTCTTTTAGCTGAAATTCACATTCTTAATTTAGTATTAGCCACATCTTAAGTTTTAAGAATTTTGATATTTTCAATGGTAAAAAAACCGTTAAAAAATGTTTATATACAACATTTATAATTCTATTTGAACTTAAAAAATACTAGTTTAGTTGGATCGTTTATAAGTTCTTCGCTAGTGTTGTTTTGTAATTTATATTATGCCACATTTGTTGTGATAAATTCCAATTCAACTAATAGTTGCGCAAGTAGTGGAACTAATATAAAAATGGAGATTTTTTTGTAAAGGATGAGATCGTTCTTGCATTCACTTTAAGTTATTGGCATACTATCAAAATGAATGACCAACTATCGAAATGAATAGTTTTATTTATATTATAAAGATTTTGGTGTTAATTAATCAATTGAATCTAATATTTAGTTCGATACAACTTATGTTTTAATAATACCTTTAAGTTTTATTTCTACAACATAGACTCGTAGATAACGTTTTATATTTCCTACGTTAGAAATAAAGAGCCGAATTTAGATGTTATTTTACGTTATAAGTATGCACTATTCATTGAATTCGGTTCAATTGTGCGTTTTAGATGCTATTTTACTTTCTTGCATTTGTATAAGATAAAAATTTATATAATTTACAAACAATTTTTTTTTAAAAGTATATTAAGAATCATGATAAATAAAAAATACATATTGTACCATTAAATAATAAAATTTGGTCATTTTATTGATACATATGAGTTTTTGGTTTATGTATTACTATTATAAATCTATATTATAAGTTTTAAATAAAATTAAAATATATTAAAGATGCTCTCAATAATAGTAAATAACATATTTCATGTTCCTTATAAACCTTGTGTTTTGATATTTTACAATTATATGTTACAAAATACTCTAAAACATATTGGTTTTAAAAAAATCCTATTTTTATGTATCAATTATATATTTTTTTTGCACGCCTTTAAATTTTAACGCAACTTTCCGATTTTTTTATATAATAGAGCAATATTGTTTCTATCTAATTGGATTTCCCGTACTTAGAATCGTTTGTGATTATATAATTTCTATTTTTTGTCGAGTTTTACAAATATCGGGTTTCAAATTATTAATAGAATATCAAACAGTGATTTTAAAAAAAGTATTTTTTTTGTGTATATATATTTTATGATTATAACACAGATAAAATCTTTTATGATGACAGTAAAAATATTTTTTTATAATTTTAATTTATATATTATACAGAATGTACAATAAGAATACATTTATACACCTCAAAGTTTTCTAGATTCTTCATATATATACTTTACTTATATTTTATATTTCTTAGATTTATATTAGAATATATTTTTTAGTATAAATTATGAATACTATTTTATATTTTAGACTCTTTTTGAAACATAAAAAAGTATAGAATGTTCTCTACATCTAGCTATCTTGGTGTACTTTATCTTTTTTTTAATATTAACAAACTTATATTTTTTAAAATTTTTCTTATAGCCTTCTTTTTTGTTCTGATTTCCATTATAAGTGTATATTTTGTTGTATTATATTCTTTTATTTTTATAATTTCTTTTCATTTTATATTTTAGGAAATAGAATAAATGTAAATAACGAAAATATATTACTTCTTTTTTTACAATCTCGATATTTTTCGCTTGGTTTATCAGTAAACTTATAATTTGTCTATTTATATATGTTATGATTTTTGTAGCTTCTAACTTTGAACTCGTAAAAATGGTGCAGATGATTCTTGTCGAAATATATAAGCATGTATCTTTACAGCTGAAGTGTGTACGTTTAATATTTTTCAGCTTGTAAAAGTTAGAATGTAGATATATTAGTGGTAATGATATTCGCCAAGACTAAGGTCCTCTCATGATAATGTAAATAATTGATTATCAAAAGAAGTTATTTTTTGAAGCGAGTGTGCTTGTATGTTACATAATAGCATATTGCGTCAAAAGTTATTTGTATTAATATCTAACCAGAACTCAAACACTTCATAATTCCCAGATCTGAAAATGGTGTTTTACTTTGTACTTTTTTTAAAACATCTAAACGTAAAAATAGATGTCACTTAATGGTATTTTACGTAAATAAAATGGTTTTTGCACTAAATTTTTCCCTTACTTTATCTATTCAATATTTTAGGAGCAAAATTCACACACTTTAAAGAATAAAAGCCTATTAATATATATTTTGTATTAATACTTAAATTAAAAATGAAAAAATTATTACAATCGCTCAAATATAGTAAAACAACATTTTTTTTATTTCCTTAGAAGTATTTATTAGACATCGAATCAAATAATTCTTTTATTTTTTATAATTTCTAATGTATTGTATTTGATAATACCGCATAACCTACTCAAAACATAAAAATATAATTTGTAATATAAAAATACACATTAAAACACATACCAACAATTAATGTTATTTTTTATTTTATAATTAAATCTTATTCTTCATATTTAAATGCAATTTTAATTAGAAATTTCCATCACATTTAATAATTTCACCGTAACTTTTCTTTAGTATCGTTTTGTAGAATTCTACAAAAAGCTCTACTGATAGTTTTGAATCTGGTCTGTTTGGCGCAATCCCTCTCTTTTTTAATGAACATCTTGTTGTGTAATGATATAATGGATTCCCCTTATTCTTATTCAAAAGCAAAAGATAAACATATTTTTGTCTATAAGACAACTCTTACAATTTATCAGCATCCATTCAATATCTTTTGCTCTTCAATATACTTTTTTTCATTTTATATGTGTGTTTTTGGTCGTGAGTTTCTTGTTTGTTATTTATTTCCCACATAGAATCGATTCCCTTTTCATATTTTTTTCTAGAATATCAACATATGCATCTAAAAACTCATTTATAAGCGCATCATAATCATCATGAGGGATCACATTTTCTTTGATCTGCTTTGCAGTTTTTGGTTCTAAAGGATCTTTTTCACAATCAATTAACGTGTTTTATTTTGTTTTCTCCATTTTTATTTCCTCCATCCTAGTTCGCATAAGAAGCTATGCTTTAACCAAAACCTTTTTAATATTCCTCTGTATTTCAACATTAAATCAAAAAAATACATGAAATCGTAATTTGCTCCCTTTTAACATTTGTTTATCATCTGTGATATATGTATTCAGTTCGTGAGTCGATATTTTTTATTTCCTCATCACCATTTAAAAATCGCTTGTGTTCTGCTCACGTTCATTTTTCATAGCTGGTGAGTCTTCTTTAATTCTCATATGTTCTTTATTTGAATCGATTCAGATAAATGTTCTTTTTTTTGCAACTTTATGCTATATGAACCACAGTATTTAAAAGAACAAATTTACTCTGTTTAAATAATTGAACTTTTTTTTATTAAAAAAACATATTATAGCTAATGAAATCATTTTAGTCAAATTTGGCATGTTATAAAATGCTAATATAAACAAAATAAGTTTGGTTTTTCTGTAACAGCATAAGAAATAAAATATAAGAGAATTTATATGGCTATTGACAAGGATCTAGTCCAATATTTGAATTTGCAATTTTGCAATTGCAATATATGAACGTGAGCTTAAATAACCTCGGATCTATAATTTCATATGCATAATATCTTACAAGATTTTTTTGGATATTATAGAGCTCCACTTTTAGAAATAATATAATATTTATTAATGACTCTATCGCTTCAAAAGAGATTTTCTGCGATTTAATAGCAATTATAGAATTTTTAACAAAGAAAGTATGTTTTTATTTATTATTCATTGTTTTACACGTTATATAAGAAAAAAACTTCTTTTGTTAAATTTAATTAGCAATAAGTTCAAGTAAAATTTATTAATAATCAAAAATTTTCTTATGTTATTTATCATCTATGAATTTATATAAGAATTTTTTTGCTACACCATTTAATTTCCAAAGAATAACAATTTAATTGTACAAATAGACGATTTCTTTTTTATTGGAATAGTAACATAATAAATAACTTTTTATATAATATATTAAGATAAATCTTTAAATTTCTAAAAATAGTAGAAATAAATACAATTAAAAGTTTATTTGTTACATTTTCGCTCTATATATTGAAAAAAATTTCTAAACTTATTTATAAACAACCCAGTAACATTTGGAGTTTACTAAGCTCAAATGTGGTCAAATATGCTTTTATATCGAATCTCTATATAATTGCCATATACAGATTTTTTTTGTTTTTATGGTTTAATTCCGATTCTTTTCCTTCGAATAATCTTAAAGTTATAAATTTTATAATACTAATACACGTTTTTAAATATATTTGAATTATATAAACTATGGAATATTTCTATGCAATTTTGCAAAAATATTGATATTAAATAGTTTTTGGAGTAAAAAAATTATATATTAATTCATTTGTGAATACAAAACACAAATAACAAATTGTTTTACAATTATTTGAGGTAGACTATTGATACAATATATCATTGAAATCAAGTAAGTTTATAAACAATTTATTGCTTTTTGCCGTATTTTTTTATAAATATTCACAAATAAATTGCCGAATTAAAAGCTCAAAAGGAATCGTGCGTTAAAACGGTACATAACGTGCTATAAACTTACTCTTTTGTTGTTTTTAATAATGTTAATGGAATTTTAAAGTTTTTTTTTTGCATTCTTTTTTATACGCTTAATTATAAGTTATAATAGTTACTCTTTTTGTATATTTTTTATAAAAAAGTAAAAGAGAGGTTTTTATGAAAACTTATCGATGTTAGATCTATGTCTCAAAATATTATTCAAACCCTGTTTCGTTTTTGCTAAAAAAATATGTTGAAATAAATTTCGAGACAAAGTATTTGGTTATTTACTATATTAATCTGAAAAATAGTAAGAAAAATTACGAATTTACGATTAACTTCATAGAAAAATAAATAAAATTATATATTGTTAAAAATTTATGTTTTTTTAATTGTTATTAGTGACATATTAAACGATTTATTGGATAAGTATCTATTTCAAATTTATAAAAGTTATCAATATGTGAAAGAATATTAAGATAAATCTATAAGATATTTAAATATTAAGTTTTAATCCACAATAATTATATATCTGGAATCTTTTAGATACATTTCACATATGTATTTTCGATTTAGAAATACCTTGAATTTACGTAATTTATAAAGTTAGCTGTATATAGGATAATTTGATATTTTTCATTGTTATGATTAGACTTTTTTGAATCACAATTATTTTTTTAGTAAATAAGAATAAATTTTGTCTTTGAATTTAAAATGTATGATTGTTTATTATATTTTAATTGTTATTTTGAAAATAAAGAAAACCAGAAATTAGTTAACATTTTTTAATGTTTCTATAATAATTATTATATGCATCATGTGATGGTATTTTTAAAATATTACAATAAATTATGTATTTTTATAATTCTATTTCGTAATGCCTTTGCTTTTGTGTATTTAAGCGCTGACTTTTTATGTTTTTTGAGTTTATTTATCATATATCGAATTTTAAATCTTTCTTTATCGAAACTTTCCTAGAAAATTTTGATAAATATAATTTCGAGATTATTGACATCGAAATCAATCTTTAGACCTTATAGTTTTTATTATAATTCTAAAGAGCCAGATATAATTATTCCATGTGGTTAAAACGACTTTTAAAATAGCTTTAAAATTTTCTGTGTTTAGATTGTTATATATAATGTACATTTAGAAAAACATTATTTATAGAATTCGCGTTTTTTGACAGAGTTACATCATATAATACATTAAGATAATCATATGCCTTATAGCAAGATTTACCATACACAGTTTTTTTTTTATAAATTTTATTTTTTTCGCATATTTATATTTTGAATGCTAACGAAAAAGCATTAAAATAGCGTAAGTGTAAAACAATATCATGTTCCTTCTTTTGTATAATATTACAGTTCTATAACATTTATCTTATAATTATGCGAAAATATAATTACAAGGATTTTATTTTCTTATATTTGTCTAACTTAATATATGCTTTATTTATATGCAGGTTTGTAAATATTCTATGCATTTAGATAAAGAAATTTGATTATGATCTTATATTAATCTATAAGGCCAATTAACAAAATAAATCTATGACAATATATGTGACTAAGTATTTTATTTTTTGTGTATTTATCACATTATATATTTTATTTTACTAGAATAATGTAATTTATCGTGTTATAGAATATAGTGTAATAAAGAAATGACAATTAAGCGTTGTTGAATGATTAAAACCATAGAATCTAATTATTATGGTAATGTAAAAAGTTTTATTCTTATTTAGAAGCCGTTCTTTTTTTAAATTAAATATTGAAATATCATCCTAGTTTTCTATATTGACATTTCCAACAAGATAAACCTTTTAAAAATATAAAATCAAGATATTATTTTACTATTCGATAATTATTAAACTTGGGATTATGATTTTCGTTAAATAATTTGATTTTCTAAAACTAATTAATGTGTCTTACCATATAAAATGCCTAATTTTAGTAATATTTCTTTATTTAATGATCAAATCAAACATTTTTTATATGAATAGTGCCGAGTTTTTAGATTGGATTATCCATATTTGAGAAAAATATTGTTTTAAAACCCACAAATAATATTATATCTGTTTTTTATTGATCAAGTCCGATTTTTCTATAAATAATATTTAAATGGGATTTTTGTTTTATATTTATAGTAAAAATGCCAATTTTACATTATTTTAACTCAACTATTTAAAAGATTGTCGTAAACAATAGAACTAAATAAAAAATAAACCAGGCATTATTAACACCTAAAAAGAAATTGGAATAGAAAGAAAACTTATAGATTCATATAAAAGATGGGATTGTCGAAAAATAAATAGATTACACTTTTATGCATTACATATATGATACATTGCTATATTTCAGCCACGATTGTTTTTTTATTTACAAGTCAGCTTTTTTTTGTTTTAGTTTATCTATTTATCCATGTAAATATTCATTTTTTTCTTTTTTGCATCCTTAAATATTTGAGCTACCAAATATTACTACTTTTATTCTTAATATTTATATACAAACTTATTAATAGTATGAAATTTATTTTTTCCATCTGTTCTTAAATTACACTGAATTATTTTATACGATTATATTAAATTACATAAGTTTGCTTATTGTAGTTAACGTAAATGACAATTTTTTTTCTCGCAAAATATTGGACTTATTCTACGGGTTGTTTTCTTCTTCGAATCATAGCCAAAATTTATTTTTTTCCTTACGTTAATATCCAAATTAAATTTTCTATTGCATGATTTGATTTAGTAAGTTTAACTTTAAATTTTAGAAGTTTAGATATACTTTTTTTTCGACTTTATTTGCCTCCTTCTTCTCGTGTCATTTTTTTTATTTTTAAATTCTCAAGATGCTAAATTTACTACGTTTTTACACAAATATTTTGTTTTCACTTTAATAAATCATGTGAAAATTCTGTATTTGCATATTAAACAACTAAAAATCGATAGAATGTGGCAAAAATAAATTTATATTGATGTTTTTTTAGATAATATTTATCGAGTAAGTAAAATTTATTTTATTTTTAGATTTAATTTTGTAATGATCTAAGCCAGTAAATTTATATTTGGTGTTAACGACAATTTATTTAACATAATAATTAACTTACAAGGTTCCTACGGCAAATAATTTTTTTATAGAGTCATGAGTGTGCGTATTTTTCATGTAAAACAAAAATTTTTGGCTCGAAAAGAGTTTTGAAGATGTAATAAACATATAACTAACATATTTGACCTTCAAATTTCGGTACTTATAAAATATTTACAGATAGTCATGTTATTTTTAGATATTTAAAATGAATTAATATAGAAAAACATTTGAAGAGAATGAATATTAGAAATTATTAAAACATGATTTCGACTTATCATTATTTTTTTTGTATTTTATGTTCTATTTGTTTTTATTCAGTTTATAACTCATATATTCTAATTTAAACATTAATAATTGATTTATTTTAATAAGATGAGTTAGAAACTGAAATAAATTAGTTTTTGAAATGTTTAACCATAAAAAAACACATTTATGCTTAATATAAAATTCAACAATGAACTATAAAGTTATTTATAGAATAAGCATGTTTAAATCCGCTAAAAAATTCAATAAATATATTTAAAACTAATTTACAATATATAAAAGAAGATAAATTTTTTCTTAAAGAAGAAATGATATCTATAAGATATTTTATTATCAAAATATCGTTAAGATCGAAAATTTCAAGAATTCCGGAATTTTTTTTTGTTTTTTTATTAAACATGGATTGGCAATTGTATATTGATATTATGATTCTAATATATGAAAGCACATAAACTATATAAAATTATTTGCTCAATCACATATTGTGAGCATATATAGCTTATAATAGGCTTTTTTTGCATTATCAGCCGTAAAATAATTTCATTGATCTTATTTTTTAAAAATCATTTTTATTATGTGTGAAAATTGCACCTTGATGAGCTTTGAAGTCATTAAAGATAAAATGACATAATAGTCATTGATATATAGCCAATATGGTATGTTGAAGTTTTTTTAGATGCGACTACAAAACAAAATAAAAATTAATAATAATAGAAAACTAAGTTTATGTTACCAATTAAATTATATATAGCATTTTATGGTGCTTTAATATGCTTATAATGTTTTTCGTATGCATAAAACAGGATTCAGAAAACTTTTACATACTCTATTTCTTTTAATACGTGAATACCAAGATAATTATAATATTTACTTTACTTAATTTCCATTTTATGTGATACAAAGTTCTTATAAGTCAATCTATAATTATTAACAGTTTTACACATGTTAATCTCAAAAGATTGCTAATACCGATTCAGATTTTAGTATTTTATAATATAAGCCATTGAAACATATCTTTTTAGATTTAAAATTATAGAAATATATTAAAAAGTCGAAAATATCTTTGAAATTATACATTGATATTATTTTTATAGTATTTTTGATTCTTTTTCCTCTAAATATATAAAAAAGATTATTATATGTTTAGTTTCTTTAAATATAATTTTTAGAATAATAAAGTCAGTAAATTTTTGTTTATAATTGCTGCAGCTTTTTATTTTAATATTACAATTAGCTGATGATACTAAATATATAATTTAACGCCAGAATTTTATTCAATTTTTTGTTATCACTATAGGTTTATACTATTAGAATTCTATATTTATCTGTTTTTAATATTGCGGTAATTCGTCTATTTTTATGCGATTGAAGTTCTTAAATGTTTATTAGAATCTTTTTAATTCCTATCTTGACATGATATATCGACGATAGTGGGAAAGACTCTCGTCAAAAAAAAGAAAATAAATCCTTTCGAGGTAATACGATAGGGGAGAAATCCCATAAACTTATATTTCTGCTGCTCTGAAGATGGCATTGGAGAGAGATTAAAGTCCTCTCGCCAGGATAATTGATAAGAAATAATATAATGGATGTAGCTTTGGTGGAAGATAAGAGGCGTGTAGGTGATTGGAAATCGAAAAGTAATTTTTGATTTGGTAGTAAATGTGCCGAAGGCTATGCCAAAATTTTACCATTTTTTCAGAAATTATATAAAGCGAAATTTATTCACAATATTTTCATATTTTAAAAATGCCATCTACTCTATCTCTAGAGATTTTTATTTCAAAAATTACCTCCTATATAATGCTGACATAAACTCTAATTTAATTATATACTTCTATCTCGTATTTATTATAAATAACTATCCATTATTCTATAATATGTTTTTTAAAACTAATCAATTATAATAAATAAAACAACAATACTTTCAGCAGTTTACTTTTCCGAACAGTTTTAAAATATTTGATATGTTTATTTGAAACGCTTTTATGTTTCAACTGAGTTTATTTTAATAAAAAGTTAAGAAAACCAATTTTTTTAGATTATTTTATGATAAATTTGTAAAAGCTAAATTTTTTAGAAAAATTATTTTAATAATTTGAATAATTATAAATATAAATATTTTTAACTTTGTGTTATTCGATAAAAACATAGATATTTTTAAAAAAAAAATTATATTTTATGACATGAACTAAACATCAATACTGCCAAGTACAACCATATTGTTTTGAAAAATATTATTCTTGTTTTAAAAAGATAAGTTGAAATGATCGAATTACTTTCCACTATCAAGAATATAGATTTTCGATTGATGTTATTCCAAGGAAATAAAATATTTTCATTCTTTATTCATTTTTACAACCTATTAAAGATCGAACCGCTTCAAATACTTGCACACAAAAATATTTATATAAATTAGTAAGTCACAGAACAATATTTCGATATTATAAAAAAAACGGCGAAAAATATAAGTTTTTCAATATAAATTCATATTCTTAATAAAAAATAATTAATAAACTGTAATTATAAATAAAAAAAAGCTAAAATACTAAAATAGAATGGTGTTAAATACAATAATTTTGCATTAAAAATAATAAATAGCACATTATAGAACAGTTTTAATGGTAAAAAGATCGGATCTATTAATTTAAAGGTTTTTTATGGGTCGAAAAAATAAATATTACAACAATTAAGTTTGTTTTTAGAACTTTTTTATTAATTTAGAGACCAGTGCAAAATTAAAGATATTCAAAGATTATTAAAGGTTTTTTGAACCACGAAATTATGATAAAGTATCAATATTAGCCTAATGATCATAACTTAACGATTTTATAGTCATATTTTTTTATTTCATTTCCCAATTACCATAAAAAACTTCAAATACGTTATATAGATTAGTTATATTTCATATGATAACTTTAATTTACTGATAAATACATAAATATAAATCCAGATATATCCATAGAACCGCCATAAATTGAGATTAAGTTGATAATTTTAAACACTGCAAATTACTAGATTATATTCTATAGGTCTTTAACGTATATATTGTATTTATAAATTACCTTGTTTATATGTGAAAAATGTAATCATAAATAAAGATAAAAATTTCGCATATATCGTGTCAATAAATTAAAAATAGAAAGAATAGAGGAGAAAATTTCAGAGATAAAGTTAAATTACATGTTTTTATTATTTTTAAAATACGCTAGCACATTTAAATACAAATAAGGGTTTTTTTAAGAGATAGAGTATAATTTCTATGTGTTTTTTTAGGTTTACAAAATACGCTAGCGCAGTTTAATACAAGTAAGGGTTTATATATGAGATAGAGTATAATTTTAATGTATTTTTAGGTCTACAAAAAGTGCTAGCGCTGTTTAATACAAGTAAGGGTTTTTTATAGAGATAGCGTATAATTTTACTGTATTTTTAGGTTTACAAAATACGCTAGCATATTTATATCCTAGTAAAGGTTTTTTGGAAAGATAGAGTATAATTTCTACATATTTATAGGTTTACAAAATACGCTAGCACATTTATATACAAGTAAGGGTTTTTTTAAGAGATAGAGTAGCATTTTTATGTATTTTAAGGTTTGTAGAATACGCTAGCACAGTTTAGATCAAGTAAGGGTTTTTAAGAGATAGAGTATAATTTTTATGTATTTTAAGGTCTACAAAAAGTGCTAGCGCAGTTTAATACAAGTAAGGGTTTATATATGAGATAGAGTATTATTTTTATGTATTTTAAGGTCTACAATAAGTGCTAGCGCAGTTTAATACAAGTAAGGGTTTATATATGAGATAGAGTATAATTTTAATGTATTTTTAGGTCTACAAAAAGTGCTAGCGCAGTTTAATACAAGTAAGGGTTTATATATGAGATAGAGTATAATTTTAATGTATTTTTAGGTCTACAAAAAGTGCTAGCACATTTATATACAAGTAAGGGTTTTTTTAAGAGATAGAGTAGCATTTTTATGTATTTTAAGGTTTGTAGAATACGCTAGCACAGTTTAGATCAAGTAAGGGTTTTTAAGAGATAGAGTATAATTTTTATGTATTTTAAGGTCTACAAAAAGTGCTAGCGCAGTTTAATACAAGTAAGGGTTTATATATGAGATAGAGTATAATTTTAATGTATTTTTAGGTCTACAAAAAGTGCTAGCGCAGTTTAATACAAGTAAGGGTTTTTTGGAAAGATAGAGTATAATTTCTACATATTTATAGGTTTACAAAATACGCTAGCACATTTATATACAAGTAAGGGTTTTTTTAAGAGATAGAGTAGCATTTTTATGTATTTTAAGGTTTGTAGAATACGCTAGCACAGTTTAGATCAAGTAAGGGTTTTTAAGAGATAGAGTATAATTTTTATGTATTTTAAGGTCTACAAAAAGTGCTAGCGCAGTTTAATACAAGTAAGGGTTTATATATGAGATAGAGTATTATTTTTATGTATTTTAAGGTCTACAATAAGTGCTAGCGCAGTTTAATACAAGTAAGGGTTTATATATGAGATAGAGTATAATTTTAATGTATTTTTAGGTCTACAAAAAGTGCTAGCGCAGTTTAATACAAGTAAGGGTTTATATATGAGATAGAGTATAATTTTAATGTATTTTTAGGTCTACAAAAAGTGCTAGCGCAGTTTAATGCAAGTAAAGGTTTTTTAAGAGATAGAGTATAATTTATCTGTATTTTAAGGTCTACAAAAAGTGCTAGCGCAGTTTAATACAAGTAAGGGTTTTTTATAGAGATAGCGTATAATTTTACTGTATTTTTAGGTTTACAAAATACGCTAGCATATTTATATCCTAGTAAAGGTTTATATATGAGATAGAGTATAATTTTAATGTATTTTTAGGTCTACAAAAAGTGCTAGCGCAGTTTAATACAAGTAAGGGTTTATATATGAGATAGAGTATAATTTTAATGTATTTTTAGGTCTACAAAAAGTGCTAGCGCAGTTTAATGCAAGTAAAGGTTTTTTAAGAGATAGAGTATAATTTATCTGTATTTTAAGGTCTACAAAAAGTGCTAGCGCAGTTTAATGCAAGTAAAGGTTTATATGGGAGATAGAGTATAATTTTTATGTATTTTAAGGTTTTAGAAATACGCCAGCTGATTTATATACTGGTAAATAAAGTAATAACAGATTTATATAATCTATATCTATATTTAGAAAATATATACATGCTAGTTTATATAACAATGTTTAAAGCCTGAAATATAAGATTTTTCATTAGAATTATCCTTAAAAGTTATAATTAGGTGCAATTTATTTATACGAGCAATCAAAAACATTTTATCAAACTTAAAAAATCGTTTTTAAGGTTTTTAAAGCGTCAGCGAAACAGACTACATTAACCAGGAACTTGAATATAAGGTCTACATAATACCTTAAATAGCTTCAAATCTAAGGTAGCCAATGCACATATAATATACTATATATGGCATATAACTATAGGATTAGAATAAACAAAGTATAGTTTATCCAGCCTACCCCAAGTAGGTCAAAAAACCCAAGTATACCTCTAGTAAGCCAATAGAATAACTGAATTAACTAGTTTTCCTTTGCCTGGCCATAGTAGATCAATCAGATTCGAGTATTCTCGTAGTTTTCTTTTGCCTGGCCATAGTAGATCAATCAGATTCGAGTATTCCCGTAGTTTTCTTTTGCCTGGCCATAGTAGATCAATCAGATTCGAGTATTCCCGTAGTTTTCTTTTGCCTGGCCATAGTAGATCAATCAGATTCGAGTATTCCCGTAGTTTTCTTGAGCCTGGCCATAGTAGATCAATCAGATTCGAGTATTCCCGTAGTTTTCTTTTGCCTGGCCATAGTAGATCAATCAGATTCGAGTATTCCCGTAGTTTTCTTGAGCCTGGCCATAGTAGATCAATCAGATTCGAGTATTCCCGTAGTTTTCTTTTTATTTCTAATACGCCAATTATATTTGAGTATTCCCATAGTTTAATCAACGAATATGGTTAACGAACCCTAAGCCCCTAGTCCCAACCCGCATTGGTATTTTTTTGGCCCTTTATATTTGAGTATTCCCATAGTTTAATCAACGAATATGGTTAACGAACCCTAAGCCCCTAGTCCCAACCCGCATTGGTATTTTTTTGGCCCTTTATTAGTGTCCCTTAGGAATGTCCATAATGAATCCTAAGCCCTAGGTCATATTTTTTTCCCTCCTTATTTTTTAAACCCTTACCCGTTCCCTTCCCTTACCCGTTCAGATTTTTTTTTCCCCCTTTATTATTATTTAATACAAAAGATCTTAATTATTATAGAACCTGTTTTAAAGTTAATATAGTTGTTAAGTATAGATTTATATATGTATTATTTATTAAATAATTGCTATGTATAATTTAAAAATAAATATTTAATTAATTAATGAAATAATTATTGATGCATGAGTAATGCTGAATTCATAGAATATTTGATATAGTAAAACATATTTTAATCCTTTATTTTGTATTAAATATTCAAACATATAGATCTCAAAAATTAAGGTTTTTTATGGCATAATTTTGGTTTTAATAATTGTAAAATTTGAAGATTTAATGTGATATAAAGTATTTTACTTGTTTATATATATTTTGTTACAATCTATTTTTTTTAATCAAGTATGTATATATATTGCCAATAGCTAATTAATAAATAAAAAATAATAGTATGCTATTTAAAAGACCGTCCTATGTATTATTAATTTTATATTGCTTTAATTAATTTCTAGAGTAGCCTTTAAGCTTTTGGTAAATATATATATATTTAAATTTTTTAGATCTTAATTTTAATTTAAATATATTTTTTTTTAATATCTATACTCCTAGAGAGCTACTTTTTAGAATTTCTATATTATACGGTTTTACTTAATTATGCCTTTATATAGAGATGCCTTTATATAGAGATATCTTCAGTCGGGTTTTCAATATTTTTGTACCATATATATATTTCATCACATCTCACTATGAGCTTAGATATATACAGATAATTTAGCTACTTTTTTTTTATTGATTGAGATTGTTATTTATTATATATTATTGTTTAATTATCGATTAAAAAGATATTGGAATATTAGATGATAAATTACTACTCTATATTTGAAAACCCATTATGCCATATTTATACTTAAAAGTCAATAACTATAAAAATTTAAATTGATGCAATGTTAAATGTAAGTAGTATAATTCTTTAAAAATTTACAATCGATGATAATACCGATTTTAATATATAGTTATGAATAATAATTTTTGGTTTGTTATGAATATGCTAAAAGATGTTTTCTGTATTTGTTTTTGTTTTTTAAATATTTTTATATTTACAAAAGACATTATATTTATGTGTGTTTACATAGTTAATATTAGTAGATTTCTCACTCTTTATATATACATCAAATGGATATTTAAATTCTTTATATTTCTTTTAGGTATCCATATCGATAGTTCATTTCCTTTGTTAAATTATATATATATTGATAAAATCAAAAATTGAGTAACTATTTATAAACTGGAATAATATTCTGCTGTGTAATATTCTATTTAACAATATATAATTTCGTTCATTTTCTTACTTAATGCTTTTCTAATTTGGTATATCTTTATTAAAATCCTACCCAGGCATGAATCTTCTCGGGATGCAGTAGTCCCGAGAAGAAATCGGACAATCATTCCGCTGATTGTTATCGATGGTTTTGATATAGATATAAGATTGTTCTGCAGCTTGGAGGATGGCATTGGTGAGAGATTAAGGTCCTCTCACCAGGAGAATTTTTTTAAAGGATAGGAGATCTTGGTGGAAGATGAGAGGTGGTGCAGGAGGTATAGAATGGGAACACTGAGTTCCGGTAATTTTGGTTGTGCCGAAGGCCTTGCATTTTTTTTTTCTGGCTTTTTATGACCTCTTTCAATAAATATTTTCTAATCCAATTATCATCATCATTACTATTCTTTTATATAACTTAATAATCTTCATTTTTTATCTTCTTACATACTTAACATAATGTTTTCTATAAATCACAATATAATTCTATTAATAAACTCATAATTTTTTTTTATCATCATCCACTTCTTTCCCATCTTATAATATTTAATAATTTCTAATTTAGTCATAACTATTATTTATTTTTATAATGTTTGAATATAAATTTATTATATAATATAATTCAATGTTATATTAACTCATTTTTTAGCTGAGAAATAGTTTTTAAAAATTGCTAGTTAATTATTTATTATTTATTATTTAATTATTATTATTTTATTAACTATTGTTGAAAAATTCGTATAACTGAATCTAATAGAAATACTGGATTTATTTACATATAATTTAATGTAAATAATTATATATCTTGTTTTATACATTTCAAACATCTAATCTTAGAAAAATGGCTATTAAGACATGAACTAGGCACAGTGTCTTCTAAAAGATGAATTATTTTAACAAAAAAAATATATTTTGTATATTTATCTAAGTTTAGAATCATTTAATTTTTTTTATAAATCAAGAGATGTATATTACAATTCAATATTGCTAATGACTAAGATCATATTGAAAAAATCATTGTATTACATTCTTAAGATATAATATTATATTTTACTATAATTGAATAACAATTTATTACCATTCATATTCTAGTTTGAAATTATTTTTTTTTGTTTTTGTATCATCTATTTAATTTAAATTAATTTTTTTTAATTCATAAAATCTATGCTTCAGTTTAGATGCTTTCAACCAGTTGACAATGAGACATTATATTTTATGAAATTTTTTTAGATATCTCAAGTCGGCAGCTACAGCTTTCTGTTCGATTAATTTTAATAAAAGTTGCTCCTAATTTTTTATTTAATTCATTTTATTATCTTTATTTGCTGAGCTATAAACAGGCACATTTCTACAACTAGAAAAAATTATTCTACCTTATATTTTTTTTTCTAGATATCTTTGTTGACATTTTAAGCTTCGCGTACCATTAATTTCATATATCTTTAATTTAATTGAATTAATTACTAATAAATTTAAAAATATAAGTCTATTATCGAGGTGTAGCCACCATTCTAAATATAGATATCAAGTGTCGAATATATATGCATAATTTTGTAGGATCTGAAATCGGCAGCTCAAAAGTTTTGTACCATTAATTTCATTTATCTTTAATTTAATTGAATTAATTAGTAATAAATTTAAAAATATAAGTCTATTATCGAGGTGTAGCCACCATTCTAAATATAGATATCAAGAGTATAATATATATGCAGAATTTTGTAG
Organism: Rhyacophila brunnea; assembly: GCF_057557595.1. Taxonomy (NCBI): domain Eukaryota; kingdom Metazoa; phylum Arthropoda; class Insecta; order Trichoptera; family Rhyacophilidae; genus Rhyacophila; species Rhyacophila brunnea. Next base: position 1,095,279 of record NW_028232768.1, on the reverse strand, counting down.
GATCTGAAATCGGCAGCTCAAAAGTTTTGTACCATTAATTTCATTTATCTTTAATTTAATTGAATTAATTAGTAATAAATTTAAAAATATAAGTCTATTATCGAGGTGTAGGCACCATTCTAAATATAGATATCAAAAGTGTAATTTATATGCATAATTTTGTAGGATCTGAAATTGGCAGCTCAAGATTTTTGTACCATTAATTTCATTTATTACTAATTTAATTGAATTAATTAGTAATAAATTTAAAAATATAAGTCTATTATCGAGGTGTAGGCACCTTTCTAAATATAGATATCAAGAGTGTAATTTATATGCATAATTTTGTAGGATCTGAAATTGGCAGCTCAAGATTTTTGTACCATTAATTTCATTTATTACTAATTTAATTGAATTAATTAGTAATAAATTTAAAAATATAAGTCTATTATCGAGGTGTAGCCACCATTCTAAATATAGATATCAAGTGTCGAATATATATGCATAATTTTGTAGGATCTGAAATTGGCAGCTCAAAAGTTTTGTACCATTAATTTCATTTATCTTTGATATATTTTAATTAATTAGTAATAAATTTAAAAATATAAGTCTATTATCGAGGTGTAGCCACCATTCTAAATATAGATATCAAGAGTGTAATATATATGCATAAACTTGTAGGATCTGAAATTGGCAGCTCAAAAGTTTTGTACCATTAATTTCATTTATCTTTAATTTAATTGAATTAATTAGTAATAAATTTAAAAATATAAGTCTATTATCGAGGTGTAGGCACCATTCTAAATATAGATATCACGAGTGTAATATATATGCATAATTTTGTAGGATCTGAAATTGGCAGCTCAAGATTTTTGTACCATTAATTTCATTTGAATGAAGCTCTTGCTCCTTATTTTTTTTAGATCTAGCTTCATAGAGTCATTTAAAAAGTTTAAAACATACAAAAATATTTTAAATAAATTTATTAGATAAAGTGTAGCTATTTTTTATTGTTAAGATTGTCTAGCATCACATATATTTTTAGTACTAATACAAAGAATTTTGATTTTACCTCCATAATTATGACGTCATCCCAACCCTTTTTCTAACCCAACCCAATTAGGTCGCTAAAATCCCCTTTATAAGTTCTGATGCTTTTTTCTATAGTAAAAGTTTACATTTATTTGTGATTTTAAATCTATTCGATTGACATAAAAAATCACATATCCGTGTTTGTAAAAAACGATAAAAAATACTATTAGTGGTATGAAACAATATAAAAAAGGTTTTTTATGCAATTCCTTCTAGTATAATTTGAAGTTTTTCGTTTTTAAAATCCATAAGCTGTAACAATAAAAACTTATCTTCTGTATCGTAGTGTGAGTTTTATCTTAAAAATACAATGTTTTTTTTCCCTTTTCTTGATAATCTGTTTTATTTGTTTATAAAATTGCATACTAAGCCTTATGTGAATAAAAAAAGCTTTTTTTTTGTTTTTATAGATAATTGATTTCAAATTATATGTTTAACTATTTAAAGATTAATATTTAATTGCATAATAATTTTTTTCCTTATAAATAGGTTTGAATATTACTCGTTAGATTTTTATATGTTTTACTATATAAAAACGATTATTTTTGTTTTACTATATATACTTTTATAGATTCTTCTCTGATATTTAAAAAACTGAGTTTATTCATATGCGTTATAGTTTTTTTGCGTCATTTAATTAACATCAAAAAACATTTATTTCCAGAGAAACCAATTCTATATGAACTATTTTATTATTTTATACTTTATTATATTTGATTTGAATAGCGTAATATAATGTTTTTATATTTATTCTCTAATCGATATAACTATTACATTATGATAAATTTTGTTTCTTTTTCTGTTTTTATATAAATAAAATCAAAAATCGTATGTTTTTTTAGATTTTATTTTTATTTGTTAAACTAAATAATATATTTATTGGTTTTTTTTACAAATGGATAAAAACTGGAAAATTTATTATTATATTTTAAAACAATTTTATGGCTATTTGGTCCTCTTTTTTTATAAATGACTTTATATTTTTTTATTTATCTTCCATTTTTTAATAAATCTAATAGTTAGCTTTTCAAAAGTGAACATAAATTTTATATTTCTAGATTTGAAAATTCATGGTTTTATCCACATAAATGATGTAAATATTGAATTGCCAAGCATTTACTGTTTCACTAGAATATTAAAGTGTAATTTTTATATTTTTAGAATTATATACAAGAATTATGATATATTCCGAAGATATATGTTTTATAATGATTTTAGACGTGGGTTAAATAAAATCAATTTTGTAATTTTTTTTTTGAAATTTTATTTAGATGGATTTTGTCTGAAGGTTCAAATTTTACAATGATTATAGACATGGGATAAATAAATTAATTTTTGAAATTTTATTTAGATGGATTTTGTCTGAAGGTTCAAATTTTACAATGATTATAGACATATGTTTAATAAATTAAATATACACTGTAAATTGAATAATTATTTGATATTATTTATATATCAACATTTGCTGTTTTGTTTTTATGTTTTACGTTTTTCGTTGGATATAATTATTTGCTTACAATAATTCAATTTTGTATTTTAATGTATTAATAATCTTTAGCTTCTATAAGATGTTTATCGTATATGTTAAATATCCTGTTTTACTTCATTTTAGTTATAATAATCTTGATTTTTGAATTTTGAAAAAGAATGTATATAAAGGTTTAATATTGTTACTTTATATGAAATTATATTTTATTATTTATATCACTGCTATTACTAGAATTCTTTTATTTATATATTTTTTTGTAAAAATTTCGCGAATCTTGAAAAAAATTAAATATTTACTAGAATTGATAGCTAGAAATATATGAATCCTTTTATTTTTTAATTTTTATAAACCTGTGTTATGTTCTCAACAGTTTTCTTTTGGCCTTTATCTAAACAAAGCTGATCTAAAATGGTCATTGATCAAATTTACCCCTTTTCTAGATAAGAAAATAAAATAATACGATTTTTACCATGATATTTCCGTCTATTTCTCCGAATTTTTGTCATAAAACTGATATTTTATCCATTGAGTTAATAATTATGCGTTTTTTTCTGAAAATGGGGCATATTTTTGAAAAAAAAAACAAAGCTCTGTATATCCTTTATCAGATTTTCTATTTTAGTTTATCTTTTTAATCATCGCTATGATAACATTAAAGTCCGAAAGTTCATGTCTTTATATTCTTATGCAATTAAGATCATAAATATATAACTAAATTGTAATAATGCCATTATTTATAGGAGATATATATGTTTTTATCCTTTTCAATGATAATGATAATTATACCACCATTTTTATGGTTTTTTGATATTTTTTTACTTTTTACGATCGCTTAATCCACATATTTATTAATAATTTACTTTTTTATTGTAAAAGTAAAATTAATTCTTATTACTTTTATAATTATTATCTTTAAATTCTGAACAATGCTTTTTTCTTTCTATTATAAACAAAAATATATTCATTCTATTTTATTTTATTTTGTTATTATTGGATATTTTATCTTTAGATTAAGATATTCGAACATATCGTGATGCAAGAAAAACACACTTAAATTTAATTATACGCTAGCATGTTGTTTTTCTATTCTAATTTTGAACATTCTAGATATAAAATATAGTTATCAAAACATTCGAATTTTCTTTTAATTTGGATTACGAGAAAGAATAATAAAAAAGAAAAATATTTAATATATAATGATACAATAAATTGTGATATATTTTATTATATTTTTTAACCATTTTTTTACAAACTATTATACTTTTTTTTATAAATTATTTATCCTGAATATTCTTCTGATTTTATTTAAATTTTCATTTAAAATCTATCAATTATTAAATCACCATAAAATTCTTAATATTGACATTTATAATAGTAATATACATATATATGTCTATTATATACATTAAACTAGATTTTCTGATTCTAAAGATTTTCTCATTGATTTTTCTTTATAATATTTAAAACCGAAATTTTTTTTTATGCTAAGATTATTTGTTAATTAAACAATAATATCTAAATTTTTGAGATTTAATTATATGTATTTTTATTTGTTATTTATTTCTTTGTTTAAGATTCTCTTGTTAATAAATTATTATTATTTTAAGTTTTTTATTTTATTTTTCATATATATAGAAATATACTGGCGAAATCGAAATACTTTTCGTGCTTAGTAATTTAGTATAATCTAATAATAGATTCATCTTTTAAGAAAATGAAGTTTTCAAAGGAAATATAAATAGATTGAAAATACAAACGATATATTTTTATATTTAGACACCAGATATTAGAGTTTTATGTAAATATTTAAAGTTTAATGCTCTAATATGATAATATTGATATATAAATTACGTCTCTGATAGAAAACTATAGTTATTGTTTTATTTTATTCCGCATAAATTGTAATTTTTATTGATTATTTGTGGCTTAATCACCATATTTATGCCAAACTTTTGGTTTTTTTCTTTATATAGGCGGTTTTCTACTCTTCTAGTTGTATAGAATAAATCCTTTATGTTAAAAAAACAGCTTGTTTCAAAATAAATTTATATTAATAGTCAATTTTATTATAAATATTTTATGAGTAATGTTATATTATCATTTTTCTGTGCTATTTTAAATATAATATGTCTGCAGCGAGATGAGAAAAAACAAGTTTTATGTATTTTTTTAGTGCCAAAAAGACATATCAATCTCATTTTAAACATAATTTTATTACTTTTAGCTGAATTATGTCGCTGAATAGCCGAATAAGTGGTGATAAATATGGCCACTAGCATAGAAAGAAATCGTAAAATGATAATTTATGACATAATAAATACATTATCTAAAGTTGATAGAATATAAAATCATCTTTTTGTGGATATAATGCCATTACCAACTTGGTTATATTTAAGATTTTTTTGCCTTATAATAGATATTTATATACTCTACTGGACATAGATAATATTTGTACATATGTTTTGATATTCAGAAAAGGTGAATTTATTAATTTTTCGGTCAATTCCAAGTTTTATGTGTTGCCATATTTTTTTCTGTCTTAAAAAAACCTAGAACCAAGTCCTGTTTGGCGAAAAAAACAATATTTACTTGCTGATCATACTTTTATAAGCTAAGATACACATTCTGACTTTCTCATATTTCTCATTATCTGCGATTTTTTTTAATAATTAATGACATCGCAAAAAAAAGGGATTTTTTTTCTTGTAATAAAATTAAGTTTTCATATTTAAATTATCTTTTTAAAACGTAAAATACTTAGAAAATCATATATTTTAATTTTTTCTTGTTTCTGAAACTTTTATGTGTGGATTAAGTCGACTATTTTTTTTCTTTATTTTAGTGGTTTTTTTATGTGATAATAACTATCATATACACCAAATCGAAAAAATATGTTTTGAATTATAAATCAATATAGATTATGCTTGATGTATTTTGATATGGGATTTTAGTAGAAAGTTTAAGGGTCCTATTATTTTTTTTTCTTTTAATGATCAATTACATAAAATATATAAAATATTTTTATATCTTATTAAAATATTCAATCATAAAAGAAGATTTTGATATCATTTAATTGATTTTGATGTTCATTTATAATATATTTTAGGTATGTTTCTTATGTACGAAAATAAAGGTGGAAACTGCTAAAATAGGTAATTTTTATGAGTTAAATGTCAAAAAAGCTGTTTTATTTATTAAGTAAGCAAATAAGAATGTTTTTTTTTCTATTTTTTTTTTAATTTTATGTAATTTTTTTTATATTCCTATTCATTGAAAATACTAACTTTTTCGATTTTTTTAATACTGAGATATAATTAAAATCCAATATAATGTATTTTGTAAATTATTCACACTCATCGATAACACATTTCGGTAAAATAGACATGATTTTGAGTTTTAATCTGCTTGCTAAAGTAAAACAAACAACAGATTTAATGATTAAAAATTTGAAGAAATGGATTTTTTATGAACTATTCAGGTGAGTTATATGCTATTTAATACATATAGTCGCCTAAATAACCATAAAGAGGTGCTAATTCTGTTAGATAGCTGAATAAAAACCCCTTTTTTGGTATTATTCTACCGCAAATTAACACGTCTAATGTTGAATATAACTATAATCGTACATTTATCATGAATTATTGGTACTAAAAATACATAAATTGTTAAATAGTTCAGCTAGGATGAAGAAAAAATGTCTATTTTAGAATACAGTGCTTGTTAAATACCATTTCTTTAATATATAAAAAAATAAATATGATAGTTTTCTACATATATCTAGTTATTAATCGTTTTATTTTCTGGCATTTTCTTACAACATTTATTTATAATGCATTTACCATATAATAAAAAAGTAGTTAGCCATTTTTTTGGATTTTTCATGTTTAAAAAGTAAATATACATACAGAAATAATATAAATATTGCTCTGATATAAAGTGAAAAATGCATAAATACTTGATTTTATTGTAAAAAGTGTATTTCATAGCAAAATATTTGACAATTTATATATGATAATCTATGTTTTATGTTTCTATAAAAATAATAGATTTATATTTTTTAAATTACGATGCAATGAACACAACAATAGAGTCGCCCTTCTAGGGTAGGGGCGACTCTATTATTATATTTATCACTCGTTTATGATATTATTTCTTACCATGTTTTCAATGATCAGTTAATCTAAATCTAAAATCTTTCAGTTTTAGTGAATAAAATATAAAGCCATTGATGTCTTTTACAAATTTAATAGCCTTTTATCACTTTTTTGTAATGAAAAAAACATCAAAATCTGTGCTAGATTACAAAATAAAACATAAATAAGAGATATAATTGCAAGATATAATCACTCTTATATTTTAAGATTGCTTCAACAGCCAAATATTTTAAAATTATATCCAAAAATGTAATAAATACATTTTTCGTAATTTCTTGGTAACATAAAACCTGGATTTTATATAACTTGCATTATTTAAATTGTTGTATTTTAGATATTTTATATATATATGTTAAATAGAAGCAATTTTCTACAAAAGTTAACACAAATAAGTTCTGATGCTTTTTTCTATAGTAAAAGTTTACATTTATTTGTGATTTTAAATCTATTCGATTGACATAAAAAATCACATATCCGTGTTTGTAAAAAACGATAAAAAATACTATTAGTGGTATGAAACAATATAAAAAAGGTTTTTTATGCAATTCCTTCTAGTATAATTTGAAGTTTTTCGTTTTTAAAATCCATAAGCTGTAACAATAAAAACTTATCTTCTGTATCGTAGTGTGAGTTTTATCTTAAAAATACAATGTTTTTTTTCCCTTTTCTTGATAATCTGTTTTATTTGTTTATAAAATTGCATACTAAGCCTTATGTGAATAAAAAAAGCTTTTTTTTTGTTTTTATAGATAATTGATTTCAAATTATATGTTTAACTATTTAAAGATTAATATTTAATTGCATAATAATTTTTTTTCTTATAAATAGGTTTGAATATTACTCGTTAGATTTTTATATGTTTTACTATATAAAAACGATTATTTTTGTTTTACTATATATACTTTTATAGATTCTTCTCTGATATTTAAAAAACTGAGTTTATTCATATGCGTTATAGTTTTTTTGCGTCATTTAATTAACATCAAAAAACATTTATTTCCAGAGAAACCAATTCTATATGAACTATTTTATTATTTTATACTTTATTATATTTGATTTGAATAGCGTAATATAATGTTTTTATATATATTCTCTAATCGATATGCCTATTACATTATGATAAATTTTGTATACTTTTTCTGTTTTTATATAAATGAAATCAAAAATGATGTGTTATATTAGATTTTATTTTTATTTGTTAAACTAAATAATATATTTATTGGTTTTTTTTACAAATGGATAAAAACTGGAAAATTTATTATTATATTTTAAAACAATTTTATGGCTGTTTGGTCCTCTTTTTTTATAAATGACTTTATATTTTTTTATTTATCTTCCATTTTTTAATAAATCTAATAGTTAGCTTTTCAAAAGTGAACATAAATTTTATATTTCTAGATTTGAAAATTCATGGTTTTATCCACATAAATGATGTAAATATTGAATTGCCAAGCATTTACTGTTTCACTAGAATATTAAAGTGTAATTTTTATATTTTTAGAATTATATACAAGAATTATGATATATTCCGAAGATATATGTTTTATAATGATTTTAGACGTGGGTTAAATAAAATCAATTTTGTAATTTTTTTTTTGAAATTTTATTTAGATGGATTTTGTCTGAAGGTTCAAATTTTACAATGATTATAGACATGGGATAAATAAATTAATTTTTGAAATTTTATTTAGATGGATTTTGTCTGAAGGTTCAAATTTTACAATGATTATAGACATATGTTTAATAAATTAAATATACACTGTAAATTGAATAATTATTTGATATTATTTATATATCAACATTTGCTGTTTTGTTTTTATGTTTTACGTTTTTCGTTGGATATAATTATTTGCTTACAATAATTCAATTTTGTATTTTAATGTATTAATAATCTTTAGCTTCTATAAGATGTTTATCGTATATGTTAAATATCCTGTTTTACTTCATTTTAGTTATAATAATCTTGATTTTTGAATTTTGAAAAAGAATGTATATAAAGGTTTAATATTGTTACTTTATATGAAATTATATTTTATTATTTATATCACTGCTATTACTAGAATTCTTTTATTTATATATTTTTTTGTAAAAATTTCGCGAATCTTGAAAAAAATTAAATATTTACTAGAATTGATAGCTAGAAATATATGAATCCTTTTATTTTTTAATTTTTATAAACCTGTGTTATGTTCTCAACAGTTTTCTTTTGGCCTTTATCTAAACAAAGCTGATCTAAAATGGTCATTGATCAAATTTACCCCTTTTCTAGATAAGAAAATAAAATAATACGATTTTTACCATGATATTTCCGTCTATTTCTCCGAATTTTTGTCATAAAACTGATATTTTATCCATTGAGTTAATAATTATGCGTTTTTTTCTGAAAATGGGGCATATTTTTGAAAAAAAAAACAAAGCTCTGTATATCCTTTATCAGATTTTCTATTTTAGTTTATCTTTTTAATCATCGCTATGATAACATTAAAGTCCGAAAGTTCATGTCTTTATATTCTTATGCAATTAAGATCATAAATATATAACTAAATTGTAATAATGCCATTATTTATAGGAGATATATATGTTTTTATCCTTTTCAATGATAATGATAATTATACCACCATTTTTATGGTTTTTTGATATTTTTTTACTTTTTACGATCGCTTAATCCACATATTTATTAATAATTTACTTTTTTATTGTAAAAGTAAAATTAATTCTTATTACTTTTATAATTATTATCTTTAAATTCTGAACAATGCTTTTTTCTTTCTATTATAAACAAAAATATATTCATTCTATTTTATTTTATTTTGTTATTATTGGATATTTTATCTTTAGATTAAGATATTCGAACATATCGTGATGCAAGAAAAACACACTTAAATTTAATTATACGCTAGCATGTTGTTTTTCTATTCTAATTTTGAACATTCTAGATATAAAATATAGTTATCAAAACATTCGAATTTTCTTTTAATTTGGATTACGAGAAAGAATAATAAAAAAGAAAAATATTTAATATATAATGATACAATAAATTGTGATATATTTTATTATATTTTTTAACCATTTTTTTACAAACTATTATACTTTTTTTTATAAATTATTTATCCTGAATATTCTTCTGATTTTATTTAAATTTTCATTTAAAATCTATCAATTATTAAATCACCATAAAATTCTTAATATTGACATTTATAATAGTAATATACATATATATGTCTATTATATACATTAAACTAGATTTTCTGATTCTAAAGATTTTCTCATTGATTTTTCTTTATAATATTTAAAACCGAAATTTTTTTTTATGCTAAGATTATTTGTTAATTAAACAATAATATCTAAATTTTTGAGATTTAATTATATGTATTTTTATTTGTTATTTATTTCTTTGTTTAAGATTCTCTTGTTAATAAATTATTATTATTTTAAGTTTTTTATTTTATTTTTCATATATATAGAAATATACTGGCGAAATCGAAATACTTTTCGTGCTTAGTAATTTAGTATAATCTAATAATAGATTCATCTTTTAAGAAAATGAAGTTTTCAAAGGAAATATAAATAGATTGAAAATACAAACGATATATTTTTATATTTAGACACCAGATATTAGAGTTTTATGTAAATATTTAAAGTTTAATGCTCTAATATGATAATATTGATATATAAATTACGTCTCTGATAGAAAACTATAGTTATTGTTTTATTTTATTCCGCATAAATTGTAATTTTTATTGATTATTTGTGGCTTAATCACCATATTTATGCCAAACTTTTGGTTTTTTTCTTTATATAGGCGGTTTTCTACTCTTCTAGTTGTATAGAATAAATCCTTTATGTTAAAAAAACAGCTTGTTTCAAAATAAATTTATATTAATAGTCAATTTTATTATAAATATTTTATGAGTAATGTTATATTATCATTTTTCTGTGCTATTTTAAATATAATATGTCTGCAGCGAGATGAGAAAAAACAAGTTTTATGTATTTTTTTAGTGCCAAAAAGACATATCAATCTCATTTTAAACATAATTTTATTACTTTTAGCTGAATTATGTCGCTGAATAGCCGAATAAGTGGTGATAAATATGGCCACTAGCATAGAAAGAAATCGTAAAATGATAATTTATGACATAATAAATACATTATCTAAAGTTGATAGAATATAAAATCATCTTTTTGTGGATATAATGCCATTACCAACTTGGTTATATTTAAGATTTTTTTGCCTTATAATAGATATTTATATACTCTACTGGACATAGATAATATTTGTACATATGTTTTGATATTCAGAAAAGGTGAATTTATTAATTTTTCGGTCAATTCCAAGTTTTATGTGTTGCCATATTTTTTTCTGTCTTAAAAAAACCTAGAACCAAGTCCTGTTTGGCGAAAAAAACAATATTTACTTGCTGATCATACTTTTATAAGCTAAGATACACATTCTGACTTTCTCATATTTCTCATTATCTGCGATTTTTTTTAATAATTAATGACATCGCAAAAAAAAGGGATTTTTTTTCTTGTAATAAAATTAAGTTTTCATATTTAAATTATCTTTTTAAAACGTAAAATACTTAGAAAATCATATATTTTAATTTTTTCTTGTTTCTGAAACTTTTATGTGTGGATTAAGTCGACTATTTTTTTTCTTTATTTTAGTGGTTTTTTTATGTGATAATAACTATCATATACACCAAATCGAAAAAATATGTTTTGAATTATAAATCAATATAGATTATGCTTGATGTATTTTGATATGGGATTTTAGTAGAAAGTTTAAGGGTCCTATTATTTTTTTTTCTTTTAATGATCAATTACATAAAATATATAAAATATTTTTATATCTTATTAAAATATTCAATCATAAAAGAAGATTTTGATATCATTTAATTGATTTTGATGTTCATTTATAATATATTTTAGGTATGTTTCTTATGTACGAAAATAAAGGTGGAAACTGCTAAAATAGGTAATTTTTATGAGTTAAATGTCAAAAAAGCTGTTTTATTTATTAAGTAAGCAAATAAGAATGTTTTTTTTTCTATTTTTTTTTTAATTTTATGTAATTTTTTTTATATTCCTATTCATTGAAAATACTAACTTTTTCGATTTTTTTAATACTGAGATATAATTAAAATCCAATATAATGTATTTTGTAAATTATTCACACTCATCGATAACACATTTCGGTAAAATAGACATGATTTTGAGTTTTAATCTGCTTGCTAAAGTAAAACAAACAACAGATTTAATGATTAAAAATTTGAAGAAATGGATTTTTTATGAACTATTCAGGTGAGTTATATGCTATTTAATACATATAGTCGCCTAAATAACCATAAAGAGGTGCTAATTCTGTTAGATAGCTGAATAAAAACCCCTTTTTTGGTATTATTCTACCGCAAATTAACACGTCTAATGTTGAATATAACTATAATCGTACATTTATCATGAATTATTGGTACTAAAAATACATAAATTGTTAAATAGTTCAGCTAGGATGAAGAAAAAATGTCTATTTTAGAATACAGTGCTTGTTAAATACCATTTCTTTAATATATAAAAAAATAAATATGATAGTTTTCTACATATATCTAGTTATTAATCGTTTTATTTTCTGGCATTTTCTTACAACATTTATTTATAATGCATTTACCATATAATAAAAAAGTAGTTAGCCATTTTTTTGGATTTTTCATGTTTAAAAAGTAAATATACATACAGAAATAATATAAATATTGCTCTGATATAAAGTGAAAAATGCATAAATACTTGATTTTATTGTAAAAAGTGTATTTCATAGCAAAATATTTGACAATTTATATATGATAATCTATGTTTTATGTTTCTATAAAAATAATAGATTTATATTTTTTAAATTACGATGCAATGAACACAACAATAGAGTCGCCCTTCTAGGGTAGGGGCGACTCTATTATTATATTTATCACTCGTTTATGATATTATTTCTTACCATGTTTTCAATGATCAGTTAATCTAAATCTAAAATCTTTCAGTTTTAGTGAATAAAATATAAAGCCATTGATGTCTTTTACAAATTTAATAGCCTTTTATCACTTTTTTGTAATGAAAAAAACATCAAAATCTGTGCTAGATTACAAAATAAAACATAAATAAGAGATATAATTGCAAGATATAATCACTCTTATATTTTAAGATTGCTTCAACAGCCAAATATTTTAAAATTATATCCAAAAATGTAATAAATACATTTTTCGTAATTTCTTGGTAACATAAAACCTGGATTTTATATAACTTGCATTATTTAAATTGTTGTATTTTAGATATTTTATATATATATGTTAAATAGAAGCAATTTTCTACAAAAGTTAACACAAATAAGTTCTGATGCTTTTTTCTATAGTAAAAGTTTACATTTATTTGTGATTTTAAATCTATTCGATTGACATAAAAAATCACATATCCGTGTTTGTAAAAAACGATAAAAAATACTATTAGTGGTATGAAACAATATAAAAAAGGTTTTTTATGCAATTCCTTCTAGTATAATTTGAAGTTTTTCGTTTTTAAAATCCATAAGCTGTAACAATAAAAACTTATCTTCTGTATCGTAGTGTGAGTTTTATCTTAAAAATACAATGTTTTTTTTCCCTTTTCTTGATAATCTGTTTTATTTGTTTATAAAATTGCATACTAAGCCTTATGTGAATAAAAAAAGCTTTTTTTTTGTTTTTATAGATAATTGATTTCAAATTATATGTTTAACTATTTAAAGATTAATATTTAATTGCATAATAATTTTTTTCCTTATAAATAGGTTTGAATATTACTCGTTAGATTTTTATATGTTTTACTATATAAAAACGATTATTTTTGTTTTACTATATATACTTTTATAGATTCTTCTCTGATATTTAAAAAACTGAGTTTATTCATATGCGTTATAGTTTTTTTGCGTCATTTAATTAACATCAAAAAACATTTATTTCCAGAGAAACCAATTCTATATGAACTATTTTATTATTTTATACTTTATTATATTTGATTTGAATAGCGTAATATAATGTTTTTATATTTATTCTCTAATCGATATAACTATTACATTATGATAAATTTTGTTTCTTTTTCTGTTTTTATATAAATAAAATCAAAAATCGTATGTTTTTTTAGATTTTATTTTTATTTGTTAAACTAAATAATATATTTATTGGTTTTTTTTACAAATGGATAAAAACTGGAAAATTTATTATTATATTTTAAAACAATTTTATGGCTATTTGGTCCTCTTTTTTTATAAATGACTTTATATTTTTTTATTTATCTTCCATTTTTTAATAAATCTAATAGTTAGCTTTTCAAAAGTGAACATAAATTTTATATTTCTAGATTTGAAAATTCATGGTTTTATCCACATAAATGATGTAAATATTGAATTGCCAAGCATTTACTGTTTCACTAGAATATTAAAGTGTAATTTTTATATTTTTAGAATTATATACAAGAATTATGATATATTCCGAAGATATATGTTTTATAATGATTTTAGACGTGGGTTAAATAAAATCAATTTTGTAATTTTTTTTTTGAAATTTTATTTAGATGGATTTTGTCTGAAGGTTCAAATTTTACAATGATTATAGACATGGGATAAATAAATTAATTTTTGAAATTTTATTTAGATGGATTTTGTCTGAAGGTTCAAATTTTACAATGATTATAGACATATGTTTAATAAATTAAATATACACTGTAAATTGAATAATTATTTGATATTATTTATATATCAACATTTGCTGTTTTGTTTTTATGTTTTACGTTTTTCGTTGGATATAATTATTTGCTTACAATAATTCAATTTTGTATTTTAATGTATTAATAATCTTTAGCTTCTATAAGATGTTTATCGTATATGTTAAATATCCTGTTTTACTTCATTTTAGTTATAATAATCTTGATTTTTGAATTTTGAAAAAGAATGTATATAAAGGTTTAATATTGTTACTTTATATGAAATTATATTTTATTATTTATATCACTGCTATTACTAGAATTCTTTTATTTATATATTTTTTTGTAAAAATTTCGCGAATCTTGAAAAAAATTAAATATTTACTAGAATTGATAGCTAGAAATATATGAATCCTTTTATTTTTTAATTTTTATAAACCTGTGTTATGTTCTCAACAGTTTTCTTTTGGCCTTTATCTAAACAAAGCTGATCTAAAATGGTCATTGATCAAATTTACCCCTTTTCTAGATAAGAAAATAAAATAATACGATTTTTACCATGATATTTCCGTCTATTTCTCCGAATTTTTGTCATAAAACTGATATTTTATCCATTGAGTTAATAATTATGCGTTTTTTTCTGAAAATGGGGCATATTTTTGAAAAAAAAAACAAAGCTCTGTATATCCTTTATCAGATTTTCTATTTTAGTTTATCTTTTTAATCATCGCTATGATAACATTAAAGTCCGAAAGTTCATGTCTTTATATTCTTATGCAATTAAGATCATAAATATATAACTAAATTGTAATAATGCCATTATTTATAGGAGATATATATGTTTTTATCCTTTTCAATGATAATGATAATTATACCACCATTTTTATGGTTTTTTGATATTTTTTTACTTTTTACGATCGCTTAATCCACATATTTATTAATAATTTACTTTTTTATTGTAAAAGTAAAATTAATTCTTATTACTTTTATAATTATTATCTTTAAATTCTGAACAATGCTTTTTTCTTTCTATTATAAACAAAAATATATTCATTCTATTTTATTTTATTTTGTTATTATTGGATATTTTATCTTTAGATTAAGATATTCGAACATATCGTGATGCAAGAAAAACACACTTAAATTTAATTATACGCTAGCATGTTGTTTTTCTATTCTAATTTTGAACATTCTAGATATAAAATATAGTTATCAAAACATTCGAATTTTCTTTTAATTTGGATTACGAGAAAGAATAATAAAAAAGAAAAATATTTAATATATAATGATACAATAAATTGTGATATATTTTATTATATTTTTTAACCATTTTTTTACAAACTATTATACTTTTTTTTATAAATTATTTATCCTGAATATTCTTCTGATTTTATTTAAATTTTCATTTAAAATCTATCAATTATTAAATCACCATAAAATTCTTAATATTGACATTTATAATAGTAATATACATATATATGTCTATTATATACATTAAACTAGATTTTCTGATTCTAAAGATTTTCTCATTGATTTTTCTTTATAATATTTAAAACCGAAATTTTTTTTTATGCTAAGATTATTTGTTAATTAAACAATAATATCTAAATTTTTGAGATTTAATTATATGTATTTTTATTTGTTATTTATTTCTTTGTTTAAGATTCTCTTGTTAATAAATTATTATTATTTTAAGTTTTTTATTTTATTTTTCATATATATAGAAATATACTGGCGAAATCGAAATACTTTTCGTGCTTAGTAATTTAGTATAATCTAATAATAGATTCATCTTTTAAGAAAATGAAGTTTTCAAAGGAAATATAAATAGATTGAAAATACAAACGATATATTTTTATATTTAGACACCAGATATTAGAGTTTTATGTAAATATTTAAAGTTTAATGCTCTAATATGATAATATTGATATATAAATTACGTCTCTGATAGAAAACTATAGTTATTGTTTTATTTTATTCCGCATAAATTGTAATTTTTATTGATTATTTGTGGCTTAATCACCATATTTATGCCAAACTTTTGGTTTTTTTCTTTATATAGGCGGTTTTCTACTCTTCTAGTTGTATAGAATAAATCCTTTATGTTAAAAAAACAGCTTGTTTCAAAATAAATTTATATTAATAGTCAATTTTATTATAAATATTTTATGAGTAATGTTATATTATCATTTTTCTGTGCTATTTTAAATATAATATGTCTGCAGCGAGATGAGAAAAAACAAGTTTTATGTATTTTTTTAGTGCCAAAAAGACATATCAATCTCATTTTAAACATAATTTTATTACTTTTAGCTGAATTATGTCGCTGAATAGCCGAATAAGTGGTGATAAATATGGCCACTAGCATAGAAAGAAATCGTAAAATGATAATTTATGACATAATAAATACATTATCTAAAGTTGATAGAATATAAAATCATCTTTTTGTGGATATAATGCCATTACCAACTTGGTTATATTTAAGATTTTTTTGCCTTATAATAGATATTTATATACTCTACTGGACATAGATAATATTTGTACATATGTTTTGATATTCAGAAAAGGTGAATTTATTAATTTTTCGGTCAATTCCAAGTTTTATGTGTTGCCATATTTTTTTCTGTCTTAAAAAAACCTAGAACCAAGTCCTGTTTGGCGAAAAAAACAATATTTACTTGCTGATCATACTTTTATAAGCTAAGATACACATTCTGACTTTCTCATATTTCTCATTATCTGCGATTTTTTTTAATAATTAATGACATCGCAAAAAAAAGGGATTTTTTTTCTTGTAATAAAATTAAGTTTTCATATTTAAATTATCTTTTTAAAACGTAAAATACTTAGAAAATCATATATTTTAATTTTTTCTTGTTTCTGAAACTTTTATGTGTGGATTAAGTCGACTATTTTTTTTCTTTATTTTAGTGGTTTTTTTATGTGATAATAACTATCATATACACCAAATCGAAAAAATATGTTTTGAATTATAAATCAATATAGATTATGCTTGATGTATTTTGATATGGGATTTTAGTAGAAAGTTTAAGGGTCCTATTATTTTTTTTTCTTTTAATGATCAATTACATAAAATATATAAAATATTTTTATATCTTATTAAAATATTCAATCATAAAAGAAGATTTTGATATCATTTAATTGATTTTGATGTTCATTTATAATATATTTTAGGTATGTTTCTTATGTACGAAAATAAAGGTGGAAACTGCTAAAATAGGTAATTTTTATGAGTTAAATGTCAAAAAAGCTGTTTTATTTATTAAGTAAGCAAATAAGAATGTTTTTTTTTCTATTTTTTTTTTAATTTTATGTAATTTTTTTTATATTCCTATTCATTGAAAATACTAACTTTTTCGATTTTTTTAATACTGAGATATAATTAAAATCCAATATAATGTATTTTGTAAATTATTCACACTCATCGATAACACATTTCGGTAAAATAGACATGATTTTGAGTTTTAATCTGCTTGCTAAAGTAAAACAAACAACAGATTTAATGATTAAAAATTTGAAGAAATGGATTTTTTATGAACTATTCAGGTGAGTTATATGCTATTTAATACATATAGTCGCCTAAATAACCATAAAGAGGTGCTAATTCTGTTAGATAGCTGAATAAAAACCCCTTTTTTGGTATTATTCTACCGCAAATTAACACGTCTAATGTTGAATATAACTATAATCGTACATTTATCATGAATTATTGGTACTAAAAATACATAAATTGTTAAATAGTTCAGCTAGGATGAAGAAAAAATGTCTATTTTAGAATACAGTGCTTGTTAAATACCATTTCTTTAATATATAAAAAAATAAATATGATAGTTTTCTACATATATCTAGTTATTAATCGTTTTATTTTCTGGCATTTTCTTACAACATTTATTTATAATGCATTTACCATATAATAAAAAAGTAGTTAGCCATTTTTTTGGATTTTTCATGTTTAAAAAGTAAATATACATACAGAAATAATATAAATATTGCTCTGATATAAAGTGAAAAATGCATAAATACTTGATTTTATTGTAAAAAGTGTATTTCATAGCAAAATATTTGACAATTTATATATGATAATCTATGTTTTATGTTTCTATAAAAATAATAGATTTATATTTTTTAAATTACGATGCAATGAACACAACAATAGAGTCGCCCTTCTAGGGTAGGGGCGACTCTATTATTATATTTATCACTCGTTTATGATATTATTTCTTACCATGTTTTCAATGATCAGTTAATCTAAATCTAAAATCTTTCAGTTTTAGTGAATAAAATATAAAGCCATTGATGTCTTTTACAAATTTAATAGCCTTTTATCACTTTTTTGTAATGAAAAAAACATCAAAATCTGTGCTAGATTACAAAATAAAACATAAATAAGAGATATAATTGCAAGATATAATCACTCTTATATTTTAAGATTGCTTCAACAGCCAAATATTATAAAATTATATCCAAAAATGTAATAAATACATTTTTCGTAATTTCTTGGTAACATAAAACCTGGATTTTATATAACTTGCATTATTTAAATTGTTGTATTTTAGATATTTTATATATATATGTTAAATAGAAGCAATTTTCTACAAAAGTTAACACAAATAAGTTCTGATGCTTTTTTCTATAGTAAAAGTTTACATTTATTTGTGATTTTAAATCTATTCGATTGACATAAAAAATCACATATCCGTGTTTGTAAAAAACGATAAAAAATACTATTAGTGGTATGAAACAATATAAAAAAGGTTTTTTATGCAATTCCTTCTAGTATAATTTGAAGTTTTTCGTTTTTAAAATCCATAAGCTGTAACAATAAAAACTTATCTTCTGTATCGTAGTGTGAGTTTTATCTTAAAAATACAATGTTTTTTTTCCCTTTTCTTGATAATCTGTTTTATTTGTTTATAAAATTGCATACTAAGCCTTATGTGAATAAAAAAAGCTTTTTTTTTGTTTTTATAGATAATTGATTTCAAATTATATGTTTAACTATTTAAAGATTAATATTTAATTGCATAATAATTTTTTTCCTTATAAATAGGTTTGAATATTACTCGTTAGATTTTTATATGTTTTACTATATAAAAACGATTATTTTTGTTTTACTATATATACTTTTATAGATTCTTCTCTGATATTTAAAAAACTGAGTTTATTCATATGCGTTATAGTTTTTTTGCGTCATTTAATTAACATCAAAAAACATTTATTTCCAGAGAAACCAATTCTATATGAACTATTTTATTATTTTATACTTTATTATATTTGATTTGAATAGCGTAATATAATGTTTTTATATTTATTCTCTAATCGATATAACTATTACATTATGATAAATTTTGTTTCTTTTTCTGTTTTTATATAAATAAAATCAAAAATCGTATGTTTTTTTAGATTTTATTTTTATTTGTTAAACTAAATAATATATTTATTGGTTTTTTTTACAAATGGATAAAAACTGGAAAATTTATTATTATATTTTAAAACAATTTTATGGCTATTTGGTCCTCTTTTTTTATAAATGACTTTATATTTTTTTATTTATCTTCCATTTTTTAATAAATCTAATAGTTAGCTTTTCAAAAGTGAACATAAATTTTATATTTCTAGATTTGAAAATTCATGGTTTTATCCACATAAATGATGTAAATATTGAATTGCCAAGCATTTACTGTTTCACTAGAATATTAAAGTGTAATTTTTATATTTTTAGAATTATATACAAGAATTATGATATATTCCGAAGATATATGTTTTATAATGATTTTAGACGTGGGTTAAATAAAATCAATTTTGTAATTTTTTTTTTGAAATTTTATTTAGATGGATTTTGTCTGAAGGTTCAAATTTTACAATGATTATAGACATGGGATAAATAAATTAATTTTTGAAATTTTATTTAGATGGATTTTGTCTGAAGGTTCAAATTTTACAATGATTATAGACATATGTTTAATAAATTAAATATACACTGTAAATTGAATAATTATTTGATATTATTTATATATCAACATTTGCTGTTTTGTTTTTATGTTTTACGTTTTTCGTTGGATATAATTATTTGCTTACAATAATTCAATTTTGTATTTTAATGTATTAATAATCTTTAGCTTCTATAAGATGTTTATCGTATATGTTAAATATCCTGTTTTACTTCATTTTAGTTATAATAATCTTGATTTTTGAATTTTGAAAAAGAATGTATATAAAGGTTTAATATTGTTACTTTATATGAAATTATATTTTATTATTTATATCACTGCTATTACTAGAATTCTTTTATTTATATATTTTTTTGTAAAAATTTCGCGAATCTTGAAAAAAATTAAATATTTACTAGAATTGATAGCTAGAAATATATGAATCCTTTTATTTTTTAATTTTTATAAACCTGTGTTATGTTCTCAACAGTTTTCTTTTGGCCTTTATCTAAACAAAGCTGATCTAAAATGGTCATTGATCAAATTTACCCCTTTTCTAGATAAGAAAATAAAATAATACGATTTTTACCATGATATTTCCGTCTATTTCTCCGAATTTTTGTCATAAAACTGATATTTTATCCATTGAGTTAATAATTATGCGTTTTTTTCTGAAAATGGGGCATATTTTTGAAAAAAAAAACAAAGCTCTGTATATCCTTTATCAGATTTTCTATTTTAGTTTATCTTTTTAATCATCGCTATGATAACATTAAAGTCCGAAAGTTCATGTCTTTATATTCTTATGCAATTAAGATCATAAATATATAACTAAATTGTAATAATGCCATTATTTATAGGAGATATATATGTTTTTATCCTTTTCAATGATAATGATAATTATACCACCATTTTTATGGTTTTTTGATATTTTTTTACTTTTTACGATCGCTTAATCCACATATTTATTAATAATTTACTTTTTTATTGTAAAAGTAAAATTAATTCTTATTACTTTTATAATTATTATCTTTAAATTCTGAACAATGCTTTTTTCTTTCTATTATAAACAAAAATATATTCATTCTATTTTATTTTATTTTGTTATTATTGGATATTTTATCTTTAGATTAAGATATTCGAACATATCGTGATGCAAGAAAAACACACTTAAATTTAATTATACGCTAGCATGTTGTTTTTCTATTCTAATTTTGAACATTCTAGATATAAAATATAGTTATCAAAACATTCGAATTTTCTTTTAATTTGGATTACGAGAAAGAATAATAAAAAAGAAAAATATTTAATATATAATGATACAATAAATTGTGATATATTTTATTATATTTTTTAACCATTTTTTTACAAACTATTATACTTTTTTTTATAAATTATTTATCCTGAATATTCTTCTGATTTTATTTAAATTTTCATTTAAAATCTATCAATTATTAAATCACCATAAAATTCTTAATATTGACATTTATAATAGTAATATACATATATATGTCTATTATATACATTAAACTAGATTTTCTGATTCTAAAGATTTTCTCATTGATTTTTCTTTATAATATTTAAAACCGAAATTTTTTTTTATGCTAAGATTATTTGTTAATTAAACAATAATATCTAAATTTTTGAGATTTAATTATATGTATTTTTATTTGTTATTTATTTCTTTGTTTAAGATTCTCTTGTTAATAAATTATTATTATTTTAAGTTTTTTATTTTATTTTTCATATATATAGAAATATACTGGCGAAATCGAAATACTTTTCGTGCTTAGTAATTTAGTATAATCTAATAATAGATTCATCTTTTAAGAAAATGAAGTTTTCAAAGGAAATATAAATAGATTGAAAATACAAACGATATATTTTTATATTTAGACACCAGATATTAGAGTTTTATGTAAATATTTAAAGTTTAATGCTCTAATATGATAATATTGATATATAAATTACGTCTCTGATAGAAAACTATAGTTATTGTTTTATTTTATTCCGCATAAATTGTAATTTTTATTGATTATTTGTGGCTTAATCACCATATTTATGCCAAACTTTTGGTTTTTTTCTTTATATAGGCGGTTTTCTACTCTTCTAGTTGTATAGAATAAATCCTTTATGTTAAAAAAACAGCTTGTTTCAAAATAAATTTATATTAATAGTCAATTTTATTATAAATATTTTATGAGTAATGTTATATTATCATTTTTCTGTGCTATTTTAAATATAATATGTCTGCAGCGAGATGAGAAAAAACAAGTTTTATGTATTTTTTTAGTGCCAAAAAGACATATCAATCTCATTTTAAACATAATTTTATTACTTTTAGCTGAATTATGTCGCTGAATAGCCGAATAAGTGGTGATAAATATGGCCACTAGCATAGAAAGAAATCGTAAAATGATAATTTATGACATAATAAATACATTATCTAAAGTTGATAGAATATAAAATCATCTTTTTGTGGATATAATGCCATTACCAACTTGGTTATATTTAAGATTTTTTTGCCTTATAATAGATATTTATATACTCTACTGGACATAGATAATATTTGTACATATGTTTTGATATTCAGAAAAGGTGAATTTATTAATTTTTCGGTCAATTCCAAGTTTTATGTGTTGCCATATTTTTTTCTGTCTTAAAAAAACCTAGAACCAAGTCCTGTTTGGCGAAAAAAACAATATTTACTTGCTGATCATACTTTTATAAGCTAAGATACACATTCTGACTTTCTCATATTTCTCATTATCTGCGATTTTTTTTAATAATTAATGACATCGCAAAAAAAAGGGATTTTTTTTCTTGTAATAAAATTAAGTTTTCATATTTAAATTATCTTTTTAAAACGTAAAATACTTAGAAAATCATATATTTTAATTTTTTCTTGTTTCTGAAACTTTTATGTGTGGATTAAGTCGACTATTTTTTTTCTTTATTTTAGTGGTTTTTTTATGTGATAATAACTATCATATACACCAAATCGAAAAAATATGTTTTGAATTATAAATCAATATAGATTATGCTTGATGTATTTTGATATGGGATTTTAGTAGAAAGTTTAAGGGTCCTATTATTTTTTTTTCTTTTAATGATCAATTACATAAAATATATAAAATATTTTTATATCTTATTAAAATATTCAATCATAAAAGAAGATTTTGATATCATTTAATTGATTTTGATGTTCATTTATAATATATTTTAGGTATGTTTCTTATGTACGAAAATAAAGGTGGAAACTGCTAAAATAGGTAATTTTTATGAGTTAAATGTCAAAAAAGCTGTTTTATTTATTAAGTAAGCAAATAAGAATGTTTTTTTTTCTATTTTTTTTTTAATTTTATGTAATTTTTTTTATATTCCTATTCATTGAAAATACTAACTTTTTCGATTTTTTTAATACTGAGATATAATTAAAATCCAATATAATGTATTTTGTAAATTATTCACACTCATCGATAACACATTTCGGTAAAATAGACATGATTTTGAGTTTTAATCTGCTTGCTAAAGTAAAACAAACAACAGATTTAATGATTAAAAATTTGAAGAAATGGATTTTTTATGAACTATTCAGGTGAGTTATATGCTATTTAATACATATAGTCGCCTAAATAACCATAAAGAGGTGCTAATTCTGTTAGATAGCTGAATAAAAACCCCTTTTTTGGTATTATTCTACCGCAAATTAACACGTCTAATGTTGAATATAACTATAATCGTACATTTATCATGAATTATTGGTACTAAAAATACATAAATTGTTAAATAGTTCAGCTAGGATGAAGAAAAAATGTCTATTTTAGAATACAGTGCTTGTTAAATACCATTGTCTAATGTAAATGATTGAAATGACATTTTTTCTGATTATCTATAAATTTAAGTAGATTCATTTTCTGTTTTTTGCCATATTAAATTTATTTATAATGTATTATCTATATGATAAAATAGTAACTAGCCATATTTTTATATTTTTCATGTTTAAAAAATAAAAAATAATCCAAAAATAATGAACATTTATATAAAATACGCAGTGCAAAGTAAATATAAATTTCATTCCAGTGGATTTGTGTATTTATAAACAAAAAATATTATAATTTGTACATAATAATCTATTATTATATTTATCACATGTTTATGTCGGTTTTTTGCAATCTTTTATTACGATTTATATATATTACTGACTCATATGTTCATTAATCATTTAATTTTCTTTAAATATCTATAAATTTGGTGAATAAAATAAAAATCGTTGACATATTTTTCAAACTCAATAGCCTTTTTCACTTATTTTCAAATAAAAAAAAACATCTAAATCTATGCCAGATCGCATAAATATAACATAAATAAGTCATTTAATTGCAAAATTCAACCACTCTTTTGTTTAAAATTTCTTTAAATTTTCAAATATTATAATATTATATCGAAAAAGCATTATTTACGTTTTTCGTCTTTTCTTGGCAGCTAAAAATCTGGATTTTATATAAATTGTATTATTTAAATTGTAGTATATATGATGTTTTTTATTTTTATTGCTAATAGAATAAAATGTTTACAAAAGTAAATACGAGTGTGTATCTTATACATCAAAAGCTTATATCAATTCGTGATGTGAAATTCTATTCGATTTGTCTTAAAAAATACATATCTTTGGTTTAAAGAAATATTGAAACATAAATAATCTCGTAGTTTTATACAAAATGTATATTAAGGGTTTTTTTTGGTAAATATCGAAGCTTTTTTTTTTAAATCCATGAATAATAAAAAAAATTTTATCTATTGTATCTATTGTAAAAAAACATCGAAAAGATAATGTTTTTTTCCTGTTTATGCTGATCGTGTTTTATTTCTTTATAAATCGCTTTCTAAGTCAAGCCAGAATAAATAAGTTTTTTTTTCGTTGTCAAAAATAATTTATTTCGATTTACATGTATAACTATCTCAAAATTTATATTTAATTGTATAATAGTATCTAACTCCTATTTTTTTTCTTAATAAAAAAGTTTGAATATTACTAAATAGATTATTGTATTTTTAACTATTTCAAACGAATCTTCGTATGTTTGACTACGTATGCCTTATAGATTCTATCTTGTTTTTTTAAAAGACTGTGTATATTCGTATGCATGAAAGGTTGTTATCTATCTTTTAAAAAACAAAAAAATCGGATCTATATTTCTAGAGAAACCTCTTTACATGTTAAATCATAAATTTTTATACATTATATACTGATGAACTGTTTAATATGTCTAAAATGTATATTGAATATTATTTTGATCTATTTTATGTAAAAGATTGTTTTTACCATTTTTAATCGATATAACTATTTTTATTGCTGAATTTGTATACTGTTTCTGTTTTTATATAAATAAAATCAAAAATCGAATGTTATTTTAGAATTCATTTCTATGTGTAAATATAAATAAATATCTTGGTTTTTTGTACAAATTGATGAAAACTAGAAAATTTATTATTATATTTTAAAACTATTTTATGTGCATTCGGTCCTCTTTTTTTTATAAATGAAGCTGTATTAATTTATTTATCGTCCATTTGCTAAAAATCAAACAGTTAGCTTGGTAAATGTGAACATAAATTTTATATTTCTAGATTTAAAAATTCATGGTTTTATCCACATAAATTATTGAATCGTCATACATTTACTGTTTCACTAAAATATTATAGTAGAATTTTCATATTTATGAAATTTTATTCAAGAATTATGGTATACTCCGAAGATTTATATTTTATAATTATTTTAGACGTGGGTCGAATAACATATACATTGTAAATATTAAACTCTAAATATTATTTATTTGATATTATAAATCAAGATTTGCTGTTTTATTTTTATGTTATACGTTTTTCATTCGAAATAAAAGGATTTGTGATGTTTATTTGCTAACTATTTATTCAAATTGACATCCTATATTTTAATAATCTTTAGCTTCTATAAGACGTTTAATCTGTATAATTAATACTTTTTTGCTCTATTTTATAGATAATAATCTTGATTTGTTTCTTTTTTTTAATAAGATTGTATATAAAGTTTACATATTGTTTATTTATACGATAGAAATAAATCTCCTAATGCAGGAATAAGTTTAATTTATTTATTTTTCTCTAGAAGGTGCGATTCTTTTAACAAAATTATATTATCTCTACTTTAAACGAATTAAATAAATGAATCGTTATATTTTTTGGTTTTTAAAATCCTGTTGAATTTTTTTCAACCGGTTTCTTTTATATATCGAGTCATACTGCTGAACAACAATGATTATCGTACTTTTTTTATGGTTTTTCTAGATCAAGGATAAATAGAGTAGTTTTTACCATGATTTTTCTCTACATATCCTAAATTTTATTTTTTTACCCTTTATTTAAGTCTATAGTTTTTAAATATCGCGTTTTTTTTTCTAGAAATATGGAATATATTCATAAAATGAACAAAGCACTATATATCTTTGCCATATTTGAATTTTGAGTTTATCCTATATAATCTATATGATAGATTAGTAAATCTAAAAGTTGGTATCTTTATCCTTGAATACAAATAATAGATTCTCATGCGATTGAGATCATGTAAATACGACTTCATTGTAACTATGTCGTTATTTTCTATGTTTTTTAAACGTTTTTATAGTAGGTATTCCATCATTTGAATGTTTTTTTCTCGATTATATACTTTTTACGTGCTCTTATCCATAATTTTATTAACATCTTACCATTTTTATTTGCCATTTTTGCTGTAAAAGATTAATCGATTCTTATTGCTGTCTTTTTTATTCTTTTTTTTTATAAATTTTGCACATTTTATGTTCATTTCTCTGAAAATTTAAATTTTTTGCGCTTTTTTGGATATTAAATCTTTCAATTAATGTATCATCAAAAAGTTCTTTACATTTACATAGTTATCAATAATATATACATGTCTATAATATACATTATACTGGATTTTCTAACTTTAAAGAACTTCTCATTGATTGTTCTCAATAATTCTTTGTAATATAAATATTTTTATACCGTTAGATTATTTATTAAAAAAGTGATAATAAAACTATATTTGAAGTTCTATTATGCAAATTTCTTTCATTCTATTATTTCTCTGTTTAAGATTCTTTTGTTAAGAAATTATTATTTTTTTGTGAATTTTTTTTTCTTTTTCAATTAAAGAAATATACTGGTAAAAACGATAAAGTTTAAATGTTTATACATTTATAACAAAAAATTGACAAGTTTATTAAAAGAGATACAAAAATGTATAAAAACGTATAAATGTTTGAAAAAACAAAAGACATTATCTTCTATTTTATAAACTTAGATTTGGTTATTATAAATACTTCTAGTTCTAGGCACTACTATAGTATGATTTCTAATAGTATTAGTTCTTTTTTAATAAAATTATGTCGATTTTTTCTATTTTAAATAGCGTAATCTGTAATTTTATTGATTTTTATTCTTTCATTCTCACATTTTAAGAAGATTTTTTTGTTTTATTATCATTCATTTATTTAATTTTTCTTCTTTCTGGTTATGTGTAAATCCTGTATGTTAAAATAAACAGCTTTTTCTGTGATAAATTTATGATAATAGTCGATTTTTTTAATAATATTTCAAGTGTTATGTTATATAATTAATTTTTTACGCTCTATTGAAGAAAAAGATGTCTGTAATGGAAGAGAAAGAACATATTTTAGATTTATTTTGTGCAAAGAAACGACGTCTTTGTCTTTTTTACGTTTATTTTTATACTTTTAGCTGGATTGAGTCACCTCAAAAGCCGAATAAGTTCAGTTGAATATGTCCGATAGCATAGAAAAAACACGACAATGATAATATTGGCATGCAAAATACGATTCTTGACGTTTATGATGAAGAAAAATCATTTTTTTAGGATATATTATAACATAAAATTAGCTATATTAAGTTTTTTTTTTGCTTTATAACAGATATTTTGTATGCTCTCTTAGCCATGGCGATTATCTGTACGTTTGTTTTGTTATCTATTGTACTTTAGAAAAGGTGAATTTATTGATTTTTGGTCAATTTCAAGTTTTATGTGTTGCCATATTTTTTCTGTCTAGAAAAAAAACCTAAGACCAAGCCAAGTTTGTTGAAAAAAGTAATTTTTTATGTTTCTCATAATATTGTAAGCCAAGAATATAATGCATAACCTCACATCTTACACATTTTTTGTGATTTTTTTTGAATTTTATGAACATCGCAAAAAAAAGGGGATTTTTTTTCTTATAATATAATTATATTTTATATAAAAACAATCTTTTTTATTTTCAAATACTATGAAAACCATAGATATTATCTTTATCTTGTTTCTGAAACTTATATCTGTGGATTATGTCTGCTATTTTTTTCTTTATATATGTGGCTTTTCTATGTAAAATTATCTTTCATACAATAAAAAAAATATAAAAATTGGTTTGACAAACGATGGAATACATAATAAATCTATTGTATTTTTATTCGAGAATTCTGTAAAAAGCTTGAGGGTTCTATTATTTTTTCTTTTTTGCAAAATCAAATATATATCCCATTTAACAAAAATTTATATCTTATAATAACAGTAATTGATGATCTAATGAACTTATTTTATTTTATTGACTTTGATGTTCATTTATAGTTTATTTTAGGTATGTTTCTTATATACGAAAATAAAAGGTGGATAATGCTAAAATAGGTAATTTTTATGTGACTGATGTTATAGAAAGCTTGTAAATTTATGAAATAAAAAATTAATAATGTTTTTTTTTTCTTTTTTTTAATTTTATGAAATTTTTTAAAAGATACTAATAGCATTTTTGATAATTCTTTAAGTCGTTTTTTGCAATTTGAATTAAAAACAAGAACAATATTTTAGCCATAAGTCGAGAAGCGATAAATATGTGCACATAAGAAACAAAGTATCTCTAGTCTCCATTAAATAAACTAATGATTTTCGTATTCATAATATTGCACCTTACATTTTAGCACTTTTATATCCTTTTTAAAGCTTTATATACCCATCTTAATTATTTATCCCTAAACTAAACCTTTTCCCTACCCATTCGGATCTTTTATTTGCCCTTTTTTATTTAATAATACTCAAATCAATTTTTCAAATACGTTGATATATTCACATGTATGGAATCTAAACAGCCCGTGATTACAAATACCAAATATTTAGAAATCGCAAGATGTTTTTTTGAAAATTATAATTATCCATGTAAACATTATAAATAATAATATAGCTAAAGAAATAACACCATTCATAAAGCGGATATATCTATAAGAAAACACAGATTTTGATTTATATTACTTTTAGCGAAGCATTTTTTATGTATATATTAGCGTACGAGATGAGAGGAAAGCAAATACGCTGTTATATAGTTTTCTCCTGGTATAAAGATAACAAATTACTGGTGATTGTCTATATAAAATCACAAATGAATTTATTTTCGTGGAAAAAGGATTTCATTATACAATTAAACCATAGAATACAATTCAAACCCTTGGTTTTGTATTATTATAGATGTTTGGTACGTAACTTTTGCATTTTAAAATTTCTAAATTATGTAAATTAACTAATGACATTGTAAAATTAGTTTTTTAATTTTTTAAAAAGACCCTTTTTTCGTAAAGGTGATTTTAATAAATTAATATTATGAACAATAAAATAAAATCACAGAAATTATATTGCCGAATTTTTGAAGTCTTATCCTAAGGGCATATTAATTGCAGTGAATAAATACTTAATCAACCATGTTAATTGAATGATAGTGACCAGTGTGTAAAAAATTATTTTAATTTTATGGTTTCATCGAATTAAATAATAAATTTGTTGATTTACGCAGCTTTCATGTGATATCTATTTAGTTTAAGAAATTGATGATGAGAAAATTTATACATGAAGCAATGATATTTTGTGGGTGTTTTTGTAGAAAAATCTATTATTATCGTGTTAACTTTATAGGGTGTTTAGCTTGTTATATTAATCTTAGATATTTTATTTTCATGTTATATTAAGGTGTTCTGATGCAAGAAACACCTGGAATATTTGAATTGCTTTATGATTAGCATTCACTAGAGTTGTTTATCATATCACATTTTTAGTTTAAGTGTTATTAAAGTATATTCTATTTTTGTTACTTTTATGTAATATTATTTTTTTCTTCTATATTATTATTCATTTGCTATTTAAGAATTAGCATATCATAAAAAAATATTAATGGATTTCATAAGCTACAAGTTATAATCTACAAAAATTAAATTTATTATATCCATAACGTGTTTTTTATTTGCTATATTTCATAGTAATGATAAATAAATCATTAAAATATTTCTCTTTTTAATTTTAAAGTAATATTGTGTAATAAATCATCAATATAAATATGGATTATTATTATCTAATTTTGTGGTACTTTTACTTTAAATATAGTTAAAATATTCTTATTGGTATGAATCCTCTCCAATATGTATTATATTATTATATACTTAAACTTATATTTTTCTGCTGATTAATATAGATATTTATTGAAATACATTGGAAGGGGGCTAATTTTTTCACAATGTAAATTTTATTTTATTTAAAAATTTCAATGCTACTCAAAATCTTTTTATTTATCATAAATTTAGAAGCCCATGAATTTATATTTATGACACGAGATCGAGAAACATTTGACAAGATAAGAATTAAATGACCCATTACCTATTGAGATGCACATGAACAGTGATTCTGCCTCTGCGTAAGTATGATTTGATATTCTGTGTGGAACAAGAATGTGATGCGAGTCCTCATGACAAAAAAAAAGATGGTGGTTCATTATAAAAGAAGAAATTGTAGGTGGATAAAAAGATAAAAGAACAATTGGTCGCAGTTATGGACCATTTTAATGAATTTTGGATGTTTAATTGGGCCGAAGGCTATGTTCAAATTTTGAACGAAAGTGATACTAAAATTGACGTATATTTTAATAAATTTTTGATTTTTTGTTAATCTTGGTTATTTTATCCATAATATCTGTTTTATAAGAAATAATTGTGCAATCTCTTGTTTTTTTTTATGTTTAATTTTTTGGTGGATCCCCTTACTACATCTAGTTCACATTTTTTTGATGTAGTTTTATCTCCCAGAATATATGTACAATACTAGCGCAAGTTTTAATAGTATATTGTTTTTTCCAACATTTTATATTGTTTTTTACAATATTTATCTATTTAAACCACAGAATCATTTATTAATAATTCCTAATCGATTCTATTTTTGTACTCTGGCAATATAATATGTAAATTGAATTTACCATGTAATTAAATGCACAAATAATTATATATTTAGACGTAAAGTATGTATAATTTTTGGTTTAATGTTCTTAAAAAAGAGTTGAAGAAATTCTAAGCATATTTTATAATAAATAATCAGATTGAATGATTCACAAACTTACCATCATACACTCTAGAAAATCGAATACAGAAAAGGATGGATTTTACTCACATAATCTACGATATGCATCGCACTTAAAAAAAATATTACTTTTAAAAGATATAATTTATATCTTTTTTGATTTTATATTACTATATCGTAATTAATAAATTTTTATTTTAATTACTTATCTAACTAAATAAACTCATTCGGTTTAATAATATTGTAAGGTTATAATACTTTTGAACTATATATCTCTTAAAAATACTTTAGAATACACTAAATTTAGCAGTTCTGCTGATTTACACTAAACTTGATAAAAAGTATATTATTCTATATATTTAATAACGCTTTAAGGCAAAATTCAACTTTAGCATTGATTTTGAGGATATTCATTCATATTTTAATTGTCTAAAACATATATGACAAAAAATACATATTAAGACAAATATATAATACTTTATCATTTCTAGCATACGGAAAAAGCGCGTTTTGATGCATTAAAATTGGTCCATGAAAATTGTTACAGTTTTATAAACCAACCTAGAAAATGTCACAAAATACGGTCGTTTTTTATGATTTTCAAGTATTTATTCTTATTTTTTATCTATTCGAATCTTTTGCACTAAAATATCTGCACAATTAAGCTTCTTTTCTGTTTCAAAGCATATTCAAACCTTAATTTTAGATATTTTTACTATAAATTATTCACTTTGATTTTATTTCTTTACAAAGCTACATTATTTTCAATTAAAGGTTTATACTTTTTATACTTTTTATTATATAATTTTCTTTTTATTCCATAACTTTACTTTTTTTTCTTGGTTCACATCTCATCTGGTTTACTCTACTGTGAATTTTTTTGTTTGATAATATTATATACTTTGTTTTTTGTAATATCTGAGTATACAAAGCAAATGAAAAACCCACATGTTATCAAGGGTCAAAATCAATTTAAATTGAGAAAACTAGTCTATTCAACAATATTGTTAGTTATTATTCCAAATTCTTATTTTTTTTATAATTATTATTAACATATTTTATTAAAGAAGATAAAAAGTAGCTTTAAATTTTTTTTTTAATTTTAATCAAAAAGAAAAGTTGAAATATAGATGATCGATAGTCTTGTTTGGTATGGATAATGCGTCATATTTTGTTCGTCAACTTTTATTTTAAAATAATAGACCTACGTAGTCTGCAATAAATGATGTACATTTTTTATACAAAGCTGATACATTCCACACCCAATCAATAAAAATTTGCATTTAATTACATCACTCTCCTTACCAAAATTGCGTTTTTCAAAAAATAATATTTGTTAATTTGAAGTAACATATATTAAAGCAATTTATTCTCATTTTTAAATGTTTATTACTCTATTATCATAGAAATCTTCTTTTAAAATTCAAACTTTACAGTATTTCTAATATTGCCTTCAGCATTCAATCACCACAATTTTATTTTCATCTTTAAAATAATATTCTAATAAGCATCATTCAAAATATATCGTGATCAATTAACATTATTCATCATTTTTTTATAGCGACTCTGTATTTATAATTTTATACACATATAAATAAACATAATCAATCAATCTACTGATTGAATGTTTGTTTAAAATAATTTGATTGCATCAGCAACATTCTCTTTAAAATCAACAATTATTAAAATATATTTTATATTCAAAAAATGTATCTTTATATATATTCAAACACCGAAAACTTAAATTAATGCATCTAGTTTCTTATTTCATTGCGACACTGTGGTTTATACCATTGATATCATTTATGGACGAATTTTTCAATTATATAATCTATTATTAACCATAAATGTGTAAATCTAATATTCCTTCGTAAGATGATTTAACATTTAATTTTATACTCCTTATGTATCAACAATATATATAATAATCTTAACTTTGTTCTTGTGGAAATTTAATGCCACATTTAGATCGTGATTTGTTATAAGAATATCCTTATTTAAACCATATTCGACATATAAAAAGATCTATTATACAAAAAATAATTTATTTATTAAATATAAAAGTTCATACAATATCAATTTAATTTACATCAAATAATGACCACAATATGGTCCTAAAATCAAATCCTGTGATCGAATATATTTTTCGACAGAATTCATTCACTTTGATCAGTTTTTTTTCACAAGGGCATTCTATCATTTTAATAAAAGCTCTATGCATGCGTAAGCTCATGGAATCATTCAATCTAAAAGATCTATCTCATTTTATATTCTTGTTTTTTTAAACCTTCACGTGATTATCCTCGAAATTACAGCTACAGAATCCATCCAACACCTATTATAAACAAATGGAATGCTTTTTAAAACATTATGTAGTTCTAAAACCTTCGCATTATAGATTCTCCACTCTTTTAAAATCTAATCATTCGAACTTCACATTCTTTAAAATCCATAATTCGATATTATTATCAGAAATTATTAGTTTCGAGACATGTCCGCGGTCATGAAAGCTATCATCAACATTCTACAATTTGTGTAAAATGACACTATCTTACATTCAATTTTTATAAATTCAGACGCCGGTTTCTTCTTTCATTATCCACAAATAGATAGAGCTCAGATTTACAATATTAAATAATATTATTATATATATTGTCTCCTTCTAAAAGTTCTTCATTCATTTAAATACTAAAAGAAATTAACTTTTAGCTTATCATTATTCTATATATAAATTTATTCTTTTCATCGATACTTATTATTCCTCCGCTTTAAATATAAAGACCATGCCATTAATGGGTAAAATAAAATTGACTTTTCAATATTTCATTCCACATACCAAATAGTCACAATAATAAATTCTTCTGTAAAAAGAAAATGCTCTATTCTAATAAGTAAAAATACCAAAAATATCTTTATCGATTTATTTATAAAATTACTTGATCGAAACAAATCTTCTTTGCAAGTCAGTCACATATCCAACCAGTTTAACTTTTCAATCATTTCTATTATGTTTCTTGATAAATCTTGTACAAAATTTATGGGATTAAAAAAATCATTCTAACTTAGATATCATTTTTTTATGATCTGAAAATTAATGCTGGATCTAGATAACATAAAAAATACAAATTTAAAGTAACTTTATTATACTGTTGCAATATATAAAATTTTTATGTAAATTAGTATAAATAATCAATTATGTATTAAATGGAAAGTTCTTACATTATAAACTGGATAACCGGATCTAATAGAAATATGTGATAATAATAAATAAAAAAGCTTCAAGTGCAATGAATTTTCTTTTTAATTTATGATTCAAATTTTAAATATACTGGGTTATATTATATGATTGTATGTTTTGAATAGAATTCATAGATATCATACAATATATTGGATTGAAATAAAATATTTATATCTTCATATAATTTAAGAGGAGTAATAGAAATAAATAACAGTTACTGGATTTATAGAACCCCTTTGTGTATATATCAACAAACCTGGTTAATTAAAATAAAATGTATGTGCTAATTTACAAATTTTTACTGTTTTTTGGATAAATTTGAATTGTATCATCTTCTGCAGCATGTGGTAACACAAAAAAACATTGTTAAAACTATTTCTAAGAGTCTAAGCATACGCGAAAACTACAATATAGCACAGAGTCATAACTGTATTGGAAAGTTTGCGATTATAAAATTACAAGTTTATATACTTGATTTCGTATTTAGATATATACACAAATACAGGGATTTATAAAGCCTCTAGCGAAAATATAATTTACTTAAATGTCGCATTATAGAATTTATAGGGTTAAAACAAGAAAGTTTGGGACTGAATACACAAATACAAGAAAAAACACAAAAAAAGACATTTCTTTTATGTCAAAAAAGATTTATAGAATTAAAATACCATAATTTTGGTTTATATATAATTAAATTCTGATTAGGATTATCCTTTCTTTAATGATAGTTTCTAATCCTTATCAATTGTAATTTTTGTAAAAAGATAGTGCTTTTTTATCACAAATCAACGATTAAACATTCCAGGTCTAGATTTTGAATTGATAATTCAATAAATAGGTATGACAAAAGACGTTATCTTGTTTAAGAGTTTTAATACCATGATAGCGATAACTACAAATATAAATATGTGATAACAGAATCTAAATTGTGGATGTTATTTGAAAATTTGTAAAATTAAATTATATGGTTTGTCTTCTATTTGGTTTAGGCAATTATAAACAAAAATATTCACCGTCAATAAATTAAAAACTTTAATTTAATTACCTCAATTTGATACAAAGCTTGTTATATATCTTAATTTTCGTTACATATATATAGTAATTTATGTGCCTTATTCGTTAATGTTGTAATTTGTGTTTTTTAGCTAACTTACTTGATTTTCTTTGCGCACAGATAATTACTAACATTCACCAAATAAATCTATCGTAGTTCTTCTTCAATACCTCTACTTCTAATGTAACTAATTGTTAATTTTTAAGGCCACAAGATCTCCATAAACACCTCGAACTTATTCTTGAACATATGCCTTACTGGTATATTTTATATGGCTGTCTCACCTCTCTGTTAAGTCTAACATATGGATATTTTTTATTTGCACTTGAATAATAATGATGCTGATATGCTAAAGGATCATACTTTAACAATTTTTCGCCCACAACTTTGTTTATGTTGTCATTTAGCCACAGTAAAAGTAGTAGATTTCTTCTCCTATATGAATTCGAATATATTAGGTCCGCATGTAGTGTTTATATAAATTTGGATTTTACCTTCTTCTCAGCGAATTCGCATTTATCCTATAATATACTGTGTGTCTACGGATTATCTCAGTTTCTTATAACACATTTTCACTCTTAATTGAAGTGTATAAATTATATTTTCAAATTATTAATATCGATGTATACTATTTTTTCTTGTAAAGTGCTTCGTTTTGCTTATCAGAGGTTAGAATTAATTTTTTCTGTATTCAACAATTTGAAAGTAACAAGAGTTTCTATTAAAGATTTTAACTCATTTATGCAACATTTAAAATCTTAAGATGTCAGATTATACGCAAAATCTTGTAATTCAGGATTTATTTTACTTATTTTATATGGTCTTTCTAAATAACTTTAAATAAACCAAAGCTTGAGTTTCCTTACACATAACTTTCACAGCTCATTTTTAAATATACCGAAACTAGTAAAATTTTTCACCTTATAATTCTCAGAGCTAAATACTCGGTTATCGATGTACTCATATCGATTCGGGTCTGTCAAACTGCTTATTACACAAGCCTAGACTATTTTTTCTAATCAATTTACACTAAAGGTGTTCTTTTCTGTTCTAGTGTCTTTATTAGTATACATTATGCTGTATAATTGTATTCCTTTACTTGATTGCTATCATGTAAATAAAACGTCTCTAAACTATATTTCTCTTTGTTTTGGTCACATTTTGTATCCTTTTTAAATTTTAACCCTCTTTAAAATATATTTATTGCAATTTTATATCAATAAATGCATAAAACAATGTTGAGAATCCTTATATTTTTAGTAAATTATATAAATTTTATACAATTATTTAATATTTTATTTTTTATGGTTCTTTGAATCTTATGAACTGTTGTAGAAGATAGTTTTATTATAGAAATTTAAATACATAATTTAACAATTTAGCATTTTTTATTAATATAATTTATTGATAATATGCAAAAAAAAATTTATTTATTTCCAAAAAATGAAATAAGTGCAATACAATTTAAAATGATACTGTATGCTCCCTTATGTTTCTTTTTATATAAAAATGATTTTTAGACTTCTATAATTTATTAATTATAAATTATTAATTAAAAATATTGTGAATTCTCGACACGAGTTTTAAAAAAGGTGAATAAAAGAATATGATATCTCTGCAACAAGCGAATCCTGCACGAAGCTATTGTTCTAAGTATACCACATACAAATAGCTCGAAATAGCCTTATATAAATTGGTGAGAGATTGAGATACTATTTACAGGATTAAATCAAATAATATGTTGACTTTAAAAAGTGGTTCCTTGTGCTAAACAGTACAATAAATTTTTAATTAAATTAAGGGAGTGAGCTATGTCTTAATTTTATACTAAATTTATATTTTTTAATAATGGATTCTCCTCTATAAAAATTTGAAAAAATTTTATGGAACTACTCTAAATTTTGTCTACTATTTAATATATAATAATATAATTTGCAATTTCTTTTTTAAATATTCTAAAAAAAATCTTTTCTCGCATATAAAAATATATTACATTCTGCCAAATATATTTTATTATGCTAAATCTTTTAGAAAATATATTAAATACAAATATCGATAAAAAGATAGTATTTCTAAACAATAATTATATATACGGTAACATGGTATTTACTGTTATTCTAATTTTGAAAAAAAATGTGCATTTCAGTTGGAACTATTGAGTTTTGTTTAACAATAAATTTTATGTAATTAAAAACAAATTTCTTTTAGTTTACGTATTATCTGTGCACGTGTATTATAAAAAATATATTTTATCTATCTTTTAATTCGAAAAAATATTGTTATTTTCTGGAATTAGAAGAACATTTGATAAATAAACATATCTTTTTACATCATTATGAATTATATTTATAACGAAAAATGTATTTATCGTATTTTTTTATGATATATCTTCTTTCTTTTGGTTTTTATTTTTTATAACTTATCATTTTCTTGGTGTGTTGTCTAAAATTTTATCTTAATTATACAATCTTTTTTCTTTAGTTACGATAGTTGGCTTTTCATATTTTCACCGAAATATCAATTCGCTTTCTTCACGATTCTTACTATTAATTAAATAATTATATAATATGATTGTCCATTTCCACCTCTGGTTTTAATTTTTTTTCTTTATTCAAAGCAAATAAAGCCAATTGCTAAATTATAATGCTCATTGTAACAAAATAAACTTAAAAATATATTGTATTAATATAAACACAAGCAAAGAAGTTTAACTCCACATATTCTGCTCTACATAGTATCAATTACCTAGACAACAAAATAGACACAAACACACTTAAAAAACCTGTATATTCCAACTAAGATTAATGCGAAAATATGATCATATATGTATCAAAATACAAATCCTTAACATTTATTTGTGTCTAACTTTAAAACTATACTTACAGTGCCGTTTAACTCGAAAGAAAAATTTTACAGAATAAAAATTTTATGCAAATCATCACATACAAACTTCAATCTTTTAGAATATACAGGTTTCGACAATAACATTGAATATTCTCAACTATCTGTTAAAAGGCAACAAATGATTTATCGCTGTTTATTAGCATTCAATTTCAATATTTTCCTATGATTTACGTAAGCATGATTTTTTTAGTACAAACTATAACTCTAACATAAATACGATAATCTATATAACTATAGCTATTGACTGTATAATACGCAAAATAACATCACGATCTAAAAAAACATCTTAAACCTTCATTATCTTAGACATCATGTATTTTAGAAACCTTCGACCCATATAACCACATTATCATGACAACTCTTTTTTATGAAAATCATCCATAAAACAAATATGCTCAACTCAGTCAGAATCATCATTTAATGTCATCCCAATTTAATAATACGCGCATTCTGTTCTTAGATCGAATAGGCCTCTCATTTAAAATCTCGTCAATTTAGGTTCTTTATTATAATTTTCATCTATTTATTC
This sequence comes from Rhyacophila brunnea, assembly GCF_057557595.1. Taxonomy (NCBI): domain Eukaryota; kingdom Metazoa; phylum Arthropoda; class Insecta; order Trichoptera; family Rhyacophilidae; genus Rhyacophila; species Rhyacophila brunnea. Next base: position 1,055,751 of record NW_028232768.1, on the reverse strand, counting down.
TTATGGGCATCATTGATCAACGAAAAATCATGCAATAAAATTCAGCACTCATTAAAACTGCATTCTGTATCAAAAATTGCCCTATTATATCATGTCTCAATTTAACCATCGTAACTCTGTTTTTCTTGACATCATGATTTTTTAAAAACCATCTATCAATGCTCTTTCTTCACAACAACTACATTTTTTCAAAGTCATTCAAGCTTAACATCAATCTACCGTATTTTATCCAAAATTCAACCCACGAAAACAGACCTAAATAAATTTCTATTACAATAATTGCATAACATATATCTTCATTCTCTTTACATCATTTATTTTCAAAACTACTTTCAGTATCACACACAAAAATACTATATCTTCCACATATTTGCTTTATGATATTTTATTTATAATTTTCAAGCTTTAACGCACTTAGTTAATCTAAAAATAATCGATTCTGATCATTCTCAAAATCATCCATACATATTATATTCTATCTACAGAGCATTCCTCTTGACTTCATGTGCGGAATTCTTAAACAGTTTTATCCATAAATACTTCTTATTATGGTCAAAATAATATTTCTCGCTACTTTTTCCATCTGTTCTTTCAAGATTATCAATCACCACAAACATCACACATTATTACAAATTATGTATATTCACATCTAAATTATTCACAAAATCAAACATCATAACATGACATAAATAAATATTATTCATAATACAAACATAATTCCTAAAACCTCTTCATATATCATCAAATTACAATTAAAATTATATTTATCCTCGTGATCTAATATATGTTCATTGATAAAATAATATATTATTAAAATCACTTTTCTTGTAAACTTTACTGATTAGATTCTCCTTGATTAAAAAAATGCTTTTTATAATATTTAAATACTCAGCATTCACTATAATTGATCTTTTGATGAACTGTCGCAAAAATTTATTCTATATAAATTCATTGTCTTATGTTGTATTTAACATAACTTTGTTTATTAAAGGCGTTCATTTCAACAAGCCGGAATTAATCATCATTATCAGAAGCTGTTTACATTCAACACAGAATTTCGCAGATATACACTCTTTTGCACTTATCTTGTTGATATCTCACGCTATCCAAATTATTTATCCAAAAAAAATCATATTATTTAAAATATATCTTAAAAACTCCAATATATAACATATGAATCTTTTAATTTTATTCATCTAACATACCTAATATCGAAAAACCGAAAATACATTTCATAACATCATCTCTGATCTTAAATCACAATCTTCTTCTATAATTCCTTCATCCGTAAAACCTCACCATTCAACATCGAGCAACCCTCTTAACTTCATACACCATCCTTTTTCAACATAAATTTTTTTGCACCATACATCCATATCTATAACTTTCTTCACGATCTTATCAACTTCTTCGCAAGCACTTTTATCCATTTTAATCACGTCATCCTCGATTTTAAAAATATTTTAACTTAGCAACACCTTAATGATATTCACTGCCATCCATATTGACTTTTATATCAAAGAACACATTTTATTTTCATAAGAGAATTTATATGAATTCCCGATCTCATATTACCCATGAAAAAACCAAGCCTGATCACTTCTTAGACATGAACCTTGTGCTCATAAGTTCTTAATATTTCATGAAATAGTCACACTTTGAACTAAGCATTATTCAAAATTAGAATATTTTTTTAAATTATAAGGATGAAAAAATATTAAACAAAACTTGGATACTAGTTTAAAAAAATATCGAAAATTAATACTGTGTCTAAATATAAAAAAAGTAATATACAAAAAAAATAAATTATATGTATAATGTGTTGGTCTATAAAATAATTTTTTTACTACTTATGAAGATGATCATGCTTCAAATAAATATTCATACGGGGTCGTAACGAAAAACAGTAAAAATAACACTAATTGTCATTATACTCGCCATATATTGAAATTTTTATTCAATCATTTCATATAAAAGTATGAATTTTATTCTTTATATTATATAATGGGAAACTTCAAAATATATTCAGTATGAATATTTATAGCCGTTTAAATGTAAAAGAGCAAAGCTTAACATAGATAATTAGAACTGAGATTAATTGATAAGAAAAAGCTCTTAAAAACTCAATAATATTAGAAAAGCCATAAAATTATGGTTTAAATATACATATGATAAATTCGGGTATTTTAAAATATCTAGAATGAAATAAAATAACATTAATCTAAGAATATATGTGGATGCATATAAAAATGTTTATTATTATTTCTAATTTACTAAAAATGCGAAACACAGAAAATTACCATATGACAAAACTATACGGCATTTAAACATTATTATCGATATTTCATCTAAGGCTTCACGGTGTTTTGTCTAAAAGTAATAGAAAAATAAAAGTATTTGAGAATTTTTATCACGCAAAAAAGAAGATTAAATGCATATATTGTAAATTGAAAGTTCAGAAAAAGAATTTGTGAGATAAATATATATTATAAACACAGATTTAAATTATTAAAGGAATTTATCTGAGGGCTAATATAAACTTAGAAAAATAACATACAGATCCATTTTTACATAGATAGGCTTCTTAGTAAGTCCACACTAATAATATTTTTGGCATAATTATACAGCATAATTGATGGTTGGAAAAGAATTATTTATGTATTTTTGACGCATTAAATCAGAAATCGCAAATCATGTAGAAATATTATAAATTTTTAGGTGATAAAACGTTTATTACAGCGCGAAAATATAGAAGGTACCATTAAGCATGATATATGTACAAAAATATAAATTTAAAGCAAAAAAACTGGTAGTAACTATGAAAGTAATCAATAAATTATTTTTTTCCATGAATATAAATGGATAATAATTTATCGCTGCCGTAATATTGTTTCAAAGTATATTTTTATTACAAAATATGATCAACACTTTTATTAGAATCTCATAGCCTTAACAAAATATCAATATCAGTATTGCATGTGTTACAATCTTATAGACATAGACGTTTCTTACACTAAATTATAAAATTTTACATAGAAGTAATAAATAAGCTAAAAAAATATAGGTTTTGGCCAAGTTTTATGCATATTCAGCAAATATTTCTACTTCAAAAGTCTTGCTGGTAATTTATTCTCATATCGAAAATAGAATGCAAAATTCACACTAAAAGCATCAATTTTCATAATTATATTTTTCTTCGGATAAATTTACTTTTGAGCAATCTCATTGCATTGTATTTTATACTCCAATATGCCCTTTTAAAATCTATCAATTTACAGATGTGCATCTTAAAAATTTAAAACATTTATGGCAAAAAAAATAGTATTTATTTTGATCGGAATTAAATTATATTTGGCGTTTTTAGCTGCAAATTAAATCGATTTATATGAATGCATTTCTTATTTTTAAACTAATATTATGTTTTTTTTGCATAAGTGATAAAAACATTAATTCATACATTGAATATAAACATTTAAATATATATTCTATCTAAAAAATATTATATAAACAATAAGAAATCATTTTAATAGTTATTCAATTGAATCATTCGACGAAATTTATAACATTTTAATTCTTATAATATAATTTTGGGTTATTTAGTATTTAAAGTAATGAGTATACGAGTATTTGTATGAATTTTACAAAGATTGTTATAAAATTATAATTATATATACTATACAAACATTTTAATCTGCAGTCATTATTTTTTCGTTTCACTAGATATGACCCACACATATTTTAAAAAAAGATAAACTTCTATGTGCAATTTTCACGGCGAAATTAGGCGAGACAACTTGTAAATATCGTGGCTTAATATCTTTATACTATGTTTTTTTTTTTCTAAAATGCTTAATTATAATGAAATGAATGCTTAATTTTAAATTTTAAATTTTTTTTTTGAAACATAACTAAACAATCTAAAAAGACACATGATAAATGATGATTGTTCTTATAAATTAAGATTGTTGTTATGAGTAAATACATATTTGTGTGGCTAATTTTATATTTTCTAATCTTAATACTATTTTTTGAATAAAATTACTCCTTTCATTGAGCGCTACAACATAGCTTAAAATTAAGAAAACCGTATATTTTGTAGTTTTATTAGTTTAAATTCACATAATTCATCAACTGTGTTTCTTTTATATATCTGCTGCGTGTATAGCGTGTGTTTTTATCTAATAAACAATATCAATTGTACTTGATTGCTTTTTATTAAACTATATTTGAATAAATTATGATTTAATTATATAGATTGTTTTTATTATATTATGTGTATCTTGGAATATACTGTTACTTCTAGCATAGCTGCTTCATATTTTACCTCCATTACGAGATCTATTGTCTACGCTATCATCCTCTATTCTATAAAAAAGCAAAATTAGTAAATCATCATAAATCATGTTACAATCTCTTTACATATTTAACATATATAAGTTTGCTATATAAATCAATTATTTACATAAAAATATTTTTAAGCAATATTGTATAAAACTATTTTGGCTTATTTTTGCAATAGATTTGCCGTATTGGTAAAATATAAAATAATTGAATCCTAATTTATATAATTCCTATAGTATTCGTTATAAAAGATCATAATCATTTGAAAATATGCATAATTAAATTCGTTGGCGATAGAAATATTAAAAAAAAAATATAGTCTTCTATTTTATTATGTATAAAATGTACATTTTAATATGTTCTATAACTTAATAGCATAAAATTTATATATAAACACAGAAACTGAGTAATTTAAGTTTTATTGTAAAAGTTTAACTTGCAAATAACAGTTAAAGTCATTTTATTTACATCAAAAACAACAAATATATCGTAGACAAGTATTTGACAATTGAATTTTTCATCAATAAAAAACACCACATTCTGTCCATAAAAATTTATCAGGATTAGGAATATATATACGTTAAAAAAGTAAATATAGAAATTAGTAAATACATTGGTGAAAACATCAACTGAAATATTAATACAAATGGTTTAAGTGCCATCTTTATATTTTCTAAATTTGAAATAGGGGTTTGATTTGAAGTAATAATAGAATAATTATTTAGCACCATATATATGTAATCCTAGTGGCTTTCAATAGCTAAATATAAACATTCGATTCCTCTTGTCTATGGAGAATTCAAAATAAGAGCACTTCCAAATGGTAAGATGGAACGCATCTAGTAAGACCTAAGTACATAAGATACAGATATAGGACAAAAACATGGGGGGAAGGCCATGATCAAGTTTTGAAGCGCTAACATTACATAGAAAAAAATTTTTAAATTATCATTTTCTTATTTTTTCATTTTTGCAGATACATACAGTCACGATATTTATGTATATCACACACCAAATCAAATTCTCTTGCTTTATATTTATGGTGGCTTGTTGATTGCAAACATACTCTACCTAATCTAAATTTTTGTTCATTGTTGACTTGATGTAAAGAAATCAATACTTAAATTCTTTTAAAATATTACAGTTGATATTTTCACCGCATTTAATTTTATGTATATTATTAATCATGATCATTTACACAACTGAACAGTTTTTAAGGCTTTTAAATAAGATTATATTGCAAGAAAATTGACAGAATTATATAATAGATTACAAGAAATTATAAAAATACATGTATTTATTAACATTTAAATCGTATACTACGTCATCAAACTTAGATTTGTATAGGCAAATACACAATAAAAAAAAATAGCGTTGCAATGGTCTAGTTAAGCCATTTTCTGCTTGTATAATAATGTGAAAAAATTTATGTATATCTTTATTCTATAATATAATATACAAACTTTCTTGAATATTTCTCTCGTTATAGTTGGCTTCTAGCATATTTTTTTTTGCAGAATGCATCCTAAAATACATCAAAAAATATACTAAAATTCTGGATTATTCGCGCTCTTGATAACCTTCATAATAAAAAGCCTTGATGTATAATAAGAAACAATTATTTAAAGAAAAATTTACTAAAAGCAATATTTCGGATATCTTTAACTGTTTTTATGCTCTTCAATATCTCTTACACTAATAAATATTGTTTTTTTAGACTACCTTTGGATTACTTTGTGCGTGGATTTCTTGTGTTTGTTCTATTTCTCTGCTAGAATTCACTTTTTTGCAATCTATCGATGTTCTTCTGAATATACTTCATAAAAGATCTATTTTTCCTCGTTGGTTCCATGAAAGACTTTTTTTATGTGTTATTGACTTGCTTCAGTCACGCATTTGTAATTTTATACTGTAGAACTTCCTCCGTTTTTAAGTGTTTTCAATCCTTCACGGTCAGAGCATTGTTTAAAGAACGTCTTTTTGTATGTATCTTTGCTTCCTTGCGCTTTTTATGCAATATATTGAACATTTAATTTTTTCGTTAGAAATAGCTTCGCTACTTGCTATGTGTATATTCCTGCGCTTTGGAGCAGATATTTAGGACCATGTTTATTGACTAATTTAAAAAGAATTGTTTATTGATTTTTGCTTACAATAACGTTTTTTTTTCCTTGAATTTTTTACATGTAAAAAATTGTGTATAATATGGCGATTCATTTAACGTTTTATGGATAGAACGGTCCCATTTTATATGGATATAAAAGATTTATGAAAAAAAATATAACATATATACTTGAATAGCATATTAAAGGGCAAGGTTGTCGATATTCTGCCAACTTTGATTTTATTTGATAAAAAAAATCCAATTTAAATGTGCTGTAAATGCGTAACTTCATAATTGAATAAGAAATGTTGATTGTGATGAGAATAGAAATCAGTAAAATTAAAACTGTTACAATCATATTTTTATTCTATATCAATAAGTAAGTTACATTTTTTAAGTTGAATGTAAATCAATGATATCTTTCGAGTAAGGCTCGAAAATTTTTGCCATAGATCGTTTATTATATATTTTTTGTTTGATAACATCTGTTTACACTTTTTTTTATGCTCAGAATTGATGTTTTTAGATATATATTTTTTTTATTACGTTAAGTAAAACCAATTATAACCTAATATCATTTGCTAAAAAAACATAACAATATATTCTAAATATCTACAAAGACTTGAATTAGATTATTTTCTGAGTTTGTCTTGCATGATTTAATTTAATTTTCTGATTGAATGCAATAGAAATATAAAATAGCATATTATATGCAATACAATGCTTTTAATAGAAATTTCAAACATTTAAACCTCTTAAAAGAAATGTTATATTTGATATATGCAATAAACTATATATTACCGGCACAGGTATTTCATACGTAAAATGTATAATGTGAAGTTAAAAGAGGAAATAACATTTTTTATATTTTTAGAAAATCTATAGAGGCATATCATATTATTTTTTAATAAAATAAAAGACAGTCAATCAATCATTAAAATATTTATTGTGTAAAATTAGATCAAAGGGAAACCAGAAAAAGGTTATGTTAGGGATTTCTTTGTTTTAAAATGTCATTTTAGAAAGTGGGATTAACTAAATATATTTTAATTATGTCATTCAATATTATACTCAACATTTCCGCTCTATATTATATTTATCCAGTGAAAAAATAAATATGTATATATCTAATGACGCCAATAGAAATTAAAAATTTTATAAGATAGTTGAATTTTTGATGGTAAAATGGTTGATTTTTGTTTATTTTTTATCTTAGTCTTAAAAATTATTTTGTTAGTATTTCTTTTAAGACACCGTTTAAATGGGTGTAAAGACAAAAAAATTTCAGTTTTATATTTAATAAATAAAGGTAGACTCTATATAATTGAGTCAATGGAATGTTTAATTTGATATTCTTAGAGCATGAATTGGGCATTTTGGTATAAAAATTATATTTTTTTCTATTACATACAATATGATTTTGAGATTTAATTAATCTATAAAAACACTTTTATTGAATTTCATATTAAATAACATTTCTATTTTTTTTCTAGAAAAGATAATGGTATTATTTATGAATTGGATTTTTTGATGGTAATTGTAGGGAAGTTGATAGTTCTATATTTATAACTTTAAAAAAAGAAATTAATATAGTTAATTCAAATAATTGCAAATCAATTTTTTGCTAATTTTTTTGTGATAAATTATAACTATTAGAGTATAAAAGTTTAAATCTTTATTTACATACTTATAGGTATAATAATTTAAAGTTCTAAAAAAAGCTTATTTTCACATATACTTTTATCCATAAAAAGAAATCACTTGATCTTATTGAAAAAATGAATCCACTGATTAATTCAGATAAGAATTCAAAGAAAAGAAATCTATGTTAATTTGTCGTCTATAAACAAATAGAACAAGTTTTAATCATTAACATGATATAAGAAATTTAGAAAGATTCTGTTTATATTATTATTTTATCTTTTATTACATCAAATTTACATATATATAATTATGAATTGATTTTGACCTTATAATTGCATATTTATGCAAAAAGAATCTTAGAGGTTTCTTTCTATATTTATGTAAGCGCTTTCATTAAGTTTAAAAACATAATTGTAGGAATAGCATCTAAAAATTCATATTTTATTTTATTTATACGGAGAAAAAATATCTTATTTGATATAAAATTTTATAATTTATATACTCATGTTTTAAATCATAATAGATAGACTCTGCACAGTTCTTAATAATAATTATATGCTGTGTGTTGAATTTACGATTCTTAAGATTCATGTTTTTATTATCGTCTTTTATTTTATTATTATTATTATTTATACTAAAAACGTATTTTCCCCAATATTTCAATAAAGAACCAACATAAAATTATTTTTTCTTCCTGTAATTTAATATATACGTGACTATCGCACCTTTATTGTATTTTTCAATCAAACTTGTTCGTCTAAAAAATAATGACATTATTGTTTTTCTATTTATGATTTTATATATATATATATTTATTATGCGTATTTCTAGAGAAGAGTATGTTTCATTTTAAATCAAATCGTAAAAGAATGAATATAAACGGACTCATGGAATGTAGTAATTGATTTCTGTAAAAATATACCATAAAGAGGTACATATTATTTCATTTGTGCTGCATAATTTGTTTAAATTTGCTTTTGTTCATTGGTTGATCTAGTTTTTTTATTCATCCACGATTTTGGGCGATATTTAAAAAAACAACTTGAACAATGTATTTAATATGAATTATGCTGAATACATATTTTAAATTGTTTTATTTTCGTTCTTAGAACGGTTCTGTACTTACAAACCGAAAATTCTATTTTTTTACAACAAGCTTGTGGATAGAAAACTGGCTTTTCGAACCAATAAAATGCAAAATCATAGCAATGAAACCTTTTTTGTTTGAATTAAATAAGCTTTTGTTTTCTTTGACGATATGATAGATATTAGAGATTTTTATGAAACAGTATTATTCTACAATACCTATAGATATGCAATAAATAAATAAATAAAAAATGTATATTTTAAAATTGTCTAAAACATTAAATATTTATAACAAAAAAAGTTAAAAATTCTTAACAAAAGAAGTAAAAAAGGAAAAAAAGGCCAATATTTTGCAACTTGCGAAGAGAAGTGCAATTCTGTTGTACATCTTCGACTTAATATTTAACAATATATATTTAAATCCAATGATATCCTAAATATAAATGCGTCAAATAAATAAAACATAATTAAATTGTCTCGATATCTTTTTAATATTAAAACGTATATATTTAATATGTAAAATAGGTAATAATCCAGTTTTGTATCCCTTTTTGATAAATAATTATCAAATTTGCTTTTTAATACTTTCATTTTTTTATTAAAAAGGTCTTTTTAGAATCAAAATACAAAATCGCTGTAAACTATATGCAATTATGTGTTTCTGCGTACACTAGAATCAGAAAAATAAACGAAATATAGTTGATATTATGAGTTAGTACATATAAAAAAGCAATATAGTTTAAAAAATAATTTGATAGACACGTAATATATAGTGAATATGAAATTACTAGCTCTTTTCTGTATGCTTTAAGACGAAAAATTGTCCTCCGATTTTAAAAAAGAATGCTTTTTTTCATTAAACTACATGATTTAAATTTTTTTTTTGGTTCGGTGATTTGTATGGTCAAATATATTATACAAAAAGCTTTATTATTAATCATACGTGTATATTATATTTTGTTGTTTTTTTAAACATTACAACGAGGGGAAAAGGATTAAAATAGTACTTTAAATATTTGGTTCAAGTGGCTATAAATACATTTGACGATTTAAAAAAAAATTAACATAATTTTTTGCTTGTAAACAGATCCCGAACATATATAAGAAGAATGAAAAAGTAAAATTAAGCACGACTGAAATTATTACAAAAACTAAAAGCTGCCACATATTCAGAAAGCTTTTAGAACAATTAAATTGTATTTATTTACATTTGTATAGATTTGCTTATAGCATACAGATAAAATATACAGGAAATAATAGAAAAAACACATGGCTGAATTATGTTATAAGCAATTTAAAAAAATATTTTATGAAGTCTCTGATGAATTGACAAACAAATAGAAATATGCCAGAAACACTTAAACGCTTATAAAAAATTTTTTGTTTTGATTGACTAGCTTTTATACGGGTAAAATCTACAAAATGGATGTTTTTGATAGTTTATATGTTGACTACAAAAATGCTTGAAATATTGTTGAATAGCAAGGAATAAGATTTTTAAAATAGATGTATGCATAATATCACGATTTTATCTTCCATTGTCTGTTTCTTGTATTAAATTGATTCAGTTAATCTTCTCATTGAAGAAAAAATTTATATCCTAGGAATTCAAAAGATGATATATTTTTATTTGTTTTTTAAATACATTAATCTAAGAACATCATTTTTATATTGAGGATGAAACTAAATATGAAAAAAGAATGCCAGATCAAAACATTATGTTTAAAAATAGACACGTGAATGAAAGCCAAAATTAGTTTTCTACTATTAATAGCTTACTAAATACGAAAACATAGCTATTGAACATTGGATTAAGCTGATTTTTTTTAATGTAATATATGAGCTGGTCGATATACAACCAGTATACGAGTTTAAACCTACATAATTATAATTAAAACTAGGTTTTTAAACTTTTTGGTGATGTTATCCGTATTTTTTTAGATAAAATATACTTTCTGTGTATCTAGTTATTTCATATAAATAATCATAAAAATACAAAATAACATAATTAATTATAAAAAAGATGCAATTTTTACCTAGATTTTAGGATAGCATTATTTAAGAAGAACTTGATTTTGGGATATTTAGCTATTTACAAGATTCAAATTAATAAATTTATTTTCTTTTAATTATCAATCTGAAGGTAAATTGATTTGAAATGGAAAATCCGATATTATAAGAAAGGGTTGAATCATAAAAAGACAAACTTATCAAAAATATTTAGTTCTGTAGAATCAAGTTATATGGAAAGCCCCTTGTGTAGCATTTTAATTCTGCATTATCGATAGTGAAGTGAAACGGTAGAAATAATGTAAAGAAAATCTATTTACAATGATATAATACTGCCACAGTAAGTTATATTTAGATACACAAAAAAAGAATCTAAATTTGACCATCAACGATAAGAAAGTTTGAATTGTCAAGCTAATAGAAAATTTTCGATAAAAGCATCTCTTTTCGATATTCTTAAAAATAAACCGAAATAATATGTAAAAATAAGTCTATTTTACGATAATTTTTTTTGCCAGCAATATTTCAAAATTCATATATAAATGCAGATTATTTTTAAGATGTCTTGAATAAGAACATTCGGTATAGATCAGACGAACATTTTTGGATTTATGCACTGGTTTGGAACATTTAAGTTCATATAGAACAAATAAGTCGTACTTCTATGTTCTTGGACGCAAAATCGATCTGCTATCAGTAAATCAGAGCAAAAAATTTACAATACAAATTCAGATCCCGCATAGAGCTTAATGCATGCATAGAAAATCTAGGTGGGGCTGCTCTTTGATACTAAACACAGTCAAAATATGATATGGAAGAAAATATATAAAATTTACCATATTAAGATTATTAAATAGAAATTTGGATAACTGAAAGAAAGTGGATATAGAGACATATTTAATGAAAATATGAAATGGAATGTGTAGGGATTAGCATAGATTACATAAATCACTTATAAATATCTACTCAAATGCTATTTTTAAGATTTGATTTTATTTGTCATGACTTACAAAATGAACGTATTATATAATAAGACTCATATACTATAGATTTAGATAATAAATCACGATCAAAGATTTTTTTATCTAACAGATAAGATAATTTTGTGACCGTAAACAATTTAAATGTGATATTTACATAAAAATCTATATTCTACAATGTGTAAGGTGAATATTTTGTCAAATATTCATCAAAATGGATATAATTTCATCATATAATATAATTTCTATCACAGAGTAATAAAAAATAAGTAAAGATAGCTTAGAATGTAAAAAATATTATAAATGCAGGGAACAGCACATAGATATCATAGAGAGAAGATTTTTAGTCAATAAATCAATGCTACAATCGAAACTGGCGTTAAATTTATTGTCGGAATTTAATATACAAAAAGAAAAATGTTTCCTTTTAGTGAATGAAGATTTTATCGTGTTGGAAGTAAAACGAATTATAATTACATTTAACACATAATATTGTTGAAGCTTGCAATATGCCGTAAATGTATCTTTAAAAAGAAGTATTATATAAAAACATAACATAATACAGAAAATTTGACCATAAGTATAGCAAATATGAATTCAAATTTCCACCAAAAAAAAAGCAATTGATATTCAAAATTTTAATTTCATTTGTTTGAAACTAAAAGAATAAAACCACATCTTTCCCCAAGTTGTATCGAAAATACAAAATGCGATAATGCATTTTTTAGGCTAATTTTCGGTGGATTTAAATAGATACATAAATATCATACTGGACTAAAAAAGTAGTATTACGGCGTATTGTCTCAAATTTACCATATTAATTTAGAATGAAGTCGCAAAAATATATTATGTATATATGTCAGAAACTTAATCATATCATGCATTATAATATCTACAATAACCCACTAGTTAATGACGACATACAGATTAGAGTCACATCAAATTGAATTTAAACGTTGGGAATGATAAAAAAAATGAAATCTAAAGTAAACAAAATAAGAATAAGAAACAAGATGATGATGTAAATTAGAAATTTGATGAAGCAATCCATACAGATGTATTATAAAAAGTGGATTCACTTAAAAGGCCTTACGTATTGTGAATTAATTTGAATAAAGAATTTACATGAATGCTAGTAATAAAAATTACTATAAAACACTATACAAAACAATCCAAGTCATATTTAATTACATTTAATTCAAATATATAAGGTTGAAGCCCGTCAGCATTAAAAACTTGCATGCTACTTCTGCAAAAAAAAATCTTCTTTTTATAAAATGCATGTCATAATAGCAAAATTTTTCGTTGTATAGAGGTCGGTATAAACTGTGTAAAATACAATGCCTCTTGTTTTATATAGACATCTGCAATCTCAATAATATTCAAAAGATATTATTCAATCCAGAATTGATAAATTTCATATTTCGAAAATACGAATTTGCTTCTAAAATTCAAATTATATTATAACTTATTTGTTTCAAACGATGTATTTAGGCTGCATAATTTTGTTAACAGGAAATATGCATTATGTATATATATTCAAGCTATTTCAAATAAAAATTTAAATTTACTGCGAATACGATATTTTAAACAGCAATATAATGTATTGAAATTTTTTTTGTGTCACATATAAGAGTCAAAAAAGTATTCAATAAAGAGATGCATAGAATATGTTTCCTATATATTAAGAAAATAATTTTTAGCTATGTTTGGATATAAATGTATGTGTATTTCATTGTCATAAGTTGTACTTACAGTTTTACTGCTTTTTACGCATCAGATAGCATTTTATACAAATTCTTATTGTTCATGGTGTTGGATTATGTTTTTTTCAACTTAACCTCATATTAAAATGCAGATGTTCTATAATTTTTAAATAGTTTTGGATATATTTCATAGATAGAAATCGGCCAATTTTAACTGTATTTCCTTTTTAACATATTTTTATACGATTTTTTGGAGATCACATAGATTTTACAAAAACTAATGTTTCGTATATGTTTTTTTGGAATTAGTAAATAAAGCTTTATCTTGCAAAAACAAGAAACATTTTATTGCTGTATAGGTTTAAGATAAAATTTTTTAATGATTGTATTGAAAACAGCAATGATTATGTATTACTTTAAATATTTGGAATTGTTAAATGTTCATTTAAATGATATTAAGTAGAGTTTGAAAAAACACATAAAATTATCAAATATATGCATAATAAATATAATAATCGAGTAAATTAGGGGTTTTTTTGTATTGTTTTATTTTGTGCTTTTAAATTGTATTTTTTTGTTGATAAATTTTATTTTTTCAGAATTCTTGCTGTGAATAATATGCATTCACAAGTTATAATTATTTATATAGTTAGTAGCATAGGAAGGGTGGTGGCACATATTATAAAAAATACCAGAAGAAACTTAAAGTTCAAAAAACATATCAAGTACATATCCGTTCTTGGAATTAAAAATAACACAAATTTATGCTATAACAAAAGAAAGGGTGATTTTGATGAAAAATCAGTATGGTTTAGTATAGCCCATGTAATACGCTTTGCACACAGGAAATCAAGCGATTTGTGACATAAGTTTTACAAAATAAATTATCTAGATTGGTTTAAACTTTTAAGACTAATTCTGGCTGAATGTTAATCTAAATAAAACTATAGGTGTAATATAATTTATCGTATATATATTTATTGAATGTAATTGCATATCACATGATAAGTAGAACCTTGTTGTTAAACAAACGTTTGTCATTCGATCATTTATTAACATCTCATTTATGTAATATATTTTTTTTCGTAGTTTTATTAACAATAAATTCAATGTCATTATAAAATATTAGTCCAAGAAAAGGTATTTTTCGCAACTTCAACATTCATAATAGCATATTTTATCTTTGTTGTCTTAGTTGTTTTTGTTGATACTATTAATTTATTGCGTTCAAAAAATGTTTTATCCATGTTTAAAACATTTATTAAAAATAATTTGTTCTAATTAAAACTTTTTTACGGCGTCTGGTTAAGATATAGAACCATATTTTTATAATTACAAATATTTCGATGTCATTTTTAAGCTTTATATATCAGTGAATGTTTTTTATGTCTAATGGTAATTTTAGGTGAATTTCTAAGGATATTATGCCATCTCTGAAATTAGAAATGGTTTCAACATAAGATTTGCAATCTTAAATGAACTTTAGAGAATAGTATTGACGGCTTTTATAACACAAAATCATGTATTCTTAGTTTATTTATAGTGATTTAATGTTATCTTGGTTGTTTGTATGCGTACAAAAAAACATTCCAAAGAAATAGAGTGTATTTTATGCCAGTAAAAATTTGTATGGACTTAAATTACAATCTATTAATTTTTTTTTATTTCTAAAGCATAGTCATGGTTTACCATGTAATGGAATCGCTTATACTAAGTAATAATAATTTATTGCAAATTTCAAACTTAAGTATTCGCTATAGATATTTTATAAGAATATTTTGAAATTTCTGTGTCTTTATTTTGCTTAATTTTAAAAAAAATTAACAGGTTTTTGCTTATACATAAGTCTATAAATAAAAATGTCTAATTAAATGGTATCATAACATAAATTTTTCATTTCTTGTCATCTGCAATGCGTATTAATCTGTAAAAACATATTTATCCCTATTTTTGATCTTCTTAGCATGAAAATATTGTTATTGTCTTGACTACTTACTTCTTGAAAAACGTTCGTAAATACATTTATTATATAGTTCATTTGTATATATTGTAACTTAAATAATGTGTTTTTTTTGCTATGCATTTTTATTTTTATATATTTTATCAGAATGTTATTAAAAAGATTTATTATAATCTTTGTTTTACAATGTCGATTCTATTTTATTTCCAATGTTGACAGAAATTTATTGATACAATATAAAATAATACATTAACTTTATAATTCTATAATTAAAACTGCAATGATCTATGTTTTATTTGTATTGTGCTATTCTTTTTCCTTATTTATATTTTAAATTCTATAATTTTGGCTTTCTATTTGTTATTAATTAGAATTTCATAGGCCTTATAATGAAAATCAATAGATTAAAATGTAGGATTCTCTATCAAGAAAATAAAAGATTACTTTGTTAGAGAAAAGATATTTTTAACATGAAAGAATAGCGTCCCCGAATCGAAAAGGTTACATGTTAGTTATGATATTAGCACTAGGTTAGAGTCCTCGAGTAAGGCGAGAATATAAAATTATATAAAGAAGCACAATGTAGATTCTAGGTGTATTAAGACAATAATCAGAGCCTAGATATATCTTTTGAGTGTCAAAAATGTCTGAACGCTAAGCCCAAATTTTGACAATAATGGAGCTTAAAAAGCTCAGATTTCGAAGAAAATAAATATTATCGATAAATATCATATATTTTTATGGCTTTATTTTTATCCTTTTCTATAAATATGTGGCTATATCTTTCGTTTATTTCTTGTACACGATCATGTCAATCCCAAATTTTTTTTCAGATTAAATTGATTATATTAATGTTTATTGCGATTTATCTTCCCGAATTTATACCCAAACTAAAAAAAGATATATAGTCTAACCTTTTTATAATATTTATAAATAAATATATAATTTAATAAGAATTTTTATATTACCTTTGCGTACAATTATATGGTTATAAAGAAACCATATAATGATTTAAGTTTGTAAATATTATAAAAAATTTTAAACAATTCTTATTTAAAAGGAAGTGAAATCATATTAAGACAGCTTGCAATGTATTTTCAATGCATCAAACATAAAATTTGATTTTTTTAAAAAATTACTTCATAAAAAAAATATAATTTTTACGACCGATAACTTATGAAATAAAAGAGCTTAATGCATTTAAATGGTATTATTATACTATTAAAATATATTCATTCATCCGGGTTCTATTTTATACTGTCTAATTTGAATCAAGAATCAACCTTCATAATTATTTCTGTGTTTATATATTCTGTTTAAACTTTTTTAATCGTATAAATATCAAAAATAAATTTTGTCACAGCTATGACGAAAATTAAATTATTTTATAGGACTTTTATATGTGATGATAAAGTATCTGATTAACAAATATAAATTTTAATGTTTTTAACTGTTTTCTGGATTATAGTTATACCTGATATCTCGTATTTTTTACGATAATTTAACTAGCTTGTGTCTAAACTTATATAGAAGCTTTTTCTTTATCTATAGATAAATTTTTTCATATAAGTATAATTTGATATGTCCAGATTATAAAAAACTAAAGACTTATAATAATGATCATAAAAAACAAAAATTCTTATAATCATAAATTTAAGTTATTTTCAATGTATCATGTTACACTTATGCTAAATCACTTAATAATGACCATATAGCACACATCTTTTATAAAAATAAGTTTTAATTTTTTGATAATTAATATACAATAGACATAATGTATTTATTTCTATATATTTTTGCCCTTTATCCTTTATTATCTTTTTAATATGTGTAAAATAGCTTCATTCGTTTCATTTTATTATTTTTTTGATTATTATTTGTGGTATGAGTATGAGTCTCTTCTTCTTTTATTCATTTTTTAACCTCATTTTCTTTTATTTTTCTCGATTTCCAAATATTTTCTTTTAGTGCCTTCTGTATGATTTCGTCAACTCAGTTCTTGAATTCACCTTCTTCTCCCTATCGTTATCTTTCTATTTTTCGTTTTAGAACCTTTATATTTTGGGGTTTATTTTATACTATATATCTACCAAATATATTGTTACAACAAAAAATTAATCGTTAGATTAATATAGTAAACTCGGAAATGTATTATTTTATAAAAATGCACTAATTCTTTGAAAAAATTAAAATAACAAAGATTGAGATTGAAGATAAAATATGATCATGAGCTTTAAAATGAATAATATGAGCTCTTGTGTATCAACACAAAAATAAATTAAAATCCAAGTTTAAACAAAAAATTACATATACAAATTAACTGTATGTGCATCGAGACTAATCTGTACGTATTCTAGTGTAATTACTTTCGTCGAATATATATAACTAACCTATCCAATAATAGCACATCTTTATCTAAGTTTTATTGAAATTAAATTCAAGAGCAAACGATAAAATTTTCAAGTTTCTGCAGATACTTTACCTATGGCCAATCTTCTTAAAATTTACGGATATTTAGATTGAAATTACCCTTTACTTAATATTTTTAGGACAAGATTTCTTCAAAAAGTTCCTTTTTATAACATAATTATATTTTCATTGATTCACAGCAACTCAAAATTATTATAATAACAACTATATTCATCCTGTCATGGTTAACTGCACCAATAATACATGCTTAGAAAACATAAATTACACAGACACATCTTAACTTTATTTACTCAACATATTACGATCAAAAAAAACTGTAAACTTTGACGTTTTCTAATAAAAATACACCCATCTTTATTCTGTACACTACAAAATTTAATCTTTTTCTTAGTACACGATTAATATAACAAAGCATATAGATAATAAAATATATAGCCACAAACAATTACAAAATGCTCTTCTTATATCATCCACTCAATAAATCCACCTTAGATTTGCAAAAAGGTATATTTTTAAACTTCACACCTTCCTTATTAACTGTTTAGCACCATCATCATAGATTCATAACTCATATACGGTTTTATCGTCAAAACTTTACATCCTGTAAGCAATTTTTTTTCCATAATCACATTCATACGTGCACTACGCGCTTTCCACGATATATTTATATACTTTATCTTCACTTTCTCTTTTTATCTGTGGCATCTAAATACACGTACTAAACCTAACAATTTTACCCCAAAATCAATATTCATTTCTTATAACATCAAAAAGTCTATGCAATGCCATCATTTATCTATAAAACCATAATTTTACACATTTTAGACAGTATCTAAAATTCTATACACAATATATAGGCATAGATTTCGCTCTTAAATAATATACCAACTCATTCTAACTGAATCTATATAACTGATACATCAATAAATCATTATATATATCACTTTCAGAAATACACCACATCTACAAAATAAGCCACACAGAATACCAAGATTTTATGTCCACATTACATTTTATTTGATTTTTTGAAATAACTGACCCGATTATATCCATATCATCCATCCAGAAAATTAGTAAATTTCTACCATTTTCTCTACATTTCGATTTTTATATTTCAAGTTTAAAAACCATTGATCAGATATATCCACCATTATTTCTACGTATCATTAATTATATTCTCCAACAAAACATTCTATTTACTTTTCGTATCCATTTGTATTTCAAATTACTCTTTTCAATATCATCATCATAAAAAGTAATCATTTATCATAAAACAAGCTAGGAAATACAAACATGAAATATACCATTCACAGAATATTACAGAGCAGAGCAATATGTTTAATCGTTTAAAGGGTGAAAATATGTCATTCTTATTTCAAATTGATACTAAATCATTCTAATCATACTTTCATTGATACTATAGAAAATGTTTCTTATTGGTAAGATGACCAAATATTTTCATATTTTTATAATATTCTTGGGGTTGAAAATATCATAGGATTGTATATAATTTTCGAGAAAAAGGAAATATTGTATTTGTCATATCACGAACATAAAATAAAGCCTCGACAGACACGAAATATACTCTCATAAATTTAGTAAATGTTTTTATGGGAATTTTATCCTGATAAAAATAAAATCACGATCTTAAATCTTATGAAAATCAAAAACAACAAACCTTAAATATAAAAAAAAATCGTAAAATGGTATATTTTCTAGTGAATTTTATAACATTCTAGTAATTGTTATTTTTATAAAGCTGTTTCTATAAAATATAACAAATATCGCATTTAGCATCAATTTTATGTGTAGATTGCACATCAATATATCAAGAATACATATATTAAGGCAAAAACGAAGACAGTTCTACCGAAAAGTTTTGGTATGAATAAAAACTGGTTTACTAGATCGAAAACCATATATACTTATTATAGTATACTTGTTGCGTGAAATATGATTTATTAAACATACAATTCAAGTTTTCAATCATATTTCATCTACATCTAATATGCTTGGAATTACTTTATACATTCAAACGATGAAATTTCCAAGTATCTACAGATTATTTATGTTTGACATATCTGTCGATTTTAACGATTTCTTAATAATATACGGATATTATCATTTAAATAATACTATCAATTCATTTTTTTATCCACGATTTTATATAAATTTTTTCTTATTAACATCATTCAATATTCAATAATTCACTTTAACACTAAATCTTTAAAATAACAATTATTTTCTTGTCATAGTTCATCCATCAAAAATATTACTTATAGACACACATTATACACAAAAGTTACAATCTTTGTTTTGAAACATAATACGACCAATAAAAGTTTAAACTTTTATGTTTTCTTCCATAAAAATAGACTCTCAACCTATAATTCTTTCACAAAGCTAACTATAGTAAATTGTTTATTACACGACAGACAGATCAAAGAATACTTAGCCACGAAATATCACAATATTTTTTCTTATATCGCCACTCGATAAAAT
This sequence comes from Rhyacophila brunnea, assembly GCF_057557595.1. Lineage (NCBI taxonomy): Eukaryota > Metazoa > Arthropoda > Insecta > Trichoptera > Rhyacophilidae > Rhyacophila > Rhyacophila brunnea. The sequence goes on along the minus strand of NW_028232768.1, from coordinate 1,034,988 downwards.
AGGCTTCAATTATAAAAAAGTAAATTTCAGTCGCCTCATAGCTAAATAATGATATAAAATCGATATTATGGATTTTTAATTCTTATCGTCATCTTATCATCAGAAATTTACACTCTTAAATCTATTTTTGTCCACGTTCACATTTAAAAAAGCCCTAAAAACTTTCCATTATATATTTGAATACTTTAATAATATGTGATTTTTTCTGCAGAAACCATTTCATTGTATATTAAGACTATAATCAAAATGTTCTTATCACATTTTTCTTGTTCTTCTTTATAATCTATTTTTAGAAGCAAACTTTTCCACATTTTTAGATGATAATTATTGTCAATAGTTTGTATTAAAATAGTTTTTCATTAGAAAAAATAATTTATTGTAAAAAAATTTATACATTCCTTAGCAGGATCTATTTAACAATGAAATAAATCAATCATTTTTCCTTTATATTTATAATCTACGTATTAAATTTTATCTGGTATTATCGCATATTTTACTCAAAAAATGCAAATAATTTTTATTGTATTAAAAATACTTTGAAAATAAGAAATATGAGTAAGTTTATAATTAATTCTTTAATATCCTATTCTTCATATTTAAATGTAAATTTCATTAGAAATTCTCCATCATATTTAAAGATTTCAGCGTGGCCTTTCTTTAGTATCGTTTTGTAGAATTCGACAAAATATTCTACTGATGGTTTCGAATCTGGTCTGTTTGGCGTAATACCTCGCTTAAATAATGAACATCTTGTTGTGTACGGATTAAATGGATTTCCCTTATTCTTATTCAAATGCAAAAGATAAACATATTTTTGTCTATTCGACAACTCTTCTAATTTCTCAGCCAATATTCGATATTTTTTGCGCTTCAAGATACTTTTTTTGCAGTTTTCATCAAGTGTTTTTGTGTCGTGAGTTTCTTGTGTGTTTTTCATTTCCCTTCCAGAATCGATTGCCTTTTCAATATTTTTTATATTTTTCTCTAGAATGTCAACATATGAATCTAAAAATTCATTTATAAGCGCATCATAATCATCATTAGGGATCAAATTTTCTTTTTAGGGCTTTGCAGTTTTTTGTTCTAAAGAACCATTTTCGCAATCAATTAACGAGTTTTCCTTTGCTTTCTCCATTTTTGTTTCCTCTAAACCAGGCACTATTATAAAGCTATGCTGTAACCAGAACTTTTTTAATATTCCTCTATATTTTTTTTCACTTTTGTCAAAAAAATACATATACTCTTCATTTTCATCTACATCCCTTTTGTATGACATCTGTGATGTTGAATCTTCGGTTCGTGTGTCTATATCTTTTATTTCCTCATCACAACTAACAAAATCGCTTGTGGATTGCCCACTTTCAATTTCCAATGGTGATGTTTCCTCTTTTATTCTCCGGGTTTTTTTCTTGTGAATCGATTCTGATGAATCTTCTATTTTTGTTTGCATCTTTAGTGCCATTATGAACTACATTATTTATACATAACAAATTTACTGTGTTTAAGTAATTAAATATTTATTTATTAAAAAAACATATTATAGCAAATGAAGTTGTTTTAGTCTAATTTAACATGTTATCAAATGCTAATATTAACAAAATAAGCTTGGTCTTATATGTACAGCAAAAGAAGAAAAAAAAGAGTTTTTATATGGCAATCGGCAAAAGTTAGACTAAATACTTTGATTACGCGTTTAAATATATTCATATATATATCAGCTTTATCTAACAAAAACATAATGCTTTGATAAGCATTTATATTAAAAGTATTTATCTAATCTTTAGTGCTTCAATTTTTGTAAATTTGTCATTTATTAATGCTTTTTATAATGCAAAAAAGTTTTTCTGTAATATTACGGGCCATCATAGCATTTTTAAACGAAGAGTTTATGTTTTTATACATTAATTTTTGTATATGTGTTTAATGAAAATAACATTTCGTCTTTAGAATTTCATATGCAAATTATAGTAAAATGTTTGTTTATTTTTAATTTTCTTTATTTATTCATCATTTACGAATTTAAATAAAGTTTGCTGATAAAAAATCATTTTATTTTCAATTAATAACAATTTTAATTTCAAAAGGGCCATTTGATCATTTTTAAGTTATAAGCTTTTAAAAGATTTATATTTATTCTAAATGATAAATTTTCTTATTTTGGAAGATCCGTTCAATATTCGTTCAAAATAAGTTTATACTTATTTTAACTTTATAAAAAGAAAATATAATACATAAGATTTTGTATAAAGTTTAGTTTTGATATTTTTTTAAATTAAAAAACTGTCTTTTCGAATAAAATAAGCCTATATATAAACTATTCTGATCTTCTAAATTCTTAAAGATTCATTAACTTTACCTTTTATATATAATATTAGAGATAAAATTAAAATTAAAAAAGTGCTCCAATAAATACAGTTAAAACCAATAATGTATTGAACATAAGAAATCGAGCTATCTTAATTGCGCGTGCTGTGCACAAATTTTCTAGTAACCAACTTTTACTTTTTATCAAATTATATAAATATAAGTTTTTTTGCGCTTGTAGATGCCTTCTTTTAATATGATTTTTACGATCTACGAAAGCCAAGTATAATGTTATAATTTGATGAAAAATGTTTATGAATTCTAAACAAAAATTGAGTTTATTGTTGGCATAGGAATACCTTTTTCACCGTCTTTTAGACTTTAGAAATTTATCTTATTAACAGTAAAAAAAAATACTATCGCAAAAAAAAAGATAGAACTAATAATATATATTTTTATAAAATTTTTGGAAAATTTGCAAATCATATACTTTAAAGTGTTTTTACCGTAAAAATACATATTTATACGAGGAAAGAATATAATTTGGTCATATTTCTGCTAAAATCAATAATAGGTTTATTTTTGAACTAGTCATTTTATTCTGTCGACCTAATCGATACGTATATCTAAGTATTTAAATTCTTGTGATAGCATTTGAAACCTCATGTGCCACTTTTGTCATAACTAGCTGATTATTGTTTATGTTTCTTGTTTTGTTTGTTATCCTTATCAGTGAAAAATATTTGTTTGTATATTTTTTGCGCCTAAAAATATTAATTAAAATTATAGATATGTAATTTATTATTATAATGCTGAAAATGATAGTAAACTAAAGTTTTTATAAACATTTTAATATAATACAATAGGTTGAGTTAGATTTGTATGCATCAAACCGCGTATTGGGTAACAAAATTCTTAAAGTAGTAAATTATTATGATATTGTTTATTAAGTATCAACTGAAAATAAATATATTATTTATGTTATTAAAAAGTAGAAATTTCTTGATTTACTACTCATTGGGTTATATTCAATGGATAAAAATACGCATTTTTCAAAAGATTATAAATTCAAAACGAATTGTTATTTTTAATAAATATTCGAACAATGAACTTTCTTATAGCATATATAAATAAAGTTCCAGATAAAATTAAGTATGATAAAAACATATCATATTACGTATATTTATACTTTTAATATCTACAAGGATGTAAAAGAATCTATAAACTATATTGATTCATCGTTTTATTTATATTTGATGCTAAATATACGATATTAAGTCTTTTATCAAAAATTTTAGTATAATTAAAACAATAATTAGAAATTTATATCACGAGTGGCAGAAAGTCGAATTATATACTTTTTTTTTCTTTTTTCTTGTATTTGACTTAAAAAAATAATATATATATATTGTGGATCTAAGAAAAATATCCTCACAAATATAAAAATATTAATTTAAAATCTAAAACAAGCCAAAAAATTTGACCATGTTATATATATAACCAATGAAAATATAAAATAAGTGTTTTAAAAATATATAAAAACATAAAGATACAATATTATTTTATTTTAAACCACTAAATTTTTTGTTTATGTGTTTCAAATTTCAAGATTTATAATATTAACATAAAAAACATATATAAGGCCACAAATTCTATTCAAAACAGTTTTAAAGATATATTTATGTAAAATATTAATTGTTTACTTCTATGAAACAAATTATGAAACACTTTACATGGTTTTTATTGCTTTCTATTTCTAAAACAAAATGAAACTAATTCATAAAATATAATCTATTCATTGACAAATATGCTTTCTATCTATAAAAATATACGTTATTTGGTTAAAGTTTTGGCACTTTTTACAAAAATTTAAATTACTTGTGTTTCATATTATTACTTAAATTAGCAATCGATAGTGTTAAAAATGGATATAAAATTTATTTTAGAGAAGATTGAAAATGATACAAATATGATCGGCACATTTCAATTTATAATTAATATGCGGCAGAAGATGTTAGAAAGTAATAATATATTGTTACCTTTCCTGCAACATAAATTCCCAGGATTTCAAGATAATTCTGCGTCTATCATTGATATTGTTATTTTAAGTATGTATATACAGACTAGAATTATAATGGAGCACCCATTCGAGCATTATAATTGTTTAACTACAACTGAAAAATACAATGATAAGATATTAATAACTTTTTTTGAAGAAAATTTGGCGTTAAAATATCCAAGAATAAACTATTTTAAAGATAAAAAACTCAAATATTCCGTAAGAAATGATATTAATGTAGAGGAAATCTACAGTTTGTTTCAAAATTTGTATCATGATAAAAAATTAGCTCTGTTCTTTTGCGTTAATGATGAAATAGAACTTAAGGATTTATATGACATTGTAAAATTTAGAACGGGCAGAAAAATATATAGAAAGATGGATAAAAATGAGCGTGACATGATTTTAAATGACAGAAATAATAAGGACTTGTTTTCAGCAAAAAATGCTGGTATTTTGGTAAACAAGAAAGTAGAATACTCTGAAATTGCTCATATGACTACAACTTCAGTAGACTTGGATGGATTAAGTGGAGCATTTAAAATAGGTTCATTCACTTCTATTTTTAATAATCCTGTTATAAATATTAGTATTTGCGCAAACACGTTGGTCCTATATAAAAGAAAAATTTTAACGAAGAATTTTATTGCATTTGATAAAAGAGGATGTATTAATATTGCAGATATAGGTCATTTTTATGTAGGTTCATGCACATTTTTATCCACAGAATATAAAATCTGGCTTTTTTTTCCTTCTTGTAGTACAAAAGAAGATCTAGATACTTTGTACACGGATTTCGCACATAGAGTGATGGCCTTTCGAGATGAGTGCGAACGAACACTACATAAAAATTCTAGAAACATTGTGGACAGCATACAAATAGAGAAAACACAGTTATCATCCATGAAAACTAGCATCAGGATAACTGGAAATCTAAATGGTATTGAGTTCGAGCAGCTTATACGTTTTTATTTTGAAAAGAATGATTTAGTAACTATTTCCAAGGAAAAAGCATTTTTTTTTGTTGAATCTTATGGTTCAAAACAGAATATAAGAAAGAACACATTTCCCGAATTAATATATGCCGTAAAGAGTTCATTTAATTTGAGCTTAAAGGAAGTATTCTATTTAGACTTTTCCATGAGTGTTGAGCAAAGACAGATAAAAAAAAAGGAAAGAAAAGTTGTTTTGGGGCTAGCTGCAGAGAATTTCGATGTAGACTTTAAATCGAATACACACCATATTTTTGCCTCAGAGTTAATAACAAATTTGAATAAAAAATTTATAGCTCTTACAAGAAATAGTATGTTACCAATTGAGGATGATGATAAATCAGATGCGTTTTCTTATACGTGTACAATATATGGTTTAGGATTCATAAAACTTAATTTATATCAATCTATAGGATCATATATTTGCCCGAGAACATATAGAGAGTCCTATGTGAAGAAAAATAGTTTTAATAAAGTACTGGGATACGTTTTAAGTAATCCTAAGTATAACTGCGTCAAAATTTTGGACGATATGAGGAGTTGCATTGAAGTGGCAGGGAAGACACAGAATGAACTGCGTTTAGAAGCAAGCATCGACAGTGCTGCTTCTATTGATGCAATAGCTATTTTTGATTATTTACACACGAATGTTATAATAAATGTCATCGATCAAAAAATTCTTATCGATAGCATCTCCAAAAGTTTTGAGTTGGTTGCCGCAGAGATGACTGAAAATCGTTTAAATATATCCAAATGTCTATATTTAATCGTTTTAGAAAATTTCTTTATTGAAAAATATTTTAAAGATGGGCAAAATCCAAAATATCTTGACAATATTTTTCTACCACTGTTTAAAAAGAATAATATTAAGAACAATGTTTTCAAGTTGGATAAACTAATTCTTGAAGAGATAAAGGTGATTTGTGACAATCAGTATGTCGAGAAAAACAAATATAGGATGGTAAAAGATGTGATAGAGCATTCTATAGGCACGGATATAAAAGTAAGAAAATGTGCGGTTGATCTTTTGGATTTATTCGCAAAGGATTCAGTTGAGATATATGATGTATTATATCGAAAAATTGTGATAGATTCAATAACAAAGTATGACTTGGATTATGAAAAGATATCATCTGTTGACATCAACTATATTAACAATTACATGGATTTTAACAAGGTTATTAGCATTTATGAATATTTTATGGAAATGATCACAGAATCAAAAAAAAAATCGTATTCGATGCTTTATCAGCATATTAACCTCTTAAACAACGAATACAACATGAGCAATTCAGATATTGTAATGGGTTTAAAAGGTGCAATCACAAAAAGAGGTCATTTTTTTGGTTTTAAGAAATTTACAGAAGGAAAAGTGGTGAACTCAATGCTTTTTAAACTATCGAGCGTTGATGTCACATTAAATGTAAAGAAAGGCATTGATAAATTCAAAGACTGGATTAAGCAGAATAAAAATCCAGAAATTACAATGGGTCCATTTTACCCGATCTCTATGCATAGTAATACATGGCTAGGTTATAATTTATACGTCTGTGATCTTGAAACTGTAGTTGTAGAAAGAAAGCGAATATCTTACCTACCAATTGTAAATGATATTAGATTAGGACTGTGTGGCTTAATGGGTACAATTCAAATTCGGAATATTGTAAATCCATTGAGAGGAGATAATACTACATCTAACACAAAGATTAATCGTTTGCGTAAACAAGTTGCTCTAGTTGATATTAATTCAATAGGTTTTCGTGAAGTCATGTCAAAATATCAGCCATACTTGAAAAAAAATATAAAAATGAGTCTTGACTTGGCTTTATCTGTAGATGCATTGATTTGTATAGCATCACAGCGTGATTTTGTGCCAAGAGACCTCTTTTGGTATAGATTTCAATTAAAAGATTTAGACATTGAGGCAGTAGAAGAAAATAACTTAAAAAATGTCGATTTGGAAGATCTTAGTGATCAGATAGCATATAATACACGTCGAGAAGGCGAAAACACATATATATATGATTTTGACGAGAAAGAGCAGCTACAAAGGAAAGGTTCATATTATCAAAGGTTTAATTCTGTAAAGGAACATATAGTGCCAAAAATTTCATATCTGGGGGAAACCGAAAATAATAATCAAATATATAATGCTGCAGTGGAAAATCCTGTAAATGAAAACATATATCATGACGATATATATGATAACGACTTTACACAACATTTCGAAAAATATATAGTAGACGATACTCAAAATATGGAGACTATAACCGAAGTTCCACTGATTTGTCAAGTACAAGAAAATAAAAGACCGTATAAATCTTTTACTTCTATAGATGACACGAGAGTAGATGCGGCAGATTCTACAACTAATCTTAGAGCCCAAGAAATATCTAACTTGAACGGGAATAATGTATTTAAGCGTGCAGCGAATGTGAGTGATCATTCTATAATGTTAAAAGGGCCTTTGAGTCAACATACATTTGAAGCCGAGGCTGTATATGAGAGTAATGATGATAAAAATCAGTGTGAGAGTTTTCGTATAAAAACTAAGATGGACCCATCATATAAAGAAATGAAAGACAATTCAGAGTTTGAATTGAACACAGATGTTATAAGTCATCTACAGAAATTAAAAGCAAAAATTAAATCAAAAAACAGAAAACTACTAAAATATATTACAAATTATGATGTTGAAAAGAATACCGAAACACCATTAGCAGAATTGTCGTTTCATGATGAATTAACCGAAATCGACAAATGCATTAAAATATTGAAATCATGCAGCAAAAATACAACAACAAAAACAGAAAACGAACAAGTAAAGGAAGAAAGTAGCGAATGTCTGTTTATAGATATGAAGGCGAATAATAAACTATGCCAAGAAAAGTTGAAAGATTTAAACAAAACTATTATAGAGAATACCGAAAAAACTATCAGCGGTTCAAATTCGGATGGTCTAAATTCAAAAGTAAAATCACATTTGGATAAAGATTGTAATATTAATGTCCACGGAAAAAAAGAAAAAACAGAAAATATTGCAGACTTAAGACCAGAAAAAAATAATATTTGTAAAGATATTAACAAATTGGCAATAATCAATATGAATAATCCATCGGAAATTTTAAACGATAAATTAAAGATTGAAAACGGTTTAAAAGAGATGCAGCCCGATTCAACTACAACAACGAATATTGACACAGCATACTTAGCACTGCATAATTTCGATTTACAGGTTATTGAGCATATGAAATGTCCCTACGTCAAGAAATTTTGTTTATTTCAAAACTTATCGCATTTAAGCTCCTTATGTCTTTCAAAAATAGCAAAATTTTGTCTTAAAAACAATAAAGATACTGTAAAAGAATCAATAATATACAACTCTATTTTCAAGTTTAGAGGTAGAGCTGTAACTATCTCAAATAGTATGTCACGTGAAAATTGGATACTAGTTTTGTATGAATTGAATGAAAAAGGCTATATAGTATATGACAATAGCATTATAGGTGTGGATTATCGGAAGTACTGTTCATAGAGTGCTCAGTTTTGTTTAAATAAAATCACAATCTTAATAATTATTAATTTTCAATCTTTAATGACATTTTTATCTATATAGTTCATAGGTAATGTCCTAAACAAATTATTTTATAATTTCAAATTATTTATGATATTTTCGTGCAATTTTTTTTGCTATTGTAATGAAAAACATATTTTATTTTGATTTGGCATGCTGCTGCAATTTTCGTACTCTTTTTTGATTTCAAACATAAATATTTATTTAAATTTATATTTAAGATCGCTTATAAATAAATTTATTTAAACACAGTGCAATTTTTGAGTAAAAAATTTCTGGTGTATATTCCATAAATATAAATATAAAAAACAAACATGATTATGCAATTTGTAGATAGTATTGGTTTTAAGGATTCAATTTGTTTGTAGATTTTGTATTCGCATAAAAGAGCACTAGAAGGAAATATTTTTTATGTGATTTAGTTCAATATAATTTATAAATCGTTTTAGGATCAAGAAATCATCTTGAAACTTATTACAAATCAATACTGTTCAGCTAGATTTTTAAAAATTTCTTTATATGTATGTTTTTTGACAAATGATTTTAAAAAGCATTTCAAATATAAATAGATGATTTAAGATAAGCCTTGGAATATAATGTACATAGACTAAAAATTAAATAAATTTTTACAAAAATAAGCTTATTTTAAATGAATAATAGAAACAAATTATGTTCAAAAGCAACAAGAATTATAATGATTTTAGTATATTCTAAATTTGTGATAAAAATATATTTTTAAATAAAAATAATCTGAATTATTGTCGCAATAATTATTCTTGATCTGTATTTTTAATGACAATAAAAAATAAATTTACTAATATCAAAGTGAAAACTTGGTATAAATGCTTCGCTATTTCGTATTTTTTTATGATAAGCATCAACTGTATTATAGAAATTTTAACTATGGATTGATGGCTAGGCATAAAAAAATCACAAATAACAAATAAATATAGAGAAAAAGCCCAAGATCTATGGCTTTATTAATCATTGTGAGGCTGTTTTCAACATAAAAAAAATCTATAAATTGAAAAGCATAAATAAATTACTAAATATATTGTTTTATAGTGTATTCATTCATGTTTTTTTATATTCTTAGAAACTGTACTACAACACTTTCACTATAAATCGCTCTATATTTATTTTTGATCGTTCTATAAATAATGTTAAATGTAAATCTATTTGAATAGCTATAAGTTTAATATCTACGATTTAATTTGAAAGAATTGATCAATTACTATAAATATATGAAAAGATCCGATTAAGGATTATATCATAAAGAAAATAGATTATATCATTTCTTCTCCATTTAAATAAAATTAAAACAAAAACCTCATCTTTTTTTTTGCCTTGTTTTTGATCTTTTATAGAAATACTGCTATGAAACCTAAAAGTACGTACTCAAGTATTAAATGTTATTTTTCACCAAAAGATTTGCTTTACAAACAATATGATGACATTTCTTATTTTTTTACGTGTTTAAAATTACAAAGATATGCATTGAAAATGATAATGTATTCCTCAAATATAGATAAAATGTGTTTTTAGATATAAACATGCATAAAAAATACTTTATGATACTTTTTTTGCTTGAAACACAGTAAAGCTTTGAAATTTAATGCGTCTGTCAACAACATTTCAAATGCATTTTTATTTGTAAAAACAAAGGTATTTTCTATCATGCACTAAAAATAACATCAATATGCTGTTCGTGCATGAAAAACCAAGATATAATCATCAATAAAATTAATTACGCCAAAACATATTGTATGTCATAAAAAAAATATATAAGATATATTTTATAATTCTTAAACACATGTATTGAGAATACAAGTGATTAAATACATAAATAAAATGTAAATGTTACAAGAATTGTGCCAGGAATTAAAAAAAAATAAACAGTGCAACTTGAACTGTAATTCTTATATATAAAATTTGTATAATTTTTTCTATTCTGTTTTGAAACGCGAATGCTTATGTTTTTTTCTTATAATATATTTGAATTGTATATAATAGTTTTCTTATCTTATCCTTTATTAATAATGATTATGCATGCAATTTTTTTATACCATCATAATACAACATTTCTGCCTATAATGGCATTATTCTATCTGCATCATATATTATAAATTACATGAAAAACATTAAGACTAAACATTTATGTATTGAAATATAGCTGTACACTCGTCTAAATATTTTGTTTTGTGAAAGAAGTAGAAATCCGATACAATATAAATTATTGGAAAAATAATTTTTTGCACATTTAGTTTCAGTAACGATATTTAGTATGTATAAAGAATTTTTTTTCTTTGTTTTTGTATTATTTCGTGTTTCATTCTGTTGTAATCTATGTTCGGTTTTTTATATCTTTTAATTGTTTTATACATAAAAAATATATTATTAATTTATATTTAACATAATTAATCAAAAATCACTTAAATTTTGGTATTGAGGCCAGAGATTGAATTTGTCCAGTGTCTAATTCATTAAATATAACAACATATAAATTAAACATGGAACAAGACGCTTATGTTTGTATCTTGACTGTTTTTTCTGAATACATTATATTTTATAAAGCATCATATAAATATATCATATTCAAATCCAAAAATACATTATTTTTGTAAAAGAAAATTATTACTTATAAATTTCAATATTCAGACCTATTGCAAATGTTTCAAAGATCGGTAACCACGTTTTAAAATGCTTCATGTATGATTAACCCTGTTGAATTAAATAATAATTAGGTCAAATATTTTATGATTAAATACTCTTACTCGTCATTTTTTATGCTTAGTACCTATAATATACTTTCTTCAAGAATAAGACAACATTAAAATGTTCGAGATAGTAAGATATATGTGTTTTTAATCTGCAAGAAAAAGATCAAATGATTCCTTTTTAACGAAACTAAACCCTAATATGATTTTATGTATGATTTTCGTAATTGCATAGAAATCGTGTGTTGATAATAGAAATAGTGTGTTGATTATAGAAATCATTTAAACAAAATATAGTTGTCTTTTGCGGATAAACTTACATAAGTTTGTTTGTAAAAATACAGCTGTATCGGTAAACAATTAAAACGATAAAATATCACAGATATTCTAAAAGATAAAAAAATTACCATAATCGCTAATTTGCATACTTCAAACAATTTATACTCTTATAGATAATAAATTTGATTTAGCTTTTTCTGAGACCAAAAAAGTAATTTTTATAGGATATTCCGTTAACTTTGCCACACATATAGTATTTTAACTTCTTAATTACAGATAATATTACAATATAACACAAAAAAATCCTTTTATCAGTATATGCTCTCATGCTAAAGTATTTTTTATTTCTGATACTAAATGCTATTCCTGTTTATAAAATTTGTATTTTACTAGAATATAAGATCTTTTCTATTTTTTATGCAGGATTCACGATTTTTTATTATTTTTTTTGCTATTTTTTTTTTGGAGTCTTAGTCTTTTAATTTTATGGAATTTTTTATCGGCAAACCAACGCTTTGTATTTTTAGCGATTTCTATCAATATATTAATGATAAATAATTTGAATATTTACTTTTACTTTAACAGCAAATTACAGAAACCATAATTTTTATAAGTACTCACTGTAAAGCCAAATAATATAGTGTAAATTACACGTAAATTTGTACATTCACACGTAAAAATATTTTCGTTTCATAACTTCATTGTATGCATAATGCGAAGTGAGTAACCTAAAAGTATACAATAAACCATCAAATCATTTTTTTTATAATTTCACATAATTGGATTAAAAAATATCTTTCTTTTTTTACAGAAATAATATAAGTTTTTTTTAAATCTTAAATCTAAGTATAAAAACAATTTAAAAGATGATATACTTTCACAGTAATATAATTTTGTCGTAGAAACCTTTAAAAAAACGATAGAAGTAAATTATGTATAAACAAGAACATTAGAAAAAAGTTTGTTATATTTTTTTAATCAAATAAACTTCTCCTATTTATTTAGCAATCTTTTATCACCACAAATTTTATATTTTAATGTTTTAACTATGCATTAACCATTTTTTTGCGATATAACTGGTTTTCGTAATATGGTAAATGAATTTTAACAGTTATAGCAATTATATGCCTTTTATACACCATGTTATAGATATTTTTTTGGATTATGCATGCTATATGTATATAAATGTCTACCTTTTAAAAAAATATATAGTATAATAAATGGAAAATATATGCTTAAGAGTTTAGAAAGGAATCTTCGTACCTTTCAATATTTGAATAGAATAAAAAGATAAATAATTTCAAGCTCGAGATTCGCTTCGGCAAGATTATGTTTTATACCAGAGAAATTTTCTAAGGTTTAGTACTTTACTAAAAATATGATTCTTTTATATGCTAACATATCCGTTGATAAATTATCGGTATTTTTGATATATAATGCCACTATTGACTTCGAAAGACTTCAAATTGCAAAAATCAAACATATGTAAATACATAATATACCACTTTCTTCATGATTTGTAAATTGACTTGTTTAAACTTAAGATAATTAAGAATTAAAAATATATATTTAATCAGTTTAAATAATATTTTTAAACTATATTTTCATCATGAGATCTACACATAAATTGCTTGCATAAATACATCAACACTTACTTTATAAGAAAATAATGACTACATATATATTCTTGTATTTTTTATTATTATCTTCACGCTTGAAATACATCCGCTGGGCTACATCCTATCGTGCAAAATATGCATGTAATTCATTATAAGAAAGCTGATTTATTCATAGTAGCCACTTACTGCATTTAGATAAGCATACCAAATGATTTTTATTAGATATTGCAAATAATTCTCTGCATATGAGGTATTTATAGAATAGGCATTTTTTTTATCTTTTTTCATAAAAAAATATCGTATATTTGAAATCATAAAAATATTGATCCAAATACCAGGAATTTTTGTGTCTTTTATATATAGTCAAAAAAAATATTTATAAAATTAATTTATTTGTAAGTACCTTTTATGCATGTGTATTTTTACTCATTTATATAATATCATAAATATTTAAAACTTTATATGATTTCATAAAATTCGGAAGGTCATTATACATCATATTTTTAAATAAAAATTAACATTGAGTTACCGTTTTCAGTCTACGCTAATATTTCAGCCTTAATATTGTATATAAAAACCCCAAATCTGATACTTCTTGTGGATAAATTTTTAACAATGTAATAAAAAAACTGAATTTCAAGTGTGAAGTAATATTTTAATAAGAAACTTATTTGAAAATCGCTGTTATATATTAATTTTTATTTGAAATGTCACAATTTTGATCCTACGTGCACTAGACTAGTAATCCAATATATATACAAAAAATATTCTATCTAAGAAATAAAATAGTACGATCTATATCCTTGAATCTGAAAAATGTAACTGATTTTAAAAATGCTTAAAGAGAAGGTTTATGATAATGTCAAATAAAAACATGTTAAATTTTAGACATGAAGCTATAATTTTTTTACCTGTGTTGTATGACGAAAAAAAGAACAGTTAATTATTTCATATTTAAAATAAGATCTGACTTATGTATACATGTATTTAAAAAAGAAAATTTTACAAAAGAATTGACTGCTAGTATCACCTAATTAAATATTCATATGATCAAAGTGTATATTATATTTTGTTTTTATATATATTTAGAATAAACTGAACTTTTATGTCTCAAAGTCATATGATTTGTATTTTGTTGTTTTAAATTCAGATAAGTGTTTTTTTTTGTTATACAGAATTCATAATCCATATTCATAAAAAACTAATTGATATATCTGAATTATATATGAATAAAAACCAATATCTTTATGCGATATTCAAGTTATAAACTTTTTTTATATTATCAATTATTAGTATATCATATGATTTTACTAAATGGCAAGAATAAACATTTTAACTTTAAATGATACAATATAAATAATTAAATTTGACAGTTTCTTTGTATTATAGGTATAAAACAAATAACTTTATAAAATTTTTCTATCTATTCATCATAATTAGATAATATAAAATAAAGGTAGTTTATTAACAAATTTAGCTTATATCATCAAGTGTTTTTTTTAACATTCTCATAAAAATTCGCATTTTTTTTCTAAAATATTTATTATATCTAACGAACTAACAATAAATATTAATTAGTGACTTTATAAATAATTTTTTTGATATCTATTCCATATATTGTAATTATCGATTTCCTTTATCCAATGTTTAAGATAATAAAAAAAACGTTAAAAACCATATTCACCTATATATTTCCAGATTTTAACTGGATAAAACTGACTGATTCATGCCAAAGAGAAATTGATCGTAAAAAATGCAAATAAGGTGTATATTTTTCATTTATTTGTTGACATTTTATAATAAAATTATTATTACTAAAATGTTTAATATATTTCTTCGTCAAAAACATAGCAAAAAAACATTATGAATTTGCTTTTAACCGCTAAGAAAGTAAAAGAAAAATGAAAGTATAGAATAAACAACATATTTACATAAATAAATATTTTTTGTAGCAGATGAAACGATTTATCAGATAATGATCTATTTGTTAGTCTCATATTTATCTTGCCTAAGAAAAACACATTTCAATTTTTTTGTCAATTAATGTATCTAGAAGTATTTTAAAGCAATAAAATACTTTTCAAATATGATACTCACGGGAGCATACAAAATTTGATATGTATCTTTAATTTCAATTATATATTTTAATTTCATTTTTCATGCCTATTGTATCAGATATATATATATTATTTGTTTATTTATATTTATATTAAATAAAAAGATTCTTTTTACGTGCGTTATAGATAAAATAGAACGAATCAAATTTTTAACACGTTAAAAAGTCAATATGCTTATCTGAGTGTTATCCATGTAATTGTATTTGAAAGACACCTTTTTTTTATCGGTATATAAAATCTTTATCGTAATACGTTTATAATTTTCTCTTTCACGATTTTTATTTGTTCTATGGATTTTTTTTTGTTTTTAAATACAAAAAAAACTGAAACTTATAATTTCATTGTACTTTAAAACATGTTCTATAGGTCATATATGAAATTATAAGCAAATATTAGCATCCACCTTGATTAAGCAGCTTATATTATAATAGTAAAAAAATAAGATATGCATATTTTAAGTTTTTATAGCACATTGAGTATACTTAGAATTACTCTTAAATTTTACTATTATGCTCTATTTTTATATATTCACTAGTACATAGACATAATCTACATAAAATAGCATAATCCTATCTATAATTAATCTTTTGTGGCTGGATTCAAAAATATAATTCATTTAATATCGTATAAGAACAACTTGTATCTAGCAACACCAACTGGTTAAATTTTTATATATCTTGTTTTTTTTTTATTATGATTTTATAATATAACCAAAATCCTATAAAATCTTTAAAACGGCGTCATTCCATAAGTGAACAATGTGTTCCTCCATATTTTCATATAAGTATAGTTACTGAAGCTTAATTTCGTATAATTTCGAAAAATCAGCAATAAAAGTCTTTACTGATGGTGATGTTGTTTACACGATTCTTGTTCTTATGAACATTAATTTATTATATCGATTCTATTTTTTATAGCAATTTATTGTATAATTTTTACTTTACCCATAAAATAGATTTTGAATATTATAGTATGGATTTAAGGTGACCTAGGGCTAATTTTTTTATTTTTTTATGCACACTGAAATGAAAATATATATTATCCACGAAAAGAGCAGTTATTGCTATCGGCCTTTTATTTAAAAAAACATTTTAGTGTGTATCTATGTAAAACGTAGACCCTAAGCATCTAGTATATATGCAATATGAATCTAACTTTTTTTTGCTTTAATTTATCTTTAAATATCATCCTAGTTTGGTTTTAAATGCACATTTTATTCAAGTAAAATATAAATCACTTGTTACTTCGCATTTCATTTGTTTATTTAACACCAATTAGAAGGGATTTTCTCCACGCATTAGGAAATTTTTTTTACGATCTATATATGACTATATCAAACCAGATAATTAATAAATTACGACCAGAAGATTGAGATAATCATATAATGCATGATTAGAACATAATGACAAATAGTCAAAAGTTATCTCTATTAATTTTCGACACAAAAGATTGCATACGTCACAATAATAATTTTGATCGGATTTTACATAAAAATTTTATTTTAGATCTTGAATTAACTCGAAAATCATGTACACATGCTCATTTGAGTAAATCCTGGGTTTTTTTTTACAATTCAATTTTTCAATATATAAAAAGAATTGTTTTCTTATTAACTGTTTTTAATCATTATATATAATTTTGAGTCGATGTATGATCATCTTATTCTATTTTCTGTTTTTTTTTGGTGTGAATAATTCCATACTTGTATCTAGATTTATTTATATTCTTTTTTATTGGCATTTTACCGTATATTTTAACTTATATTTATCTTAGCTTATATCCGATCAATTTTTTGAGCCTCCAAATGATAATATTTTGCAAATGATTCTTTATGTAAATTTATGCCGTTAAAATTATAATATTGTTGAATAGTACTTCGAGACCAAGCTATTTCATTTGGTTATATTCAATTAATTGGAAAATTGTATTTTTTTTGTTACATAAATTAACAATCTAATTTAGCCCATGAATCATGGATATGCAGTTTCCATTTGTTGCTTCATATTCAATGTAAATTTAATTTGCTTTTTTTTTAGATTCTTAGGTTGTAATCCTAAATTTGGACATTTAATGCACCGAAAATTATTGTAAAAGTCTTAAATTCTATGCTTAACATCAAAACAATCTGCATTGTTTATAATAAGGTTTTTTATTTATATGTAATTTGTTTATTACCAGAGTAAGTTTCATCATCGTATTTCATAAATTTTATGCTTTTTTCGATATTATTTTTCTGTGTTTCTAGATATTAACTAATTACTGCAAACAAAGTTCTTTTTTTTTCTGTGGTTTAGTTAATATTATGAATTTTATATATTCTTCGCTGTATTTCTTATAAATCAGATACAATTGATAATAATAAAAAATTTACGAATTTATATATACTCTACAGCACTACATTGCTTATTTTTAGATGTTTATAATATTAAAACACATCGTTATGTAAATTTCTAAAAAAAAAGTAATATATATTCAAAAACTACCTTTTTAAAACGTATTTTCTATTGCTTTTATATTTTTTTATTCTTTTAATGAACGAAGATATATTCATATCAAAATGTGCTTACAAGGTTCAGAAGGTAATGAATTTTTTTGATGCCTCAAGCATTTTTATTTTTAGATAAACATAAAAAAATATGCGAGTTTGGAATAAATTCTTTTTAAATATAATAATGATATGTGATTGATTACCCAACAAAACTATAGAATCGTAAAATCATTGTAAATTGCGTTAACAATTACTTTTTCGGTGATATAAAATAAACAAAAAAAAAGTTGACTAAATAATATATTAATGCATAAGCCTCATATACATTATCACTTTGCTATATAATTGTAAATAATTTTTAAGACTATATTTTTAAATAATGTGATCATGCGATTTATTATAACCCGATTTGAACTTTGATGTGCTTTATATTTTACTAAGTGTTTAAGGCTGAAATCTTATTTATTTCTATTGTTATTATTTTTATAATCATAAATTCACTCCCTTTCTTCATAATAAAATTAAAAAACACACTTAGAGCATTTTTTTTATTGTATTAAATATCTCGAGCTCTATCTTATCCATAGAATATTATTTCAATTTTATGATTTTTATAAAAAGAAAGTCATGTTTGTGTAAACATAAATAATTGTAGTGTTTTATGGATATAAAATATAAAAAAGAAACACATGAATCTTACAACGACAAAATTCCCGAGATAGACTTTTTTTAATATTTTTAAAGTAAAAATTTGCAATCTTGTCTATTTTAAAACACTCATACGGTGTCAACTCATAGGTTTGCTCTTACCGCATAATTATATAATATTTTGTATACAGTGTCTAATTTTTCCGCTGAACTCTTATATATTGGATCGTAAAAATGCATTCACTTCGCTTGTTTTATTTTAACTATCGATATGAATTATAGTCGGCCAGATGGTGAAAATAGGTAATTTAAGATTTTCAAATATTTAATTAAATGTGATTTTCTCCCGATGAAGCATGTTTTGTCTTGTATTCTTAGAAATGTGTGTATCAAGATTTTGAATTTTAATAATAAGAACCTAAGATTTTCTTCCTATATTTCATCACTCATCTTTCTGTGCTTGGATTTGTAGATAACTTGCTTTGGTTGATTATGTCAATAAAGTTTATTCTAGAATGCCAGTTACTTCATTATTTGTTTTTTTCGAAAAAGAAAGATTATAGGAATATTATGAGTGTTTTTATTTTATGTCGGCAAACAATTATGTCATATTTGAACTATAATAAGTCAATAAGAATTGTTTACTGTTGCTCGAATATTTAGCTTAGATCATTAATCTCATTTTTAAGATATTTTTTTTCTTTTTTTTATTCATATACATGCCTAATTAGCCTTTTAATTAGTATTGTAACATAATGCATCGTATCTATACATTTTGCTTATTTAGAATTCCTATAAACTACGAACATGAAAAATATATTTATTTGTGTTAGATAAGTTATATGGATAGGTTTTTTGTTTTTGACGGTTTTTAACCTTTTTATATGCACATTAAAATGAATATTTTGATTCTTTTATAGATTATAGAAGATACCAACATATATAATGGATTTCCATTGTTGAATTAAATATATTGATAAGCTTATACATTAGGCATTAATTATACTAAATAAAAGGTAATTATGCTTTATATATATTTTATCCAAATAATATATGATTATGTTAGCTTTTCAACACAATAAGTGTATTTTTCTTGCTTCTTGCTTTTTATGATTTATTATATGTGAATTTAAATCCTGCCCAAGCATGAATGTTCAACGAGATGTGTAAATCCCATGAAGAAATCAAAAAATCATTCCGTCTGATTGTAAATGATTTGGGTAATAAACAATGATCATAGGGCTTTGAAGATGGCATTGGCGAGAGATTTGTGTCCTCTCGCCAGGAAAATAGAAGTAATAATATGGTTTTTTGTGGCTGGTGGAGGAAATAGAGTCAAGCTGTGCCGAAGATAAAGATATAGAATTTGGTTTTTATAAAGTTGCGCCGAAGGCCATGTCCAATTTTTCTCTGAGGAGACGTGGACACATATTCGGATATGATATTAAATTTTTGATTTCAAGCATTTTTTTAGTTTTATGATAACTATTTTTTTATAATTTAAGCAGTTTTATGTTCTCGTTTTGTATAGAATCCAATTTCTATTATTTTTTTTAATTTTCTTGTATAAAAATTAATCTTAAATTAATTATTTTCCATGATCAATTCATATGATTTTATACTTAAAATTTTGAATTTTCTATTATTAAGTCAGTGTTTATTTTATAATTTTTTCGATATTTCTTATTATAATTATATAATCTATGGGATTTTAGATTTACAAAGTTCCTTTGCTCGTATATTTTAATCGATGCTTATTTTTTATGATTTCTTTCTGTTCACATATTTTGTAAACTATACATTTAAACAGAATAATAAACTAGTCTGCAATGACTATTTTCTTTAATATTTAAAAAAAAGCTAATTTAGTATATTAATTATTATAAAACCTATCTACTAAATAAACAGGCGCATAGATATTATTATCATGCCAATAAACCTATATTAAAGCTATAAGTAATAATTAAATATTATTTAGATTTATTATCGTAAAAATAGAATTTTAAAAATATTTTTTTGTATCAATACTAATTTTATTTTATAAGCTTATAAACAATCTGCAATCTATGAATATTTGCTATTTATAGTTCAAAAATTATTAAATAGAAAAATCCCAATGTAATAATACAAAATGAGTTTTGAACTGTTTAATTAGAACATTGTGACTATAAAATTGATCAATAGAAGACAAATATTATTTTATTACATTTATATCGAAGATTTAAGTCAAACATAGTTTATAGAATTTATGTTATACTGTTACTAGTTTGATGTATCAACTATAAAATCAAATTTATTACCTCGTTCTTCAAAAATATATTATTACGACTGGTAATATTATCTGGAAAGAATATGTTCAATTTTTAAATCTTTTTTCAAAGCTCATTCGTTATCCAGGAAAAAACTGTATCATGAATAATTTAGGTGTTATACACAAAAAAATTATGTATAAATAAATGAATGTGTTTGAGTATAATTTAAAATGTCCCAGAAAAACTATATATCATGTTTTGGAAATATAAAAGAGGCCTAATATCGTATGAGTGCTTAATTTATACGAAATATGTTTATGATTAAAATAAATGTTACATTGATTATAAAATGGATGAAAAAATATTTTAATATCCAATATATGCTCATTCATTATCAATTTTTGACTATGATCCAGAGTAAGCTAATTTATTTTTAAGTTTTGTATTGAACATAATATATAAATTATTCTATGGTATTTAGACGGATATTAAGTTTTTTATTATATTGCAATCTTTTATCAGCTTGTATGCAATAGATTTGCAAATTTTATAGGTAAATACCAGGATAAACGAAAAGAAACAATCTTGGGTATAAATAATGGTTTTTATTGTGTCCTGGTATTCTTGTTTACCTTGCTTCAGATATTATAATATCCGATAAATAAATGAGAAATGAGAATGCTCTATGACGTAGTTATTAATCATATTCTATATTTTTACTGTAAATATAAAACTCTGATGAAAATATTCATACAAAATTGGGTTTGTAACGTACATTTAAAATTGAGCAAAAAATTTATGCTAGCGTCTATACGAAATTTATAGTTTGAATACATATATATTTTATTCTTTTTTTATAAATACATATTTCACGACGTAAATTAAACTAACATACTTCTTCATAAATAAATATTATAAATTGATAAAATTTTTAAAAACCAAAGATCATACAATTCCATTTGATGGCAAAGCATATAATTTTATTCGTAATAAAGCCGTTGTTTGATGCCCCATGAACACGATCTATCAAAATTTCTATACCTATTATATGTTAATATTATATTTTTAAATAATAATAAAATATTTCTGATCATAAGGGAATTTATTTTTTTCTTTCATGTAGAATATGCTAGTCTTCGATAATATTTTGGTTAGGACTCATCTATATTATATTATAAAGGTTGCTACAGATTCTATTTTACTTTTTTTACACATTTTTTACGTGTTTATATTACTATAGTTGTTATACATATGATTCTGCTTTTTTTTTGACGCCACAACCCGGTATTTTTTCTTATGAAATATATAAAAACATCATCTCATATCATTATCGTAACTATACAATCAATTTATCATTATGGTAAAACTTTAAGAAGTATATAGTTATACAAAATAAATGAATAAAAATATTCACATATGTTCATCTTATTCAAATCATATTTTTAGACATAACATCTGTGGTGATAAAATCCGGATAAACATAAGAAAAACGTAAAAGCTTATTAAACGATGAGAAAATGATGATATATTAAATATCTAAGATTTTTGAGCTTTATTCGGTAATCTTTTTATAAATGATTTTATTAGCATGTTCGATCGGTTATTCTTAAAATATATTTTTTAACTTATTTAGTCCTTTTTTTACCATCAGTGCAATCCTTTTTTGATTTGTTTCAAAGATTTGTGAAAATGGATTATATATTTACAGTAGGTGAAAAATATATATGGTTTTTTCATGGTCTTTTTAAGCGCAGATAATTAATTATAAAGTATTTTAGATATATTTGTATATACTTACGATGTTTATTTTTATGCGTATTCAAAACAAATCAGATAGTATAAAATTATAACATTGTGATATTTATTATATTCCTGTATTTTGTTATTTATCCTATTCAACGCCGTTTGATATATGCTTTTCCTAAAAAATAGTTTAAAGAACTTAAAACTTGTATAATTTTATATTTTTATCTTGATTTAGAATTAATTATATTCATTCATTCGTGTATAGTATACTAATGTTTTCTTTCGTACTGTTAGAAATTTTTAGACCCATTTTTTTAAAATTCAGACGAGATGTGTAAATCCCGAGTAAATCGAACAATCATTCCGACTGATTGTAAACGATAGGGAAAATGCACAAGAAAAAGATCCGAGGGCTTTGAAGATGGCATTGGCGGGAGATTTGTGTCCTCTCGCCAGGAAAATAGAAAGAATGTATTTTTTTTTTGCTGGTGGAGAGAATGGAGTGTGGCAGTGCCCGAGATAAGAATTTAGAATTTGGTTTTTTAAAGTTGCGCCGAAGGCTATGCCCGATTTTTGTATGGGGAGAAGTAGATATAAAATTTGGATTTGATATTAAATTTTTGGTTTTTAGCTTTTCTTACATATATTTTGAGATAATCAATTTAAGAACTTTTGTCCTGTATTTTTATTAAAATTTAATTTCTTAAATTTTTTTTAAATTTTCTTATATAAAAATTAACCACATAAATATATTATATTCGTACGATCAATTCCAATTAATTTCATGCCTTAAGATTTTTGTTGTTCTATTATTAAGTCAGTGTTTATTTTATAATTTTTTCGATATTTCTTATTATAATTATATAATCTATGGGATTTTAGATTTACAAAGTTCCTTTGCTCGTATATTTTAATCGATGCATATTTTTTATGATTTCTTTCTGTTCACATATTTTGTAAACTATACATTTAAACAGAATAATAAACTAGTCTGCAATGACTATTTTCTTTCATATTTAAAAAAAAGCTAATTTAGTATATTAATTATTATAAAACCTATCTACTAAATAAACAGGCGCATAGATATTATTATCGTGCCAATAAACCTATATTAAAGCTATAAGTAATAATTAAATATTATTTAGATTTATTATCTTAAAAATAGAATTTTAAAAATATTTTTTTGTATCAATACTAATTTTATTTTATAAGCTTATAAACAATCTGCAATCTAAGAATATTTGCTATTTATAGTTCAAAAATTATTAAATAGAAAAATCTCAATGTAATAATACAAAATGAGTTTTAAACTGTTTAATTAGAACATTGTGACTATAAAATTGATCAATAGAGCTCAATTACTATTTATTACATTTATATCGAAGAATTAAGTCAAAAATGGTTTATAGAATTATGTTTTACTGTTACTAGTTTGATGTATCAAATAAAAAATAAAATTATCCCCTCTTTCTGCAAAAATATATTACTACAACTGCGAATAAATATGTATAAAAAATATACTTAATTTTTTTCCCAATTATAGCATAGCTATGAAATTAGCATATTTTTTTATCGATTTAGATACAAAACTCAAATTATAAAATGTATAAATAATACAATTTTTTTAGCAAAGACTATGGATAAATTAAAATATTTATTCAAAAAAACTGCGTGTATTTCGTGTATGATATTTTTCTCGTAATTTTATGATATTTTGTAGCAAATTTATAAACATGTGGTCTTTCTTTATATTATTTTCTAAATATTTAATCCTAAAAAATTTTGTAAATTATGGACTAATATTCTTAAATATAACAAGTTGTGGCAGATATTCTAGGACAAAATGTGTTTTTTGTACAAAAAATTTTATAAAAGACCAATTTTTTTGATTCCTGCATCATATTCTTTTATATTATATGTACTTCTAGAAATATTATAATTTTGGTGAAAAAAAGTATAAAAAAATATAATTACATTTAAAATTTCTTTGACATGTAAATAAAAATAAAAAAACCGGACAAATTCAAAGATGCGCTGTGTTTTTATATTTAAAGATTCATTAAAAATTTTCTCTGTCAAAAAAATAATTTACAAAGTTTGATTTAAAACTATTCATTTATAAAAGAATTAGGTTCGTAATATTGCTATTTTAAAATTTGAAATTCTAAAGTATAAGGAAAAAATAATAAGTAAATCAGATATTAGAATATTTTGTTGGTATTTTATCCCAACATATATACATTAAGCCTTTTTATACATCCTTTGTATTTAAAACTGATATTTAAATAATTAGATCTCTTTTAAACAAGAAATTTATTCTGGTTTTACTATGAATTGATTTTCTAATTGTCGCTCTATTGTACAAACTATAGAGTAATAGACTGTTTTATAGTATTTTCTAATAATTATTTCAATATAATTCACATGATTTTTACATGGACATGATCTCGTTATACCTTCTAAAAACTTCAATAATAATTTACTCGAAAATAAAAAATATGCGAGAAAAAAATGTTTTAGATTGCACAACTGATTTCAATTGTGTCATATAAAATATATTCTATTATATCAACACAAAATTCTATCGTAATGCAACTTTTAATATTTATTATTTTATTCGTCTAATTCCAAATTTTTATGATCTAGACGGTTGTTTTTCTTCCATAGAAATACCTAAATATCTTTGCTATTGTATTTATTTTAGGTTTTGATTAGTTCGTATAATTCCAATATTTTATAATTAGTTTTTCTTATGTTTGAAAGTGTGTTAAATACGGATAGGTAATCTCAGAATAAATTTTAATTTATATGCATGCGTTCTATCATTGTGAATTTTATATATAATCATCAAAAGTAAAGCGAATTTTGCTTATTACATTACCCAGTGAATATTTAGAATCATAAAATAGAGAAATATACGATATACATGATTAATTTAGATATAATAGCAAGAATAACGTCTTTATACAGTATATCATAATTTTTTTGGCTCTAAAAATAAAAATAAAAAAAGGTTTTATTGCTATGTTCATCAAAGTCTTGTAGCTAAAATTTTATGATCGATTATAATGTATCAGAAATACTTTAAGTTTTAAAAATTGCGTTATTCTAAATGGTACAAAACCGTTTAAAAATAATTATAAAAAAACCGTTGATCATCTCATCTAAGCTTCAAAATGTTTTTTTATATATATAAGTTATTTTTATCGCTTGCCTAGTTTTAAAATTTATATATATACCACATTTTATTGTAATTAATTCCGATATATAAATGGAGGCACAAGTAAGATTTCAAGTATTTAAATTGCCATTTTTTTTTATTAGAGAAGAGATCATTCTAGAGTTTACACTAGGTTAATGCATAATTTAAACTGAATTGATCATATACCGAATATATTATTTTTATTTTATATCATACAAATTTTCGGCAAAATATATAATCGAATCCAATATTTAGTTCTAAGAATACAATATGTCTAAACATCACGAACAACATGGAATCGGTTATAATGCCCTATAGTATCCTACTTTAGATATACGGAAACGTACGTATTAGGAAATTTTACGTTATAAGTACATTGGATTGTGAACTTCGTATTATTATAATTTTAGATTATTTAAAAAGTTACTTACATTCTAATAGATTAGAAAATTTCTAAAGTTCATATTAATTTTTTCTTCTTAAAACATTATGTGAAGCCTTAAATCATAAATAGAAAAATATTTCATAATTACAAAAACACAACTGTTTATTTTATCGATATATGAGGTTGTGTGATTTTTGTATAACTTTTTATAAATCGTATATTAAGATTCTTTATATTGTTATAAAAATTCATATATATAATCAAAGAAAATATCATTAAAATTTTTTACTGATTATCTATAGTTTTATAACTTTAAAATTTTCGTTTCAAATATTTTCTAAAACATAAAGGTTTCCTAAACATTTTGATTTTTATGCATCAATTATACATTTTTTGCTCACTTTGATATTTCAACACACGTTTCTTTATATGTTTTTTTTGTCTTTTTTCATCTTAAAACGCAATATTATTTACAATAAATTATGATTTTTCTGCACTTATCATCGTTTGTGATTGTGTAATTTCTTTTTTTGTTGAGTTTTACAAATATCGATTTCAAAATGTACTAAAAATATAGATAATGTAGTTTCTAGCGGCATAGTGTTTGTTTGCATATATTTTAGTTATAAAATCACTGATAAAAGGTTTTTTAGACGCTAGTAATTATAATTTTTTATGGAATATATTAAAGTATATTTTATTTTACAAACATTAGATTGTATAAAAAATTATAATGGTAAAACTAGTTCTCTAGATTCTTCATATATATCACAATATTATAATTATATCTGTAGTTCATTTATATTAAAATATTTTTTATATTGTTAAATTATATATACTATTTTATATTTTGAAAACTTAATAAAAGTAAAAAGAGTCTAGAATGATCCATTGATAGAGCTATCTTGGTGCACTAATCTTGTTTTAAATCTTATTTATCGTTTATTTTGCTTTTTAAATAATTTTCTTTTAGCATTTTTTTGGTTTTGATTTAAATAATAGATTGTTAAATATCTTAAATTATGATATTATATTTTGCACATTTATTCACTTTATAGTTATATAAATAGAATCATTAAAATTACAAATATTTTATATTTTTCATTGTCAATCTCAATTTTTTTCGTTTTCGCCGTTTTTATATAAGTAACCTTGTAATTTATGAATTTATTTTTAATTAAATTTTCGTAGCTCATAAATTCAAATACATTACAAAAATGTACAGGATTTTGTTGTGATTTATTAGCATATATCTGTACAGGTCTAAGTATTTACGTTATAAATTTTCTTTCCTGTAATAGTAAACATATTAATGTGTCAGTGGCAATGATATTCGGTAGATTAAGTACTTGTCATAATAATATAAAAAATCGAATTTCAAAATGTTATAGAATGGTATGAATCATGTAAAAAAAATATGGTAACATATATTTCGTCTATCTTAAAGATTTTTTACTCCACTATCTAAGAAACTCACACATTTTGGAATTCTCTGATTAAAAAATAATTGTTGATTATATCATCCTTGACAATCTAAAACGTAAATCAAGAAGCGAAAAACAGCATTTTATATATATATATAATCTGGTTCTTACAAAATTTTCCCGTTTCTTTACTATTCTATATTGTTAGAAAGAAACTTCACGTACTTTAGCAATAATTTACCTATTAATATATATTTTGTCATAACACTCCAATTTTAATAGAAAAATTTAATAATATTTTATAATTTTGCATAAAAAAAATATAATAGATTCATTTACAGAAATATTGACAGCCAAAATATAAAATATATTACGCATTTCATATTTAAACTTTTCAATGCATATATCAATTGATTTATAGTGTAAAAGATACTTTTAAAGTGACATATTTAGATATTAGAAATCTCTTAAAACAAGATATTCAGTGAAATTTTTATTCATGTTTATATTTGAATCTTATTATATATATTTATAGTAAAAAGAATTTCTTTAATTTACTTTGTTCTGGAATCTCGACAAAAAAACCTACTGATACTATCGAATCTTATTATTTTGGCATGATTACACTTTCTAGAAATTTCGCCTCATTAAGCAAGGATTCTTCGGATTTTCTAGTTTTTTACGATAAGATTAACATCTTTTGCCTATATGACACCTCTTCTAATTTAAAGCCACCTTCGATATGTTGTAATTGTAAAATATCTTTTTTGCTGTTTGAATCATATGTCTTTGTTGGTGGGTTTTTAATTTCCTCCTAGAATCGTTTGCTTAGAATGATTTCATTTCCGTTGTTCTTCATCAAGATATACATCAAAAAATTCATTCATAAGCATATTATAATTTTCATTAGGAAATGCATTTGTATGCTCTGCTCTGAGTTTTTGTTCTAAAGATTTTATTTCGACATCAAATAACGTGTTTTCATTTGTCTTTGCGATTCTTCGAAATCTCGCACCATTGAGAAGCTATGTTTTTTTCTAAAACTTTTGCAATATTCTCCTGTAATTCCCCTTTTAGATCGATAATTACTTCTATATTTGTAATTTTCTTTACTTACTATTCTGTTTTATATTTTCGGTTCGTCCATCAGAAATTTTTACATCTTCTACGATTCTTAAAAATTTAGATTCTGCTCACTTTCAATTTTCACGGAATTTGAATTTTCTTTTTTTTCTTCTGAATTTGTTTTTGTGAATCGATTCAGATGAATCTTGAATTTTCGTTGGCATTTTATGCCTATATAAGCCACAGTATTAATACGAATCAAATTTACTGTGTTTATATAATTGAACTTTTATTTATAAAAAAATGTCAACTTATAGCAAATGAAATTATTTAAGTCTAATTTGACATGTTTTCATATGCTAATATAACTCAATAAAGCTTGGTTTTTCTGTAACTGCATATGAAAATAAAATTGAATTTTAATATGGATATTAGCAAGAAATCCAGTCTAATATTTTGATTTGCACAGTTTCAAAATATTCTTATGAATATGAGTTTCAAAAAACCAAGATTCTACTTATAATTGCATATAATCTTAAAGGATTCATCCAATATTAAATGGCCTCAGTTTAGAAAATATAACCTTTTTTGATGATTTGTGAGCTTCAAAGTTAAGTTTCAAACATTATATACATTTTTTGTTTTTGTGGTTTAAATTCGAATTTTCTGCTTCGAATAATGATAAATATTGTTAAATACTTTTAATTATTCTTTTAAATTAATAAGAGTAAAAAAAATTTATGTGCAATTCGTTTGAATATATATACAATAAATTATTTTTGGTTTAAAAAAACCAATTATTGAATTTTTTTCTAAGTGGAATACCATAAATATCCTAAAAGACTAAGAAAAATTGAAAATAAATTATATTTTGTTCTATCCGTTTATAAATATACAAATAAATTTTTTTTTTGCATCTATTTTTATTCGCTTAATTATAAGATATAATAATAACTTATTTTGTATATTTTTTTATAAAAAAGTAAATTGAGGGGTTTTTATATAAACTTATCGATGTTAGATCTATGTCGCAAAATATTATTCAAACATTGTTTTCGTTTTTGCTAAAAAAATATGGTGAAATAAATTTCGAGACAAAATATTTGGTTATTTACTATATTAATCTAAAAAATAGTAAGAAAAATTACGAATTTACGATTAACTTCATAGGAAAATAAATAAAATTATATATTGTTTCAAATTTATGTTTTTTAATTGTTATTAGTGACATATCAAACGATTTATTGGATAAGTATCTATTTCAAATCTATAAAAGTTATCAATGCGAGAAAGAATACTAAGATCAAATAATATGATAATTCAATATAAAGTTTATATCCACAATAATTATATATCTGGAATCTTTTAGATACATTTCACATATGTATTTTCGATTTAGAAATACCTTGAATTTACGTAATTTATAAAGTTAGCTGTATATAGGATAATTTAACATATCTTATTAACGTGATTAAACTTGTTTAAATCACAATCATTTTTTTCGTGAATAAGAATAAATTTCGTCTTTGAATTTAAAATACATGATTATTTATTATATTTTAATTGTTATTTTGAAAATAAATAAAACCTAGAAATTAGTTAACATTTTTTAATGTTTCCATAATAATTATAATACTCATCATGTGATGGTATTTTTAAAATATTACAATAAATTATGTATTTTTAGAACTCTATTTTGTAATGCCTTTGCTTTTGTGCATTTAAGTGCCTATTTTTTTATGTTTTGTGACTTTATTTATCATATAGCAAATTTTAAATCGTTTTTTGTCAAATCTTCCTTAGAAAATGTTGATAACTAAAATTTCGAGATTATTGACATCAAAATCAATCTTTAGACCATATAGTTTGTATTATAATTCTAAAGAGCCAGATATAATTATTCCATGTTGTTAAAACGACTTTTAAAATAACTTTATAATTTTTTGTGTTTAAACTGTATAATAAATAGTCGTATTAAGAAAATATAATCTACATTTAGAATCACATTTTAAATAAATCGCCGTTTTTCGACAGAGTTTTAGTTGATAAAATATATTATATATTCCTTGTAGCAAGATTTACCAAGCACAGTCTTTTTTTTAATCTATTTTATTTTTTTTAGCATACTTTAATTTTGAATGCCAACGAAAAACAATTAAAATAACGTAAGTAAAAAACAATATCATGTTCCTTCATTTGTATAATATTACAATTCTATAACATTTATCCTATAATTATTAGAAAATATAATTACAAGGTTTTATTTTTATTATATTTGTCTAAATTAATAAATGCTTTATTTATATGCAGGTTTGTAAATATTCCATGTATTTAGAAAAATAAATTTGATTTTTATCTTTTATTAATCTATAAGGCCAATTAACACAATAAATCTATGACAATATATGTGACTAAGTATTTTATTTTTTGTGTATTTATCACATTATATATTTTATTTTACAGAAAAAAAGGTAATTTATTGTACTATAGAATCTGTATAATAAAGAAATGTTAATTAAGCGTTGTCAAATGATTAAAATCATAGAATCTAATTATTTTGGTAATGTATAAAGTTTTATTCTTATTTAGAAGCCGTTCTTTTTTTAAATTAAATATTGAAATATCATCCTAGTTTTCTATATTGACATTTCCAACAAGAAAAACCTTATAAAAATATAAAATCAAGATAATAATTTTACTATTCGATAATTATTAAACTTGGGATTATGATTTTCGTTAAATAATTTGATTTTCTCAAACTAATTAATGTGTCTTACCATATAAAATGCCTAATTTTAGTAATATTTCTTGATTTAATGATCAAATCAAACATTTTTTATATGAATAGTGCCGAGTTTTTAGATTGGATTATCCATATTTGAGGAAAATATTGTTTTAAAACCCACAAATAATATTATATCTGTTTTATATTGAATAAGTCCGATTTTTCTATAAATAATATATAAATGGGATTTTGGTTTTATATTATTAGTAAAAATGCCAATTTTACAGTATTTTAACTCAACTATTTAAAAAATTTTCGTGAACAATAGAACTAAATTAAAAAGAAACCAGGCATTATTAACACCTAAAAAGAATTTGGAATAGATTGAAAACTTATAGATTCATATAAAAGATGAGGTTGAGTAAAATATATAGATTACACTTTTTAGTATTACTAATATGAGTTTATTCCATTTCTGAGCCATATATTTTTTTTTTATTTATAAGTCAGCTTTTTTTTAGTTTATGTATTTTTATTTCGCCATATAACTATATATTTTTTTCTTTTTTGCCCCATTAAATTTTTGAGCTACCAAATATTATAACTTTTATTCTTAATATTTATATGCAAACTTATTAATATTATAAAGTAAGTCTTTCCCATCTATTCTGTAATTAGACTAAATTTTTTTATATCATTATATTAAATAACATAAGTTTGCTTATTGTAGTTAACTAAAATGACATTTTTTTATATGCAAAATATTGGACTTATTAAATGGACTGTTTTTTCTTCAAATCATAGCCAATATTTATTTTTTTCCTTACGTTAATATCCAAATTAAATTTTCTATTGCATTATTTGATTTAGTAAGTTTAACTTTCAATTTTAGAAGTTTTGTATACTTTTTTTTCGACTTTATTTGCCTCCTTCTTCTCGTGTCATTTTTTTTATTTTTAAATTCTCAAGATGCTAGATTTACTACGTTTTTACACAAATATTTTGTTTTCACTTTAATAAATCATGTGAAAATTCCGTATTTGCATATTAAACAACTAAAAATCGATAGAATATGGCAAAAATAAATTTATATTGATGTTTTTTTAGATAATATTTATCGAGTAAGTAAAATTTATTTTATTTTTAGATTTAATTTTGTAATGATCTAAGCCAGTAAATTTATATTTTTCGTCAACGACAATTTATTTAACATAATAATTAACTAACAAGGTTCCTACGGCAAATAATTTTTTAGTAGAGTCATGAGTGTTTGTATTTTTCATGTAAAACATAAATTTTTGGCTCGAAAAGAGTTTTGAAGATGTAATAAACATATAACTAACATATTTGACCTTCAAATTTCGGTACTTATAAAATATTTACAGATAGTCATGTTATTTTTAGATATTTAAAATGAATTAATATAGAAAAACATTTGAAGAGAATGAATATAAGAAATTATTAAAACATGGTTTCGACTTATCATTATTTTTTTTGTGGTTTTTTTTGTATTTTTTGTACTATTTGTTTTTATTCAGTTTATAACTCATATATTCTAATTTAAACATTTATAATTCTTTTTGTTTTAAAAGATGAGTTAGAAACTGAAATAAATTAGTTATTATGATATTTTTCCATAAAAAAACCACATTATTCTTCATATAAAATTCAACAATGAACTATAAGTTATTTATAGAATAAGCATGTTTAAATCCGCTAAAAAATTCAGTAAATATATTTAAAACTAATTTACAATATATAAAAGAAGATAAATTTTTTCTTAAAGAAGAAATGATATCTATAAGATATTTTATTATCAAAATATCGTTAAGATCGAAAATTTCCAGAATTCCAGAATTTTTTTTTCTTTTTTTATTAAACATATATTGGCGATTGTATATTGATATTATGATTCTAATATATGAAAGCACATAAACTATATAAAATTATTTGCTCAATCACATATTGTGAGCATATATAGCTTATAATAGGCTTTTTTTGCATTATCAGCTGTAAAATAATTTCATTGATCTTATTTTTTATAATCATAATTATTATGTGTGAAAATTGCACCTTGATGAGCTTTGAAGTCATTAAAGATAAAATGACATAATAGTCATTGATATATAGCCAATATGGTATGTTGAAGTTTTTTTAGATGCGACTACAAAACAAAATAAAAATTAATATCAATAGAAAACCAAGTTTATGTTACCAATTAAATTATATATAGCATTTTATGATGTTTTAATATGCTTATAATGTTTTTCGTATGCATAAAACAGGATTCAGAAAACTTTTACATACTCTATTGCTTTTAATACGTGAATACAAGATAATTATAATATTTACTTTACTTAATTTCCATTTTATATGATACAAAGTTCTTATAAGTCAATCTATAAATAAAACCAGTTTTTAAAATGTATATCTTAAACGATTTCACATACCGATTCAGATTTTAGTATTTTTTTATATAAGCCATTGAAACATATCTTTTTAGATTTAAAATTTAAGAAATATATTTAAAAAGTCGAAAATATCTTTGAAATTCTACATTGATATTATTTTTATAATATTTTTGATTCTTTTTCCTCTAAATATATAAAAAAGATTATTATATGTTTAGTTTCTTTAAATAAAATTTTTAGAATAATAAAGTCAGTAAATTTTTGTTTATAACTGCTACAGCATTTTATTTTAACATTACAATTAGCTGATAATACTTTATATATAATTTAACGCCAGAATTTTATTCAATTTTTTGTTATCACTATAGGTTTATACTATTAGAATTCTATATTTATCTGTTTTTAATATTGCGGTAATTCGTCTATTTTTATGCGATTAAAGTTCTATAATGTTTATTAGAATCTTATAATTCCTATCTTGACATTATATATCGATGAGAGTGGGAATGACTCTCGTCATAAAAAGAAAATAAATCATGTCGAGGTTATACGATAGAGGACAAATCCCCTAAACTCATATTTCTGCTGCTCTGAAGATGGCATTAGCGAGAGATTAAGGTCCTCTCGCCAGAGAAATTGATAAGAAGTAATATAATGGTTGTAGCTTTGGTGGAAGATACGAGGTGTTTCAGGTGATTGGAAATCGAAAAGTAATTTTTGATTTGGTAGTAAATGTGCCGAAGGCTATGCCAAAATTTTACCGTTTTTTCAGAAAACAAATAAAGCGAAATTTATTCACAATATTTTCACATTTTAAAAATGCCATCTACTCTATCTCTAGAGATACTTATTCTAACATTTACTCCTATATAATGCCGACATAAACTCTAATTTAATTATATACTTCTATCTCGTATTAATTATAAATAACTATTAATTATTCTATAATATGTTTTTTAAAACTAATCAATTATAATAAATAAAACAACAATACTTCCAGCAGTTTACTTTTCCGAACAGTTTTATAATATCATTAATGTTTATTTTTAACAATATTATGTTTCAACTGAGTTTATTTTCAATAAAGAAAAGAAAACCAATTTTTTTTGATTCTTTTATCTTAAATTTGTAAAAGCTAAATTTTTTAGAAAAATTATTTTAATAATTTGAATAATTATAAATCATAATATTTTTAACTTTGTGTTATTCGATAAAAACATAGATATTTTTAAAAAAAAATTATATTTTATGACATGAACTAAACATAAATACTGCCAAGTACAACCATATTGTTTTAAAAAATATTATTCTTGTTTTAAAAAGATAAGTTGAAATATTCGAATTACTTTCCAACATCAACTATATATTTTCGATTGATGTAATTCCAAGGAAATAAAATATTTTCATTCTTTATTCATTTTTACAACCTATTAAAGATCGAACCGCTTCAAATACTTGCACACAAAAATATTTATATAAATTAGTAAGTCACAGAACAATATTTCGTGATTATAAAAAACGGCGAAAAATATAAGTTTTTGAATATAAATTCA
Organism: Rhyacophila brunnea; assembly: GCF_057557595.1. Taxonomy (NCBI): domain Eukaryota; kingdom Metazoa; phylum Arthropoda; class Insecta; order Trichoptera; family Rhyacophilidae; genus Rhyacophila; species Rhyacophila brunnea. The sequence goes on along the minus strand of NW_028232768.1, from coordinate 999,428 downwards.
TATTCTTAATAAAAAATAATTAATAAACTGTAATTATAAATAAAAAAAAAGACCAAAATACTAAAATAGAATGGTGTTAAATACAATAATTTTGCATTAAAAATAATAAATAGCACATTTTAGAACAGTTTTAATGGTAAAAAGATCGGATCTATTAATTTAAAGGTTTTTTATGGATCGAAAAAATAATTATTACAACAATTAAGTTTGTTTTTAAGACTTTTTTATTAATTTAGAGACCAGTGCAAAATTAAAGATATTCAAAGATTATTAAAGGTTTTTTGAACCACGAAATTATGATAAAGTATCAATATTAGCCTAATGATCATAACTTAACGATTTTATAGTCATATTTTTTTATTTCATTTCCCAATTACCATAAAAAACTTCAAATACGTTATATAGATTAGTTATATTTCATATGATAACTTTAATTTACTGATAAATACATAAATATAAATCCAGATATATCCATAGAACCGCCATAAATTGAGATTAAGTTGATAATTTTAAACACTGCAAATTACTAGATTATATTCTATAGGTCTTTAACGTATATATTGTATTTATAAATTACCTTGTTTATATGTGAAAAATGTAATCATAAATAAAGATAAAAATTTCGCATATATCGTGTCAATTAATTAAAAATAGAGAAGAAAATTTCTGAAATAAAGTTAAATTACATGTGTTTATTATTTTTAAAATACGCTAGCTCATTTTATTACAAATAAGGGTTTTTTAAGAGATAGAGTATAATTTCTATGTATTTTTTTAGGTTTACAAAATACGCTAGCGCAGTTTAATACAAGTAAGGTTATATATTGTAAGATAGAGTATAATTTCTATGTATTTTTAGGTTTGAAAATAACGCTAGCGCAGTTTAATACAAGTAAGGTTATATATTGAAAGATAGAGTATAATTTCTATGTATTTATAGGTTTACAAAATACGCTAGCGCATTTAAATACAAGTAAGGGTTTTTTTAAGAGATAGAGTATAATTTCTATGTGTTTTTAGGTAGTCAAAATACATTAGCACATTTATATACACGTAAGGGTTTTTTTAAGAGATAGAGTATAATTTCTATGTGTTTTTAGGTAGTCAAAATACATTAGCACATTTATATACACGTAAGGGCTTTTTTAAGAGATATAGTATAATTTCTATGTATTTATAGGTTTGAAAAAGTGCTAGTGCAGTTTAATACAAGTAAGGTTTTATATTGAAAGATAGAGTATAATTTCCATGTATTTTTAGGTTTAAAAAATACGCTAGCGCATTTAAATACAAGTAAGGGTTTTTTTAAGAGATAGAGTATAATTTCCATGTATTTTTAGGTTATCAAAATACATTAGCACATTTATATACAAGTAAGGGTTTTTTTAAGAGATAGAGTATAATTTCCATGTATTTTTAGGTTTAAAAAATACGCTAGCGCAATTTAATACAAGTAAGGGTTTATATATGAGATAGAGTATAATTTTGGTGTATTTACAGGTCTACAAAAAGTGCTAGCGCAGTTTAATACAAGTAAGGGTTTATATATGAGATAGAGTATAATTTTTATGTATTTTAAGGTCTACAAAAAGTGCTAGCGCAGTTTAATGCAAGTAAAGGTTTATATAGGAGATAGAGTATAATTTTTATGTATTTTAAGGTCTACAAAAAGTGCTAGCGCAGTTTAATACAAGTAAGGGTTTATATATGAGATAGAGTATAATTTTGGTGTATTTACAGGTCTACAAAAAGTGCTAGCGCAGTTTAATACAAGTAAGGGTTTATATATGAGATAGAGTATAATTTTTATGTATTTTAAGGTCTACAAAAAGTGCTAGCGCAGTTTAATGCACGTAAAGGTTTATATAGGAGATAGAGTATAATTTTTATGTATTTTAAGGTCTACAAAAAGTGCTAGCGCAGTTTAATACAAGTAAGGGTTTTTTATAGAGATAGCGTATAATTTTACTGTATTTTTAGGTCTACAAAAAGTGCTAGCGCAGTTTAATACAAGTAAGGGTTTTTTATAGAGATAGCGTATAATTTTACTGTATTTTTAGGTTTACAAAATACGCTAGCACATTTATATACAAGTAAGGGTTTTTATAAGAGATAGAGTAGCATTTTTATGTATTTTAAGGTTTTAGAAATACGCCAGCTGATTTATATGCTGGTAAATAAAGTAATAACAGATTTATCTAATCTATATCTATATTTAGAAAATATATACATGCTAGTTTATAAGACAATGTTTAAAGCCTGAAATATAAGATTTTTCTTTAGAATTATCCTTAAAAACCATAATTAGGTGCAATTTATTTATACGAGCAATCAAAATCATTTTATCAAACTTAAAAAATCGTTTTTAAGGTTTTTAAAGCGTCAGCGAAACAGACTACATTAACCAGGAACTTGAATTTAAGTTCTACATAATACCTTAAATAGCTTCAAATCTAAGGTAGCCAATGCACATATAATATACTATATATGGCATATAACTATAGGATTAGAATAAACAAAGTATAGTTTATCCAGCCTACCCCAAGTAGTCCAAAAAACCCAAGAATACCTCTAGTAAGCCAATAGAATAACTATAATTAACTAGTTTTTGCAGCCTGGCCTTAGTAGATCAATCAGATTCGAGTATTCCCGTAGTTTCTTTTGCCTGGCCATAGTAGATCAATCAGATTCGAGTATTCCCGTAGTTTTCTTTTGCCTGGCCATAGTAGGCCAATTATATATGAGTATTCCCGTAGTTTTATTTTTACCCCTAGTAGGCCAATTATATATGAGTATTCCCGTAGTTTAATCAACGAATATGGTTAACGAACCCTAAGCCCCTAGTCCCAACCCGCATTGGTATTTTTTTGGCCCTTTATTTAGATTATACTGTGTTAATTTCTTTAATTATGATATTATAGTTTAAACTTTTATTCACTTTAGAGTTTATTAAATAGAGTAATTAAAAACATGAATATTTTTTTTTTAATGTAAACCTTGATATTTTTTTTTGTAATGAAGTAAACTTATAATTAATTAATTTATTTTCAATTTAATTTTTGCATATTTTATTTGCAAATACATGCAAAGATGATGAAGATTCTCTGAGATTTATAAGCATATATCTGTACAGGTATAAGTATAAGTATTTACGTTACAAATTTTCTATCCTGTAATATTCAGCATGTTAATGTGTCAGTGGCAATGATATTCAGTAGATTAAGTACCTGCCATGATGAATTTTATAGCAAAAGGCATTGGAATAGTATTTTTCGGCGTAAAAAAGCATGGTAACATATATTCTGTATATCGTCGCAGATTTTTGGGCAACTTTCTAACAGAAACATGCACATTTCGGAATTCTCAGATCCAAAAACGAATATTTGATTATATTAATTTTTAAAAAATTCAAAACGTATATCTAGAAGCCTAAAAAGGTATTTTAAATATAAATTATCTGTTTATTGCTTTATTTTTTTGTTTCTTAAATATTCTATATTATTAAAATCAAACTTTACTCACTTTATAGATTTTATGCTCATTTATATATATTATTAAAATACTCACATTGCAATAGTTAAAATTAAAAAATTTTAAATTAAAAAAATATTCATTTGCAGAATCATTGACAGCAAAAATGTAATCCGCATTTTATAATATAACTGATAATGCATAATTCATTTGATTTATATCGCAAAATATACTTATAAAAAGACATTTTTCGAAATTAGAATCCGATCAAAAACATAATATAATAAAGATATTTTCAAGCATGTTTTTATTATATCTTATTTTATATATTGATGGTAAAAATCATATCTTTTATTATATAATGTTCTGTAATTTCGACAAAAAAACCTACTGATATTTTTGAATCTGTTTCATTTGGCATAATTTGATTTTAAAATATTTTCGTCTCATTGTAAGGATTCTTCGGATTTCCCAGATTTTTTTATATAAGATAAACATCTTTTTTCTTATTTATAACCTCAAGTAATTTTCAGCCACCGTTCAATATGTTATACGTTTTATAATTTTTTTCTTGCTGTTTTAACATGTGTTTTTGAATTCCCTCCTAGAACGCATTGCTTTCTATGATTTTACGTAAGTTAATCTGAATATCAAGATATGAAACGAAAAATTCATTTATAAGCGCATCATAATCATCATTAAGAAAGCACATTTACCGCATTCTGCTCATAGTTTTACGTTCTAAATATAAAATTTCGACATCAAATAACGTGTTTTCATTAGCCTTTTTGGTTCTTCTAAATCTGGATCTGTTAAGAAGCTATGTTTTTTTATAAACTTTTGCAATATTTCCCTGTATTTTTTGTCCCTTTAATAAAAACAAAACTTCTTTTTGCTATTTTCTCTCTAAATCTTCAGTTTTTCATTTTAGAATTATATTGACGGTTCGTGTGTATAAATTTTTCTCTTCTTTATTACTACTTAAAAAATATAGGTTCTGCTCATTTACGAATTTCACGGAATTTGAATCTTCTTTTTTTCTTCTGGATTTGTTCTTGTGAATCGATTCAGATGAATCTTGATTTTTCGTGTCTTCTTTATGCCTATATAAGCCACAGTATTTATACGAATCAAATTTACTGTGTTTATATAATTGAACTTTTATTTACAAAAAAATGACAACTTATAGCAAATGAATTCATTTTAGTCTAATTTGACATGTTTTTATATGCTAATATAAACCAACAAAGCTTGGTTTTTCTGTAACTGCATATGAAACTAAATTGAATTTTAATATGGTGATTGGCAAGAACTCCAGTCTAATATTTTGATTTGCGATGTAAAATATTCATATGAATATGAGCTTTAAAAAACCAAGATTCTAATTATAATTGCATATAATCATAAAGGATTCATCCAATATTTTATATCCTCAGTTTAGAAATATAACATTTTTTGATGATTTGTGTGCTTCTAATTAAGTTTCTGTCATTATATACATATTGTTTTTGTGGTTTATATTCGAATTTTTTGCTTCGAATTATAATAAAGTTTGTTTTTTTTAATACTTTTAATTATTCTTTTAAATTAATAAGAGTAAAGAAAATTTCTGTGCAATTCGTTTGAATATATATACAATAAATAATTTTTGGTTTAAAAAAACCAATTATTGAATTTTTTTCTAAGTGGAATACCATAATATCCCAACAGACTAAGAATAATTGAAAATAAATTATATTTTGTTCTATACGTTTATAAATATACAAATAAAAAATCTTGTTGCAACCAATTAGTGCTTAGCATTTATACAGTTTATTTTATAATAAATTCTGTTTTTAAACCGATTTATATTACTCGTTCGCCGTATTATATTAAATATTCACAAAAATACCCGAATTAAAAGCTCAAAAAGAATCGTACAAAAAGAAGGTACTTTATAATGCTTTTAACAAACTCTTTAGTTGTTTTTAATAATGTTTTTGGAATTTTAAAGTTTTTTTTTGCATCTATTTTTATACGCTTAATTATAAGATATAATAGTTACTTATTTTGTATATTTTTTATAAAAAAGTAGATTGAGTGGTTTTTATGAAAACTTATAGATGTTAGATCTATGTCGCAAAATATTATTCAAACATTGTTTTCGTTTTTGCTAAAAAAATATGTTGAAATAAATTTCGAGACAAAATATTTGGTTATTTACTTATTAAACTGAAAAATAGTATGAAAACAGAACGAATTTACGAGTAACTTCGAAGAAAAATAAAAAAAATTATATATTGTTTCAAATTTATGTTTTTTAATTGTTATTAGTGACATATTAAACGATTTATTGGATAAGTATACTATAAAATCTATAAAAGTTATCAATGTGTGAAAGAATATTAAGATCAAAAAATAAGATAATTCAATATAGAGTTTTAATTTACAATAATTATATATATCTGAATTTTTTTAGATACTATTCACATATGTATTTTCGATTTAGAAATACCTTGAATTTACGTAATTTATAAAGTTAGCTGAATATAGGATAATTCGATATTTTACATTGTTATGATTAGACTTGTTTAATCACAATCATTTTTTTCGTAAATAAGAATAAGTTCGTCTTTGAATTTAAAATGTATAATTATTTATTATATTTTAATTGTTATTTTGTATATAAAGATAACCTATAAATAAGTTAACATGTTTAAATGTTTGTGTAATTATTATAAAACTAATCATGTGATGGTATTTAAAAATTATTACAATAAATTATGTATTTTACAATTCTATTTCGTAATGTCTTTGCTTTTGTGTTTTTGTGTATTTAAGTGCTTATTTTTTTATGTTTTTTTTGACTTTATTTATCATATATCGAATTTTAAATCTTTCTTTAACGAAACTTTCCTAGAAAATTTTGATAAATATAATTTCGAGATTATTGACATCGAAATCAATCTTAAGACCTTATAGTTTTTATTATAATTCTAAAGAGCTAGATATAATCATTCCATGTGGTTAGAACGACTTTAAAAATAACTTTAAAATTTTCTGTGTTTAGATTGTTAAATATAATGTACATTTAGAAAAACATTATTTATAGAATTCGGCGTTTTTTGACGGAGTTACATCGTATAATACATTAAGATAATCATATGCCTTATAGCAAGATTTACCATACACAGTCTTTTTTTTTATAAATTTTATTTTTTTCGCATACTTATATTTTGAATGCCAACGAAAAACAATTAAAATAGCGTAAGTAAAAAACAATATCATGGTCCTTTCTTTGTATAATATATCAGTTTTATAACATTTGTCCTATAATTATGCGAAAATATAATTACAAGGTTTTTATTTTCTTATATTTGTCTAACTTAAAAAATGCTATATTTATATGCTGGTTTATAAATATTCTATGCATTATGTAAAAATAAATTTGATTATGATCTTATATAAATCTATAAGACCAATATACACAATAACTCAATCACAATATATGTGACTAAGTATTTTATTTTTTATTTTTTGTGTATTGATCACATTAAATATTTTATTTTACAGGAAAAAAAGTAATTTATCGTACTATAGAATCTGTATAATAAAGAAATGTAAACTAAGCGTTGTTGAATGATTAAGACCATAGAATCTTATCTTTATGGTAAGGTATAAAGTTTTATTCTTATTTAAAAGCAGTTCTTTTTTTAAATTAAATATTGAAATATCATCCTAGTCTTTCTAAATTGACATTTTCAACATAATAAACCTTTCAAAAATAAAATCGAATAAGTAATTTCTTTATTCGATAATTATTTAACTTAAGATTATGATTTTTGTATAATGATATGGTTTTCTGAAACATATTGAAGCGCATCATTATATATAATGCCAACTTTTAGTAATATTTCTAGATTATATATTCAAATCAAACATTTTCTATATAAATCGTGCCGATATCTTTAATTGGATTATCCTAATGTGAGAAAAATATTGTTTTAAAACCCACAAATAATATTATATCTGTTTTATTTGAATAAGTCCGATTTTTCTATAAATAATATTTAAATGGGATTTTTGTTTTATATTTATAGTAAAAATGCCAATTTTACATTATTTTAACTCAACTATTTAAAAGATTGTCGTAAACAATAGAACTAAATAAAAAATAAACCAGGCATTATTAACACCTAAAAAGAAATTGGAATAGAAAGAAAACTTATAGATTCATATAAAAGATGGGATTGTCGAAAAATAAATAGTTTACACTTTATGCATTACATATATGATACATTGCTATATTTCAGCCACGATTGTTTTTTTATTTACAAGTCAGCTTTTTTTTGTTTTAGTCTATCTATTTATCCATGTAAATATTCATTTTTTTCTTTTTTGCCCTCTTAAATATTTGAGCTACCAAATATTACTACTTTTATTCTTAATATTTATATACAAACTTATTAATAGTATGAAATTCATTTTTTCCATCAGATCTGTAATTACACTGAATTATTTTATACGATTATATTAAATTACATAAGTTTGCTTATTGTAGTTAACGTAAATGACAATTTTTTTTCTCGCAAAATATTGGACTTATTCTACGGGTTGTTTTCTTCTTCGAATCATAGCCAAAATTTATTTTTTTCCTTACGTTACAATCCAAATTAAATTTTCTATTGCATGATTTGATTTAGTAAGTTTAACTTTAAATTTTAGAAGTTTAGATATACTTTTTTTATCGACTTTATTTGCCTCCTTCTTTTCGTGTCATTCTTTTAATTTTTAAATTCTCAAGATGCTAGATTTACTTAGTTTTTAAACAAACATTTTGTTTTCATTCTAATAAATCATGTCAAAATTCTGTATTTGCATATTAAAAAACCAAAAATTTATAGAATACGGCAAAAATAAATTTATATTGATGTTTTTATTCAGATAATATATATCGAGTAAGTAAAATTTAATTTATATTTAGATTTAATTTAGTGAAAAAAATTTTGTAATGATTTAAGCTAGTAATTTTTTATTTTTTGTCAACGAAAATATACTTAGTATAATAATTAACTTACAAGGTTCCAACTTTTAAACTTTTTTTTTATAGACTCAGGGATGTTAAAATTTTTTATGTAAAACATTAATTTTTGTCTCGAAAAAAGTTTATAACTTGTAATAAACATAAAACTAACATATTTGACCTTCAAATACGGTACTTATAAAATTATTACCGATAGTCATGATATTTTTAGATATTTGAAATGAATAAATATAGAAAATCATTTGAAGAGGATATATAAGAAATCGATAAAACATGGTTTGGACTTATAATCATATTTTTTTTTGTATTTTATGTACTATTTGCTTTTATTCACGTGAACTCATATATTCTAATTTAAACATTAATAATTGATTTATTTTAATAAGATGAGTTAGAAACTGAAATAAATTAGTTTTTGAAATGTTTAACCATAAAAAAACACATTTATGCTTAATATAAAATTCAACAATGAACTATAAAGTTATTTATAGAATAAGCATGTTTAAATCCGCTAAAAAATTCAGTAAATATATTTAAAACTAATTTACAATATATAAAAGAAGATAAATTTTTTCTTAAAGAAGAAATGATATCTATAAGATATTTTATTATCAAAATATCGTTAAGATCGAAAATTTCCAGAATTCCTGAATTTTTTTTTGTTTTTTTATTAAACATATATTGGCGATTGTATGTTGATGTTATGATTCTAATTCATGAAGCACATAAACTATATAAAATTATTTGATCAATCACATATTGTATGCATATATAGCTTATAATGGGCTTTTTTTGCATTATCAGCCGTAAAATAATTTCATTGATCTTATTTTTTAAAAATCATTTTTATTATGTGTGAAAATTGCACCTTGATGAGCTTTGAAGTCATTAAAGATAAAATGACATAATAGTCATTGATATATAGCCAATATGGTATGTTTAAGTTTTTTTAGATGCGACTACAAAACAAAATAAAAATTAATATCAATAGAAAACTAAGTTTATGTTACCAATTAAATTATATATAGCATTTTATGGTGCTTTAATATGCTCATAATGTTTTTCGTATGCATAAAACAGGATTCTGAAAACTTTTACATACTCTATTGCTTTTAATACGTGAATACCAAGATAATTATAATATTTACTTTACTTAATTTCCATTTTATGTGATACAAAGTTCTTATAAGTCAATCTATAATTATTAACAGTTTTACACATGTTAATCTCAAAAGATTGCTAATACCGATTCAGATTTTAGTATTTTATAATATAAGCCATTGAAACATATCTTTTTAGATTTAAAATTATAGAAATATATTAAAAAGTCGAAAATATCTTTGAAATTATACATTGATATTATTTTTATAGTATTTTTGATTCTTTTTCCTCTAAATATATAAAAAAGATTATTATATGTTTAGTTTCTATAAATATAATTTTTAGAATAATAAAGTCTGTAAATTTTTGTTTATAATTGCTGCAGCTTTTTATTTTAATATTACAATTAGCTGATGATACTTTATATATAATTTAACGCCAAAATCTTATATAATTTTTTCTATCACTATAAGCTTTATACAATTAGAATTCTATATTCATCTGTTTTTAATATTGCGGTAATTAGTCTATTTTTATGCGATTAAAGTTCTTAAATGTTTATTAGAATCTTTTTAATTCCTACATTGACATGATATATCGACGAGAGTGGGAAAGACTCTCGTCAAAAAAAAGAAAATAAATCCTGTCGAGGTAATACGATAGGGGAGAAATCCCATAAACTTATATTTCTGCTGCTCTGAAGATGGCATTGGCGAGAGATTAAAGTCCTCTCGCCAGGATAATTATTAAGAAATAATATAATGGATGTAGCTTTGGTGGAAGATAAGAGGCGTGCAGGTGATTAGAAATCGAAAAGTAATTTTTGATTTGGTAGTAAATGTGCCGAAGGCTATGCCAAAATTTTACCATTTTTTCAGAAATTATATAAAGCGAAATTTATTCACATATTTTCATATTTTAAAAATGCCATCTACTCTATCTCTAGAGATTTTTATTTCAAAAATTACCTCCTATATAATGCTGACATAAACTCTAATTTAATTATATACTTCTATCTCGTATTTATTATAAATAACTATCCATTATTCTATAATATGTTTTTTAAAACTAATCAATTATAATAAATAAAACAACAATACTTTCAGCAGTTTACTTTTCCGAACAGTTTTATAATATCATTAATGTTTATTTTTAACAATATTATGTTTCAACTGAGTTTATTTTCATAAAAAGATAAGAAAACCAATTTTTTTAGATTATTTTATATTAAATTTGTAAAAGCTAAATTTTTTAGAAAAATTATTTTAATAATTTGAATAATTATAAATCATAATATTTTCAACTTTGTGTTATTCGATAAAAACATAGATATTTTTAAAAAAAAATTATATTTTATGACATGAACTAAACATAAATACTGCCAAGTACAACCATATTGTTTTGAAAAATATTATTCTTGTTTTAAAAAGATAAGTTGAAATGATCGAATTACTTTCCACTATCAAGAATATAGATTTTCGATTGATGTAATTCCAAAGAAATAAAATATTTTCATTCTTTATTCATTTTTACAACCTATAAAAGATCAAACCTCTTCAAATACTTGCACACAAAAATATTTATATAAATTAGTAAGTCACAGAACAATATTTCGATATTATAAAAAAAACGGCGAAAAATATAAGTTTTTGAATATAAATTCATATTCTTAATAAAAAATAATTAATAAACTGTAATTATAAATAAAAAAAAAGACCAAAATACTAAAATAGAATGGTGTTAAATACAACTATTTTGCATTAAAAATAATAAATAGCACATTATAGAACAGTTTTTATGGTAAAAAGATCGGATCTATTAATTTAAAGGTTTTTTATGGATCGATAAAATAAATATTACAACAATTAAGTTTATTTTTAGAACTATTTTAATAATTTAGAGACCAGTGCAAAATAAAAGATATTCAAAGATTATTAAAGGTTTTTTGAACCACACAATTATGATAAAGTATCAATATTAGCCTAATGATCATAACTTAACGATTTTATAGTCATATTTTTTTATTTCATTTCCCAATTACCATAAAAAACTTCAAATACGTTATATAGATTAGTTATATTTTATATGATAACTTTAATTTACTGATAAATACATAAATATAAATCCAGATAAATCCATAAAACCGCCATAAATTGAGATTAAGTTGATAATTTTAAACACTGGAAATTACTAGATTATATTTAATAGGTCTTTAACGTATATATTGTATTTATAAATTACCTTGTTTATATGTGAAAAATGTAATCATAAATAAAGATAAAAATTTCGCATATATCGTGTCAATTAATTAAAAATAGATAAAATAGAGAAGAAAATTTCTGAAATAAAGTAAAATTACATGTGTTTATTATTTTTAAAATACGCTAGCTCATTTTAATACAAATAAGGGTTTTTTAAGAGATAGAGTATAATTTCTATGTATTTTTTTAGGTTTACAAAATACGCTAGCGCAGTTTAATACAAGTAAGGTTATATATTGAAAGATAGAGTATAATTTCTATGTATTTTTAGGTTTGCAAATAACGCTAGCGCAGTTTAATACAAGTAAGGTTATATATTGAAAGATAGAGTATAATTTCCATGTATTTATAGGTTTACAAAATACGCTAGCGCATTTAAATACAAGTAAGGTATTTTTTAAGAGATAGAGTGCGATTTCTATGTATTTTTAGGTCTACAAAAAGTGCTAGCGCAGTTTAATACAAGTAAGGGTTTTTTATAGAGATAGCGTATAATTTTACTGTATTTATAGGTTTGAAAAAGTGCTAGTGTAGTTTAATACAAGTAAGGTTTTATATTATAAGATAGAGTATAATTTCCATGTATTTATAGGTTTACAAAATACGCCAGCGCATTTAAATACAAGTAAGGGTTTTTTTAAGAGATAGAGTGCGATTTCTATGTATTTTTAGGTCTACAAAAAGTGCTAGCGCAGTTTAATACAAGTAAGGGTTTTTTATAGAGATAGCGTATAATTTTACTGTATTTATAGGTTTGAAAAAGTGCTAGTGTAGTTTAATACAAGTAAGGTTTTATATTGAAAGATAGAGTATAATTTCCATGTATTTTTAGGTTTAAAAAATACGCTAGCGCAGTTTAATACAAGTAAGGGTTTTTTTTAAGAGATAGAGTATAAATTATACGTACTTTAAGGTTTGTAAAATACGCTAGCGCAGTTAAATACAAGTAAGGGTTTTTTTAAGAGATAGAGTATAATTTTTATGTATTTTAAGGTCTACAAAAAGTGCTAGCGCAGTTTAATACAAGTAAGGGTTTTTTATAGAGATAGCGTAAAATTTTACTGTATTTTTAGGTTTACTAAATACGCTAGCACATTTATATCCTAGTAAAAGTTTTTTGGAAAGATAGAGTATAATTTCTACATATTTATAGGTTTACAAAATACGCTAGCACATTTGTATACAAGTAAGGGTTTTTTTTAAGAGATAGAGTATAAATTATACGTACTTTAAGGTTTGTAAAATACACTAGCGCAGTTAAATACAAGTAAGGGGTTTTTTAAGAGATAGAGTAGCATTTTCATGTACTTTAAGGTTTGTAGAATACGCTAGCACAGTGTAATACAAGTAAAGGTTTATATGTGAGATAGAGTATAATTTTTATGTATTTTAAGGTTTACAAAATACGCTAGCACAGTTTAGATCAAGTAAGGGTTTTTTTAAGAGATAGAGTATAATTTTTTTTGTATTTTAAGGTCTACAAAAGGTGCTAGCGCAGTGTAATACAAGTAAAGGTTATTTTAAGAGATAGTGTATAATTTTATGTATTTTAAGGTCTACAAAAGGTGCTAGCGCAGTGTAATACAAGTAAAGGTTTATATGAGAGATAGAGTATAATTTTTATGTATTTTAAGGTTTTCAAAATACGCTAGCACATTTATATTCAAGTAAGGGTTTTCTTAAGAGATAGAGTAGCATTTTTATGTATTTATAGGTTTAAAAAAAGTGCTTGCGCAGTTTAATACAAGTAAGGTTTTTTTGTAAAGATAGAGTATAATTTATCTGTATTTTAAGGTCTACAAAAAGTGCTAGCGCAGTTTAATGCAAGTAAAGGTTTTTTTAAGAGATAGAGTAGCATTTTTATGTATTTTAAGGTTTGTAGAATACGCTAGCACAGTTTAGATCAAGTAAGGGTTTTTTTAAGAGATAGAGTAGCATTTTTATGTATTTTAAGGTCTACAAAAAGTGCTAGCGCAGTTTAATGCAAGTAAAGGTTTATATAGGAGATAGAGTATAATTTTTATGTATTTTAAGGTTTTAGAAATACGCCAGCTGATTTATATACTGGTAAAAAAAGTAATAACAGATTTATACAATCTATATTTATATTTAGAAAATATATACATGCTAGTTTATATAACAATGTTTAAAACCTGAAATATAAGATTTTTCTTTAGAAATATCCTTAAAAACCATAATTAGGTGCAATTTATTTATACGAGCAATCAAAAACATTTTATCAAACTTAAAAAATCGTTTTTAAGGTTTTTAAAGCGTCAGCGAAACAGACTACATTAACCAGAAACCTGAATTTAAGTTCTACATAATACCTTAAATAGCTTCAAATCTAAGGTAGCCAATGCACATATAATATACTATATATGGCATATAACTATAGGATTAGAATAAACAAAGTATAGTTTATCCAGCCTACCCCAAGTAGGTCAAAAAACCCAAGATTACCTCTAGTAAGCCTTTAGAAAAACTGAATTAACTAGTTTTTGCAGCCTGGCCTCAGTAGATCAATCAGATTCGAGTATTCCCGTAGTTTTCTTTTGCCTGGCCATAGTAGATCAATCAGATTCGAGTATTCCCGTAGTTTTCTTTTGCCTGGCCATAGTAGATCAATCAGATTCGAGTATTCCCGTAGTTTTCTTTTGCCTGGCCATAGTAGATCAATCAGATTCGAGTATTCCCGTAGTTTTCTTTTTATTTCTAATACGCCAATTATATTTGAGTATTCCCATAGTTTAATCAACGAATATGGTTAACGAACCCTAAGCCCCTAGTCCCAACCCGCATTGGTATTTTTTTGGCCCTTTATTAACAAATATACGAGAAAACTTTTGTGGGTAAACAAAATAAAAATTTAAATAGGCTACTATATATAATGAAAGTAAAATACAAGTAGAAATGTATACTATTTGATGGAACCTACAGAAGAAAAATGATTTATTAGCAGCGGAATTAATTGCCACTTTGAAAAAAAATCTTTTATAAATCAATATGCATGCAGTGGTTTCAGATGCATGATATATAAGATGTAGTGACTTTAAAGGCCTAGAACATTCTTAATATGTTTAGCCGCTGATAAATATTATCTAGCATAAAATAGATAAATATTATATGGAAATTTATGATTTGAATATATTTCGGCTATCAACTTAAAATACTTCTTTATTATGGATTCTGTATTATGTTACGTCTTGGTGTCTAATCTAATGTTTTCTCTTTTCTGGATTATAAATATGTCGAAAATTACATGTAGTTAGATGGCTTCTTGCAAGTAAAATACGGTTATTCTCTTTTTTTGGTGTTATCATTTTATGTCATAAACAGATATATCTTCTGATGGCAGTAATATTTTTTTATGTGATTTTGAAGCATTTGGATTCTAATAATTATAGTACTTGCGAACCAATTTATTTTAAGTAGACATTGTTTCGGATTTTAGTGATTTTAAGTAGCACTTATTTTAAACACAACAATTTTCGATTTTCTGCTATTTTAATATGCAAATTGTGATGAATTATGAAATCCAATTCATGTGATTTCTACTAGGCGAATACTTGACTTATAATGGTATGAAGAATATATCTATTTCCAATAAATAGAAAACCTAGCATAAAATTTTTTTACCACTATATTTATATAATATGATTTCAACTATGGTTCCTGCGGTTTTATTAGATAGATTTTGCATATAATACATGGTAAGGTACGAAGATAGTTTCTTTTGGGTTTTTTTACTACGTTTTTTTGTAAAAACTATATTTATATTTACATATTTATGTTCCAATAAATCTGTTCTATCTTAAATTATATGAATATAAGAATAATTCCTGAATGTTTTCATTATTCTTTTTCGAAGATTAATATTTAATATGGCCAATGTTTTCTATGATTATATTGTATGTTTTAGCGATTCTTTGTGTATTATATAATTCGAAGAATAAGTATTTGAAGGTTTTTTACAGCGAATTTTCAAAGAAAATTATATAATTTTATATTGCTTTCTTGTGATTACATTGAATACCGCAGTGTTCTAAATATAAATTATATCATAACTCTTATTGATAATAATGCTTCAGATAATACGAAAAATCTAAATCGGTTATCCGTGCTTAACAGTTAAGCATGCATTTCATATGGAAATGAAACGCACAGACTGCAATATCTGCTCGTTTAATTTATAAAAAATTAAGTCAATTTCTTTTGATATTTAAATCTAGACTTTCTATTTTTATTACCCTTACCATAATGTCAAATAATTTGGATGAACAACGCCGAGTCCTTACAAAATACAGTTACCGAGTATTTGATCTTGAAGAGATTTTTTAACTTACAATAATATAATTGGCAGATCATCTGCCATCATTATTAAGACAACATATTAAGCGTGGTTTTTCACAAATGGAAGTTACATTAATCAAGAAATGCCTATTGAGTAAACAAACATGTGTGAATCCACAAGACTAACCCAATAATTGTTATGATATATGCACGTTTTTGATCATTTTACCTTCTATAGTCGGCAATTGTATTATTGTTTATAATGGAAAAGTATTTGTTCCTCTTGTGATTAAGCCAGAACAAATATGTTAAAGTTTATGTAATTTGTAGCTACTGTAAATACTGGTGGGCATGGAAAGCTTGTTATTGGGGCTAATATAGTTCTAAGTTTACTCCTTCTAAATAAACTCTATATAAATATAATATTACCATTTAAAATTCAATCAAATGTGCACCTAATTTTATCTAATTATTATTCATATATAAATAAAAAACATTTTGAGCGGAAGCGCTTGATATATTATATAAGCAAATATTTTTTATTAAATTTATAAGACATAAATAAACTCCAATCTAAATAGAATATTTTTAAACATAAATGCTTTTATCAAATATTTGGATTTAAAAAAGTAATCAAATTCGATGTTTTACAAGCAATTATATCAATTGGAGTCATCGGAAGTTCATGATGCTTGAATAAAAAATATCAAATTGTAACTTAATTCATTCTTAGGTTTTATAGACAATGCATACGAGTTTATATATTCCATAGTAGAATCCTGCAATTTCTTTATTATACCGTCATCAGTAAGTAAAATTTTCTGATATTTTTTTTGGTATCAACATTATATAAAGAAGCTTTATATTAGTCGATTATTCTTCAGCTATGCAAAAAAGTAATATACAATAAAATATTACTTTTAAATAAGTGAAATTTTTTCAACCTTTTCAATCTAGAAAAAAAACCTTGTACAATAATATATCATAAATATATTCGCGCGAGGATAATATTAACATAAAATAAGGAAATATTTATCTTCTTCACGTTTATAAAAGTACTTTTATATGATAAATCGTATATATATCTTTTTCCGCATGTTTTACTTTGTAATAAGCAATTAATTTTCTTTTTGCATAGTTTATATAAACATTTAACCTATAACTATATTGATTTTATGCACAATTTATATTTTATTATGTATATGGTAGTTAAAAAAGAATGGAACTAAATTAAAGAATTTAATAATGCAAAAAGAATGTATATTCATTACTTTTGGTCTATATCTAGATAATATTTTGTTTTTTAAATCTAATTATAAGATCTTTGAGCATTATAGCACTTGTTCAATACGGAATTAAAATGCATTCAAGAACATTAAATTAAAAAAAAGGCAAAGTTGTACATAAATCTTATGAATAAATTTTAGATGTAACAAAATGAATAAATATTTTTTGTGTCTTTTTATTCATATTTGTATGCATTTTAACCTGTGTAATTTTAAAAAATGTATTACAGTAGCCAAAAAAAATTAATGGCGTTACATTATATATTTTATAATTTTTGTTTAGACCTATCAAATCAAAATATCTTATTTATTAAATCGTTTCATATATATTTTTTAGTGCAATTTTGTATTTGTAGATCAAAAAATTTTAGAAATATAAAAATTCTGGACATTCTACGCATATAAAAAATAAGATGAAACTACTAGAAGCCGAAAAAGTGTTTTTATGGTGAATATGTAAATCTATATTCTTTCCTGCATTTTGTAAAATTAGTTATACGGCTAATCTAACAATGAAATTATTCTAATACTATAGAAAGTTTGTAACTTATCAATCCGATGTTAAAAGAAATTATTTTTTTCATTGCAAAACATGCTATCATTCAAGTTATGATTTATTTATAGTTCTATAGCAAATAAATGAACAAAATCTATATAAGAAGCCGAAGTCACATACTAAACTGAAGCATATATAAGAATTAGCATCTAGATATAATCCTAAGTTAATAGGCCCTAATAGGTAAATGATTTTTGAATAATAATTATAAAAGAAGACATCTTAGATAGTACACATGTGATGTGCCCGCGGGACGTTAATCAAGTGAAACTTGGAGAAAAATTTTTAAATTTGTCGTTCAAAATGTAGCCATAATTAAACTTACAGAGCAGATATCTCCCATTAAAATGTATTTAGATTTATTCTATGTTCATAAAAATAATATTTACCTAGTATAATATAAAAATCGGTTTATTTAATTCTAGCTCAAGTGAGGTATTCTCGGTGTTTATAAAAGTTAATATGTATATATGTATTTGTATTTATGTACTATGTTTATTCTTTATTTAAATATGTCTATCGTGATACAAACAGCCCGATAAATTTGCTAAAACTCTTTAATGCATCTTTTTACACATTCCCTTGATATTATTCGTACACATCCACCTTTCTCTAATATGATTTGTGCATTGTTTCTTGTGAAGTGTGAGAGCTTAAATGTATTCTTCTGCAATATCTGGAATTAATAACTACTTTACATATTTTTTAACATTCTATAACCAGTCATTAGATATGGTATTGGTATTTTTTGAATAGTATATAGAACCATGTGTATTTTTAAGATTTTATACTTCCTATATTCTTGGTTTTAAGTACATTAGAAGTTGTAAGGCTTATTATAACTATTTTAAATGACATAATAATATTTTTTTTATCGTATTAAAAAGTATCTTTTCGATATTGTTTAATTCGTGTTTCCTATAAAATTCTAGTAAAAAACTTCTTTTCCTCATGTTAATTTTAGCCAATGAAAGTAAAGTATTTATTTATTGATTTAAACTTATGTGTAAAGTTTAGCTATGATGTTTTTCTAAAAGATAAATAAACTAGTTAAAATTTTTTAAAAATACAATATCTATAAACGTCTGATTAAATAATATATTGTAAAGGGTTATTTGGGGGTGATTTGAATTAAAAGATCCTTCTACCCGGTAAATAATATATATTTCATCTTACTCTAGATAATAATTATGCATGAACTTAGAGAATAAAATTTATTATTGTGTCATCAAAATAAATCATATATTGGAAAAAAAAGACAATATGAAGTACTGAATTTCAACCATAAAGTTTATTAATATTTTTATAAATACACGTTAGTAATAGAATAATCTAAAGAAGTTAATTGATGTAATTGCAGAACGCATACATCCACCATATTTAAGAATATGTAATGGTAGAAAGTAGTTTGTAACATATCAAATAAAAAAAGCAGAAGCCACTCAAGTATTAGTTTTATTCATTAATGTTTTACACAAAAAAATGTTGATGTGCCGATTTCAAATTTTTTCTATACGGTTTTGTTCAAACATCAAGAACTATTGTATATCATGAAAAAAAAGGAAAATTAACTTTCTTCACTGTTTATTATACGATGAAAAACATCACAAAACTTTTTTTAGGATTTTATGTGTTCTTTTAAGAATGGTTGAGGTTCCAAAATATATGAAAATCTTTACATAATTACAAATTTTTTATTTTATACACAGAAAAATAAAATACAATTCTCATTTATCACTTATATTTTCTGGTCTGATTGTTAAATTAAGTAGTAATACATACAAATCTTATACATGTAAACAAAAATAGACATTGGAATCTATCATTTTAAATGATTTATATGTGTTTTTTACATATAAGAATATCAGAAACCATCACACTTTGACTATCGCGCATCTACTTTTTAAGTTTTAAAAATATATATTGTATTCAATATATATCGATAAAAGTAACATAGAAATCATATTTAGTTGATATTTTACAAATATTTATCTTTGCGATATTCTCTTTTATGCTTGCATATAGGGATTTGACCAATGTTCGTAATAATATATTAAATATTGTCTGATAAATAATATTGGATACTGATTGCAATATTTTATAGATTTCAAACCAAAATAGCATATCTTTGTGTTCAAATTATAAACTATTTTGTTAATAAATATATAAAGATGAATTTGCGCTTCGCTTGTGCTTATAACTTTATTCATCACCCTTTTTACCAAGTACCATACAATGCGATCCCATGGATCATAATAAGTGTAATCTGTATACCGAAGTCATGAAATGAACAAATAAATTTGAACTTAGAACTTGCTATATACAAATCTATAAATTAAATTGGAGATCCATTCAATTGTAAATAAGTATTTAAAGAAAATAAATAAAAATTTTACATGTCATTTCATCATACAATATCTAGGTTTTAATATCTACGAATGATCATAAAATCATTTTTTCTGCCTAATTTTGAATATATGTTAAAAAATGGCAAATTAACTCTAAATCCATTTACAGATTTTATTTGACTAAGCTCTTCCTATTTTCTTCAAAAATATTGTATAACTAGAAACGGAATAAAACCATAAGCTTAATATGAGATCTGGATATATTTTATACGGATTTACTATCTTTAAATATAAAGCTTATAAAAGTAAAATTTTTAAAAAATGTAAAGAATCCAGAAAATAAATAATTATACAGATGCTTATGTTATTCTGGGGATAATGATCATCGTAACATCGTAAATATGCTACTTTATTTTATTTAAAGATCATTTATTCATTAATTGATCTTTTATAAGAAATACGTAATAAAAAAATTATAGTAGAATATTATAGAAATTATTAGAGCGAAACTTAGTAAATAGATATCAAAATAATAATTGCCAAAATTTTAATAAATCCACTCATATTTTGTTCTCAATATACATTTCCGATGTAGTCATATTTGAAATAATAACTTGTTTTTTTTTATTTTTCTGGATCATCTCATGATTTTTTTTTACAATGTAATTTATAATATGTAATATTTAATTTCTAATTTTCTTTAAACCCTTAAGTACATAAAATTCACTTGTTTAACAGTCCAAAAAATTATTTTATGAAAATAAAGATAGGTATTAACACAGCTAACATCAATATAAATATAAAAATATGTTATCTAAAGCTTTTATCTTTAATTTAAACACTTGAATTTATTTTAAATACATAATATTTTTTATGTTCTAAGAAAAAAATGCATACTCATGTTTTTAATTTAAAATTATCTATATATTTCTATGTCTAAAATTTCGCAAAAAAAAATTGTGGTATTATGTAATTTATTTTTACTAATATCATCTTTAACATAAATTCACGTGACTTAAAATTTGTGTCGAGTTTTTTTAATACCCAGCCATGAATATTGGATGTAATTATGTTCATAAAAACCAGCAAAATTTCCCTTTGCAAAGAATTTTTATGCTCATTATGATAAGAAGTATTTGTATATCAGTGTAAAAATATTATTTTTTTTATTTGCTTTCTGCAGATTTATTTTTTTTCTTGAAATTAATAACGTTTATATTAATACGCACATATTTTTTGGTGATATAAACTATATCAATCTAAATATAGAGTGTTATATTAATTGCTTTTTATTATTAATAATAAAACCCTTGATGAATTACTTTGATTAGATTCGTTTTTCTTGCACGTAAATAAACTATATAAAATCTTTTTCTTTAATGTATCTTCTTTAGGTTAATATCTTATGGAATCAGAATGTAGTCGTTTATTAGTGTCAGTATTTACATTTTTATCCATTAATGGTTAGATTTAGCTCGTGATTTCCTTACACAGAAAACATTGTTTTGGCAAATCCTAAAATTTTAAGCATTTTTAAATGTAAAATTTATAAAAAATATCAAATTTATAGATAATATAAGATTTTGGGGTTTTCTATCTGTTATTACAGATTCTAGTCTTTTTAAAAAATGCTTACCATTACAATATGGGATGTTTCAGTCTTATAGTTTAGAATGCAAAAAGAAAATGTTTTTTTGTGTTAAAAATTTTGAATATATCAAGAATCTGTCTATTTATAATATCAACGTCTATTACAATTATAAAATTTAATTTCCAATATTATTTGTTTTCTCATTAGCTTTTCCTCCAAATTTTAAGAAATAAACTATCCGTAATATTTTATATCGGCAATATGAAAAACAGCCAAAAATAAATACACCATAAAGTTTTTTTTTCTTGATTTATTTAACGGGCTTATAGTAAGGTCGAATAGTTTTACGGTAATTATTTAATGTATAGTTCGCGGATTAACTTCCAGAAATACTGTCAAATTTTATGGGCAATATGAAACAACTAGAATAATTTTAACGAGATGGGTAATGTGCAGTAAATTATTTTTTTATACATAAATTTAAAGGTAAATTTAAATAAGCAGTGGAAATTTATTCTTGAATTCGTCAATTGTATGCAAATTATTTCAGGGATTTTATCAAGGGTATTTTCAGATGTAAAGTAACATAAAACTTTATATATACATTGACAATATATTAATAATATGATTTTTTATATATATACAAACAAATTTGAGAAGTCCTTAAAGAATTGTTTGTACGTATATTAAGAAGTAATGATATGATGAAACAGCAGAGAATAAGTTATATTGTTAATATACGAATTTCTTGTCGAATAATATTCTCATATAAATATATTAAATTATACAGAGTTTCATAATAAAAATATAAATGAAGAAATAAAACAAATAAAAAGGTTGTAATGACAAGAAACCCACATTAGAGCTAAATATATTAAGTATATAAAATATATGATTATAGCTATTTAGATCATAAATTATAATTTAAAATCGGCAGTAATTAATTTATTCGAAAAAATTAATAATCTATAAAAATTATATGAATGAATAGAGTATTATTTGAATTCTTCCAATTTTAATTTTGGTATTAAAATTTACATTATACCACCAACAGGATATATTACAAATGAAAATTATTCGTATTTTATTTTTAAAAAATAATTATTAGATGCATATAATTTTATTAAACATATGAGTAATTGGATGTTTGCGTTTATCACATACAAATTGAATAAAAATAAATCCTCTCTATTATTTATGAAATCCTAGCGGAGCTATTGTTGTGTAGTAGCTAATTCGTTAAAACATAATTGCAGGATTCGAAATATGAAAAATAAATAATAGTGTATTTTTCGGCTTTAATCATATTTAATATATTGCATTTTTATTCTTTAAGATTCATACCATCTATCTATGCTGTTTACTTTAAAAAATAATTTTTTTATTAAAATCGTTGGCTTATGAATTTGAAGAAAATGAACCCAATTTAATTTTTCATATGCAAATTTCATTTAATAGCATTTTTATACAGTAAAAAACTTTTATTTTTCGAGATGTAAAATATATTCCATCAAATTGATATGTTGAGACATATTATTGAATACATTGCAAACATAATTATACAAATGTAATACGATTTAAAAATCCAATCAAATTCGTATATTAAAAATTTTAATGTTTAAAAAGCATAAATACTCTTTTAAAAAAGTAATTAGTACGTAAACGTTTTTTCATGGTGGTTTATCATATGTCTTTATCGTTTCTATTCAACATATATCTTTGAATAATTTTAATAGAACTTTCATAAAATGAATATTTGTATAATAGGATATTTTTTGAAAATGACATTGAATTTTGACACGAATCGAAGATATTCCATATTTAGAAATTATTCAATATCGTAATTTAACAAGTTTGATTTATTTTTGTATATATGCTATTAATTATCAGAAAAATATTTTATGGAAGCTTAAAAGTTGTTTTCGATACATTTAGTATATGTTTGTTTTTATATAATATTTTTTACGGTGTAAAAAATATATTTAATGTTTTTGTCTATAGAATCCATTGATACAGAATAAAACGCGTATTTTACGATCTCGTGTGCTTAAATATTTTTGAAAATTTATTAGATTACCTAAGAGTAAATAATATCTGCGCATAATTAATTTGTTGCAAAAAAAGTGTGATATATTCGATTTTTTTTACGTATATTTTCTAATTCGAAATCATTCTGCGTTGTAAATTCACAATTTAAGATATTTATTACAATATTAATTTCATAAAAATTGCTATGAAATCGATATAATACGCTTTATTATTGTTTATTTTAAATTCATCGGCATTTTTATTGCCTAAAAAACGCATCTTTGTATTGTTTGATCTGGTTGAGCTCGTAATGTATGCGCAATCAATTTATTCTGGTTTCATATACTGATTTGATATTCACAAATATAATCAGATAGATATATCTTTATTCAAAATCTGGATGGTTTATATTATTTTTAAACGGATAATTTATATCAGAGATATTTTTATTATATTAAGGTAAGCTATTATTAAAAAATCCTTTATTCCGTAGAGCTAATGTAGTAGTTTTTTTTTAAATTCTATTTGATAAAAAAAGAATAAAAAAATGGAAGTCGCAACCATATAATTTTGATATATTATAAACATATTGTTTTGGAAATAAGAAAAATCTATCTAAAAATGCTTACGGTGATTATATTGACCATAACAGCATTTTCCAAATCCATCCCCTAATCAACTTTTTGTATTAATTACGCACAATAAGTAAGCGTTATGGTATTTATGTAATTGATATTATTACTATTTTGTGGTTATTGCTTAATTTGCTATTTTGGATATTTATTTATAGATAATAGTTTGTAAAACACTCTAATTGAAAGAAAAATACCCATCTGTATATATAAAAGCTAATGATGATTTAAGTGAATTTTCATTTTCTAAATGTATGCAAAACACGCTTATTGGATTCTTTATAAAAAGAAATGAAATCTAAGCACGAATTTATCAACGAATATTTGTCAAACATAGTTTTATTAAATAAAATTACAATTATATGGAGCTTTACTTTTTATTTTTTAACTTTGAAACTAGAGTTCGAACTATCATATATTTAACTATATTATATTTATACCTTGGGATTGAGAAAAACCCTTGAATTAATAGGTCTCATAAGAAGGAGGGTATTGAAGAAGACTTTGGAGAGGAGAAGATAGCCGAAAGTATAAATATGTTGTGTGTATAGAGAATCAAGCAGGCTTTACCTGTGAAAAAAAACTAAAATTACGACTATAAATTTAGTCCATAAATAAAAAATACTGATAATCGTCACTAATTTATTTATTTAATCAAATATTCGGATCATGGATTGTTATATAATACGAGTAAAACCCCCAATAGTGACATATACTTCTGTCATATTTAAATGTGATTTATAATTATCACTGCGATAATAGCAAAAAAGATTTACGATATAAAATACAGTACTGATATAAATAATTTTCATTAAAGGAGATATATTTCATTTTAACTATTCGATACACGAAATATTTAGAAAAAGGATAGTCAGGGATTTTGTTTTTTCTTAAATATTTATAATGTGATATTTGGTGAAAATGTCTGATCGAATATTGATTTTATATTCATCAATTTAGGAAACTAAATTTTTTTATAATTTGTGATCAGAGTTTGAAACAGAACAGACCAATACACCATAAACATCTTGAATTTCTAATTGTTGTTTAATCAGATTCTTTAAATTATTGTTAAAGGTTTTATAAATTAACGTATAAATATTTTTAAAATAATATTGTATTAATGTAACACAAATGCGTAAAAACAAGCTTGATTCTTGAAATTAAAAAAACAGACATGAACATATCTTCTTTGTCAGAAGAAAACCAAATAAAAATCTATTTATATTTTGAAGAAATTATCTAAATAAAAAGAGAAGCTGTCTTTGTGCAAATTTGGAGATTATAGCGTCGATTGATTATAATTTAATTAAAAGTTATTTTATGGTAAATGATAGACAAACAGGATTTACTCTATTTATGATTATAAGAGAAATGTTAGTTTTCATGATATGAATTAGTTCATGCTTTTAAAATTTAGTGAAAATATACTTCTTCATATAATTGGGCTACCTAAATCTTAATATTTATTCATGGGTAGGAAAGATCGCATATCAAAAAATAGGAATGATGAAAGAACACATAAATAACAAGAAACATCATAAACTGTAAAAAATATAAAAATATTTATCCAATAATATTTATAGCCCTAACATGACGTTATCTTATGAAATAGAGCCCTATAGATTTGTGTTCTACACAAATAACCCCGTACATAGTTTGTATAAACTAATAATATCACTAATAGTAGTAGCTAAATATAACAACCAGAGACATTAAATATCAGTTATATGTATTTTTCAGGATATTTAAAGATGAATTTTGTTTTTTTTTGCAGGATATACAATACACTGGGTTTATAATTTTACGAGATGCATAAAAATAAAATTTAGAAAATACATTAATCTATCTAGGAGCAATATGTTTAGATTTGAGCCTTATTTAATGGCATTAATTTTTGACGTATTATCACAAAACACAAAATTAGACTTTAGAAATTATAATCTAATGATGTACTATAAGATTAATGCATAATATTTTTCTAATTCATTTTTTAATTAATATATTTATTTTTTCGAAATTGTGCGTAATTATTCTTCTTTTAATATTTATTGCTTTAAATGAATATGTTTCTTTTCTTTTAAAATACTTTAATTCATTTGGTGTCAATGATGCATATTTTTTCTAATCCGTAAGTAAGTACCTCAAATGCTTCCCATGTATGTTAATTAATATCCCTTTTGTATATATTTTTTATGTGAAAAGACGTTGCGATA
Organism: Rhyacophila brunnea; assembly: GCF_057557595.1. NCBI lineage: Eukaryota > Metazoa > Arthropoda > Insecta > Trichoptera > Rhyacophilidae > Rhyacophila > Rhyacophila brunnea. Next base: position 972,622 of record NW_028232768.1, on the reverse strand, counting down.
TATCGTGGTGAAATAACAGAAATAGAACTTCAATTTCTATAATTTTTGGTCTAAATTCATCTCACGCTCAAAGAATGTTAGATTACCAAGTAGAAAAAATGCCTTCTAGCAACAATAAATCCAGCAAACAAAAAAACTAGGCTCACCTATATTCATTGAATGTTTTTGGCTTGAACACTACATTACTGTGTGGCTGAAACACTTGACTAGATTCAAAGACACAAGTGCACGTAATCAAACACATTATGTGTACAATATATTGCATACCCTCAAACATGGAACGATTGGCATCTATAAATGTAAATTGTAAGCTTTTTTAAATAAATACACGGGTTTTCTTGGATCTTGTGGATTGATGCTCATAATTCAAATAAAACAAACCAATAGTTGTGATAATAACAAAGCCACCACAATTTTACGGTATATTTTACAAGAATGGGTAACTGAAATCTATTCATCGCCGATATATAATAATAGAATTTTTCGCAATAGAATCTAATATATGAGATACATATACATATAACATCTAGGATAATTTTATGATTGTAAATTTACATATAAAACAATTATTTTGTTCATTTCTGAATAGAATTTTAAAAAACTTTGAGTGATAGCACTATAAGTTTTTTTGACAGCACAATTTTATTGGAAGATTCTAGCCGTTCATTTTTTTATTTACACGCATTTGTATATCATTCGTAAGGAAAATTTAATCATTTAAATTTAATTATTTTTCTTCTTAATTTAAAGTATAACGATATATTTCTTTAAGACATTGAAAAGACAAAAAAGCTAATTATTTATTCTATGAAAATAAACTCTTTAAATATTATTATATATGAAGTTAATATGCATTGGCCTAATGTTTTTAATATATTTTATTTGCAAAAAAATTAAATGAAATACTTATTATAAAAATGTCAACCACCTCTTAATTTTATTTAGAAACCTTAATAAACATTTTTCATATTTTAATATTTATTACCTATGCTAAACTAAGATGTAATTTTGAATTTTGAATTGATTGATCAGTAAAAGGCACAAACACGCGAATAAACAAAAATTACCCAGTTTATAATATAAGATTACAATGACTCATTAAAAGACGTGATTATATGAATCCTCTTTTTTATATATTCGAAATTTAAAGTAAAGTACTTTATTATAGTAATTTAAAATAAATTTAATTGATTGGTAACAATATCCTTTCTATCGTAATGGTTATAGCATATAAAGTGGCCCTATGCCGTTACATTTAAAAAAGAAAAATAATTTATATATACAATTTTAAAAAGCGCAAGCTGAATTTATATCAATAAGACAATCATCAGAACTAGTTCTCTCGATAATGGAAGAATATAATAAGCTTCATATGTAAAATATTTATATATTTTTAAAATCACAATATCTATCATTACAAAATGGAGGAGAAAAGATAACATGAAATTAGTAATTATTTTATGATAAATATAATAAAAGTTTACTTTATTTTAGCTTAAAAGTAAGAAATATATACAGTTCACAACTCTGTTGACTAACAAATCAACCTTATTATACAAACTTAACTGTAAATCCGCTAATTGCATTAATTTTTATAACAATAAAATAACGATAAATACATAATGTTTTTTAATCTTTATGTTTGATTCTTTTATGAAAATTCATATCAAATCTAACATGCCGACTAATTACATTAAGATAAATTTAAAAGGTATATTTTATAATTAGAGCATAATAAAACAAATCTAAGCTTCATGAATCGGATCTAGATCTAGAATATATTCGTTTGTGTGAATTTACTTACTTTTCGATCATTATTTTTATAAAGTTGTGCTATAAACTATCAATTTTCACTTCTACTGGAATTTTCTGCAATCTATTTTTATAGCATAATTATATATATAAACATATAAGCAATTCAGAAAAAATTTCAGAATTATTTCAAGATTTGTATTTTGACAAACTAAATTCACTTATAATTTAAAATTTTAAATTTGTACGCTATCATATAATTTCTTTGTCCTTTGCTCATTATTTAATGAGAATGTAATGTACTTTGGATTATTAAGGAATGATCTCTCATCATTTAATAACATGTGGTTTCTACAAATCCTTTTTGTGATGTTTTTATTTCTTGTTTACATTTTATAAATTGAAATTATATTATTGTGGGGCTTCATATTCTATAATGTTGTCAAAGCATCTTTCTAGGGTATTTTTATATTTCATTGTCCTTCTTTTTTTCAGGAGGCGAAGAAAATAATCACTTCAAATTCTTTTTGTATTGATATTGGAATTAGAAGCCATGAACCATTTTTTGTTTAATTTTGTCAAATCGGGAAAAGGGGAATTGTAATATGAAGGGGCTTATGACTATGTTTACATCAATATTCGATAACCCTATTTTTATATACACTGTAAAACAATTTTTGACTATCTTATAAGCAAAATCTAAGTTAATGTATACATCTCTGTTTAGATTTCTATGAATTTTTATCTTTTAAAGCATTGCATATCTGGCACTAGTTTGATTTAACTGATGTATTCTTCAAAATACTTCCATATACCTCTTTAAATAATAATTATTTTTTATGGAAGATTGTTTTTCAAGTAGATAAAAATCGTTTTGATCGACTTTTATGAATCTGGTTAATTTGCTTATTTTTAATAAATAATTTTACTAATTTCGTTATATTTTTATTGAATTTAAATTAGAGCGAGGCAATATAATTTGAATTTGTAAATTAAATATTTTCAGCAGAATTCAAGGATCACTCAACTTAAACTGTTTCACTTTTCAGCTATTAATTATATAGGGTCCTTGGTATTTATTATAATATAAACAAGACTTTGTTGATATTTATTCAGCTTTATCATAGTTCTTGAAAAAACAAGACGTTATAGTACTTATTTACCGCATACATTATTTTACGTGATTCGTCGAAAGTTATGTTTACAATATATTACGATATCTTTTGTGCAGAAAAATACGATGGAATATAGAAGGAGAATTAAACTAGAATTTAAATATGATTAAACGATATGTAGATAAATATATAAACTACATTATTTTTAATTAGATATTTCTATTCTTTTAATATTAGAAACGAGTAAACTATAATGAGATGCTTTTTTAAGCGTTCAAATTTATGTGATTCCAAGATTTAAATTCCTTTTCCATGTTTTTTTACGTCTCAAATATCGTTTTCAGTCGTATAAAAATCAATTTAAGTTTATTAAAAATATCCCAAAATATTAAGGTTTAAATAATATGAAAGCATATTCGTAGGCTTTATAACACCTGTTATATCATAATAAATTATTTTTGTGTCTGTTTTTTCATGCAAATTCTTTTTCACTTGTATTTGTAAAGCATATGAAAATTGTATTTTTTCTGCATATCGTTAATGAATTAAAAGAATATGTGCCCACAAGCTATTTTACAATTAAAAATATACGAATATTTTCTTAAAACCATATATTTCAAGTGCAAAAATTCGCTTTCATTATAGAATCGATGTCTAGACCAATCACATTGCTTCATAAATACATAATATTCCATCTCTCACGATTTATACTATTTCAGTTATCCTCATAAAGTCATCGTGCCAAATTTGTTTAAATTATATATAAAAATTGCTATATATTGCAATGGCGTAACATTAAATCCTAAAAGTCCTACATCAAGAGGGTTTCCAATGTCTATAGATAATATATCTGAATAGTAATAAGATTTATGATTTAAAATTCTTTACAGGTCCAGTTGCTTTATTCTTTACGATTAGTATGGATGGTACTGAATTTGCTTTTAAAAAAAACATTTTACAATCTTAATGACTTGATATATAGGTTTTTTGCTTTTAATAATTTGAAATGTTAAAACACGCGGCAAACTAATGACACTAGTGTGTGTATTCAAAATATAAATGTTTTTTTTTACAAATCAAATTAACTTTCTCTGTTTTTTTTTTCCTATAAATAATGTATTTTAATGAACCTTTTATGTAAAATCTATCGCGAATGAGTGCTTCTATGTTTATGATGATTTTATTAGTGTCTTGGGTAGATTACATTTAAATTTATTTATCCATAAATTTTTCTAAGCTATCAAATGGTACTTTCACATCCAATCATATATTAATAGATACGATTTTTTTTTGTTTTGCATACTATAGTTTTTTATAGAGATTTCTTGGCGTGGTTATTTTTTTTTAATATTAAATTACCACATATTGTAAATGATTTAATTGATTCATAGAATTTGATGCATTTCTTACTCTGTATTACATCTAAAAAAATCGTCTATCTTGATATCAAGATTATTTCTTTCTAGAAACAATAAGATAAATTTTTCTTAATCAGTAATTCCTCTTCCGAATTTTTAAAAATTTCTTAACTGAAAATTCCAAGTCAGCCACATTACCATCTAAAATTTTCTAAGCCTTCAATTCATCTTGAAAATGATTTTCTAATGTTTTTCTTCCATGATTTTTTTGTTATATATATTTGAATATAGCTATATGGAATATTTTAAGTTCTTCTTGAAAAAAATTTATTTGATATCTGAAATCTATATTCAGTAGCACTTTTTTTAGTTGTACTGTGTTGAAAATGTTCGTTATTTAGTTCTAAAATGCTTGGAAGATCTGCAATAAACCAGAGACCCTCTAGATTCTATACAATATTCCATATTTCCTAGGATATTCTCACACACGTCTGAAAATTTCCTTCGAATTACCAGTATAGATATAGTATCGAGTTATAACAGTGTATGTTCATCATATGTCATTATAATTCCATGCGCTGAATATTAATTTTTAAGCATAAAAATTTATTCGTGCTTGTATTAATAATTAGGGCAGCAAAACTAACACAAAGTGTATGGTTTTGACCGTATGAATATTATTATCCTCTTGCGAATATTTTTTCAAGGATTTTATAAAAAGTGCTAATTATTCTATACTTTATAAAAAAAAATCATTTGATATGATATACACTATTTAAATTATTTATACGAATTATTACTAAATTAAAACAGAAGGCATTGATAATAAATATTTCGAAAACTTAATTTTTTGCTTTTCATATATCATTCTAATTATTCCCTATTTATTTACGTAAATTAGCTATTTCAAATTCAAAAAATACATTTTAATATTTTTTACATAAATATAAGCTCGTGTATTCAAATGATATTATGCAGATAAATTTCAAAAAATATTTATATTAAAAGACTTTTTTTTTATTGTCAGACTTTATAAACATAATTTAATTGTCTTTTTCGAGATTCATACTATTTTTTTTATAGTTGACACATCATTTACTTCGGAATAAAAGATCAGTCATCCGATGAAATAGGATAATTGAAATATATTTATACTAAAATATGTATTATTATTGATTTTGTTTCTGCTTTCATGAGTATAAATCAAAAAATATCACATGAAACATTTTGTGTATTTTTTAATTTTTTAAATTTGAAAACCAAATATTCATTTTAAAATAACATATATGATTATTATAAAATCATTACATCACACAATTTCACCATTAAAGATTCAGCATTCTTGAATTTTTTTTAGGCATATATGTACTTTTTTTATTAATATGATAAAACAAAGTGGTATTTAATTCCTATCTAGTAACGACTTTTTTAGTACAATCTGACCCAATGTCATTAGTGTCCGATAAAAAGGCGTTGATACTATTTGATTCTTTTAAAGAGTTTATAAAAATAATCGCGATTTTAAATAATATATCTATAGATCATATGAGGTGATTGTTAAAAATGCTTTAGTTGTTTGAATAGACTCTTTTGTATATTTTATAATATCTGGTTTTTGAAAATAAAGCTAAAACAGTTAAGGTAAAGTTGTGTGTTGTTTTTTTGTTGAGATGCAATATATTTTTGTTGATAATATCTTGATTTCTTTAAAGAATATGATAAAAAGTCGTATTAGAATATTATAAAAAAAGATTATAGAAGCGATCTTCGATCTTTATTGTTTTCGAAAAAATAATATTACCCACTGAAATTTACGTTTAAATAACCATATTGTGTCTCACATTATATAACTGCTTTGAAACTTTATTATTGCCTTAATAATGATATTTTTTATATTAATTATAAGGTTGAAAATAATTTATTGAAAATCATGTATTTGTTGTGCAATGGTTAATTAATCATGCTTGTAATTGATTTAAGGCATATTTTAAGAAGAAAAGAACTTATTAGATTAGAAAATAAATCTTCAAAAAAATGCGTTCATATTTGACCTAAAAACATGTGCATATAAAGAATTGTGATGTATACAGCTTAAATTTATGTATTGGGATTATTTGTCTCGTTTTTGTATAATTTATGGTTTTAAACACACATTTGAATATAATTATTCTTATATCTTGAAAAATATGCTCTTATACGAGTTCTTCGTGGGAATTCAATATTTTCATTTTTAAAACTCGTTTAAAAACATGCTTCCCGGTTGTTATTCTTAAAATAATATAATTCATGTTACCAAAAGACTATAAAAATATATTATTTTAAAACTTAAATATAAAACATAATGATACTTTACTTTGACGAGATTTTGTATACCGTTTTTACATAAGAATTATTGTTTAAAATATGGTAGATCTCAATGATGCTTACTAAAAAAATTTTAGCAAAATTCTAGAGAAAATTGTCCTATTATAACGAATTTAGTTTCATTTTATTTCATTATGTCGTTCTTATAAATATTTTATAGGCATATTTTGTAATGTATTATTTTATATGTATTTTTATTTATGGATTAAGTTTCTTCTTCAAGTTAAATTTATACTGAAATATTATCAGATCATTAGAAATTTTGCAACGCATTTTAGTGCTTCTTTTCACGCTTAAACCTGATCTGTATATGTTAACAGCTTATTTTCAGTAAAATGATATATGTCTATTTTTTGTGAAGTGTATGAGCTTGCATCTATGGTTCTACTTCGTCTGTGATTTTAACACCTCAACATATTTTTTATATAATTTTGAAACCAACTTCAGTAATTGAACATGTCATTATTTTTGTTTTGATTGGTGAATATATTAACCAAATAGATCGCCAAGATTTAATTTTTCCTGATTCACATTTTCAATCTCACAACTTTATTTGGTTATCGAAGCTAATCATTAATGTTTCAATCAGTTAAAAATATTTAGTTTTATTTTTATAGACTGAAATCGTACTTATTTGTTTAATTAAAAATTTTATCTTCTAGTATCTGCCTTTATTCCGCATGTTCATACCAGCCTTTCTCGTATACCGATCGCATAGAGCTTTTTTTGGATTTATAATGTCAAAGAGTCTTAATAAAAAAAAGTAAGACATTTTACGAATTGATTGTTGCTTCATATATAATAGTTTCATAAAATTATGTTGAACTAGTTTGCCTAATGATCGATTGTTTTCATGGCTCTCTTACAATATAGGCACTTTAATCTCTCACCGAGAAATATATTTCAGTCTTTATAAAAAACCAATTACAATCTTCACTTGGTAAATTATCATTGTCTTTTAGATACTTTAAAATTCAAAGACATGTAATAGATCATGATATAAGCTTTGAAATGTTCTTGGCATAACAATAAATCTTTATTTTACTCAATAAACTTTCTTAATGATTTCCCCCTCTTTTCTACTTTTTGAGAGTATCGAGATGATATTTTTTTGTGATAGTTCAAATTATTAAGAAATGTGTTGTAACTTTTTTATTTGTGGCCCTTCACAACAACCTGTTTTTACTATTTTACGGCTGGTTTTTATGCTGCTGAGTCATCTTTTCCACATACGAATTCGTTATTATTTTTCTAAGATATAATTAATATATCTTTATATATAATCTTTGTAAATTACTAGGCTTTATGTTAAAGGAAACATCTGTAAACTTCAAATATCATAACATCGATTCTTAAATATTATGTGTTTTTATATTTACGCCTTTATTGTAATAAAAGATGATGTTGTATGTCTATAAATAGCTTTGAATGGATTTCTTCCATTTAGTATAGTCTTAAATGAAGTTATTATTCTTTTTAGAATGAATACTGCAATCTAAAAGTAAGCTTCTAGCCTAATATTAGATTTTTATTTTATTATTACACCGTGATATTGTTAGATGATCAGTCATCAGCTATATTTTTACTTCAGCGCATTTAGTATGGTTAGTGGCTGGCACATTTTTTATTATTATGGGTCTACTGCATTTGAAAAATTTATCATTTCAAACTTCACATGCTTAAATATTCAAAAGTTTTTAATATTGTTTTAAATCATCTATGAATAAAAGATGATTTTTTATCCAGAATTTTCCTCATAACTACGCTAAACCTCGGGCGTGTATTTATTAAATTTTCTACAAAATAGATACATATATGAAACGAAATAAATAGGATAAAGGCTGTCTCGTAGAAGTAATCCCCTATTTTACATAGATTTATGATTTATAATACAATAAATCTTAATGATATACTTATTCTATCAGTAATATTTAGAATAAAGTAAGTAGTTTATCCTGACAGGTTTAGTTTTATATTACATCTATATAGTATATTATTTTCTATCGAGTCAAATGTATTTATATACATCAATCTATGTTGTATAAAGCATATTTTAATGTTCTTTATCTATCGCAATATTACTAAGGGCCTGTTATTTTGTTCTTTGAGCCCGTCTTATTTTCCTAATTGCTTTTCTTAATTATTTAATTCAGTATCCATCTCATATTAAAATATTTAAGCAATTTTTTTTGTACATAACATGTAAGAATTATAAATCAGCATGATTGATCTAAATTCATTTCCTATTTTGGTCTTTTATTTACGAATAGAATATTTTGTACCAGATAAAAGAAAATTTATCCTTTTCTTTATTTTTAAAAGATTTTTGTGTTAAATTTGATATATATAATATGTGTTTTTACATTATCTTTTTCTTTTAATAGAATAATTAGGTATCTTATCTGGTAAAGTGGGATTTTAAATCGGCAATAGGGTATATTGGTTAAAAAATTCGATTTCTGTTATATCAGATATTATTATACTCTTCAAATGTACAAGCAGACAATAAAATAAAAAACACCAAAATAATTAGCCGATATAATCTTATTCATAATTTTTAAAAATTAATTATTTATATGTTCTTGTTTCAACTATTTTATATGTATGTTATCGTATCCCTTTTTTTTGGAAAATATATTAGAATTTTCTTTTCCCTCCAGATTATTATATACTATGATATTCTTTAAAATTCCGCTGTTCAAATTCGGGATGATTGAACGCTATATATTTGTTCATAAGTTGATTAAAGTTTATTACTCAATCACCGATATAACTAGAATAAATATTTATAAACAAACACAAGATTTAATAAGATTAGAAAAATTTATTGCAATTAAATATCCTATATTTATAAAGTTGTTAGTACATACTTGTTATCTAGACTTTTAACAAGCACAATTTTATATTATATACATCATAATATTCCTTTTAAATTTTTTTTGTTGAATCTTCCATATGTATATACAAAAGTTAACCGACAAACATATTGTTGAATTTAGAATATACTCAATAAATATATAGCATCCATCAACCATACAATATTATTTAATATATTAATGGTATTCTGCAAATAATTACCTTTGATAATTTTTTCTTCTACGTCAAGGAAGCATTTTGAATTTCATATCTGATACTTACATTATAAATGGCTGTTAATAATATCAAATTGCGCATATATGCAGCTCTATGGTCTGAGTAAAATTCCATCAAATTTAAAACCGAGAAATCCAATGATCTTTTATGAATAAATCATTTACTTTTTGATTTATTATGTTCATAATATTTGTTACTGATATATCAATTTAAAAAAGATGGAAGGTCAATCTATAATTTCTGATTTTCTTCTTCATCGATTTGTTTAGATTATTTTAATTTAATTTCCTCATATATAAATCGTGTCAGCCAAAGCGGATCAGATAAGAAATTTTCTTGTTTAATTTTACATGTTCAATATCAATGATGCCAATATCTTACATTCTTTTACTTGTATAGGGAGAGGGTTTTAAATAACTTTTTCTAAAATGATTTGATAAATAGAAATTTTAATTCACAAATGTCACTAAATTAAGAAAGTGAATACTTCTAGTAATGGAAATTGTAATATAACTATAAAATCAAATTTGTAGTTCTAAAACTATAGCCAATTTTCTTACGGTGAAATTTCTTGAAAATGTATCTTCTAAAGTGACATATTGGGCATCTCTATAAATAGAAATTTTTTAAGAGCTCATTCGAGCTAAAATGATAACTAAAGATATGAAAAATAACTAATGCACTTTTCTTTAAGTTTTTTCGAACTATATTTGATATATTCAGATAATCATTTGATGAAATATGTAGGATATAAATTTTTTTTATATTCTACATTGACCTGAAAATTTCGAGATATTATTTGATTCGTATGCTGTCAAGATCGGATTATTTTCCATGTCATTGTAAGAGAATTTTTATGCGGCATAATAATGATTTTCCATGAATTTAGTTTTGCATTTATATATTTTTCAAGTTCGTCAAACATACGTGCTGCATATTAATATATATTCGTACTTTATGCATAATGTTTTTGTATTTTTTACCATTTTCTATGATTATTTGGCATGTTCTACTCTTTTGATTGTATTTTACAAATTTAAAAAAATTCATAATGCGTTTTTATAGAGATCGTGTGATTTAATAACCCCTAAGTTTTTGATGATGGCAAGCAGCATATGGTTTCCATATATTTTATACTATTTCATGCGAAAAAAGTGATGAAATCCCGTTTTTAATTTTTGTTGTACATCTATTAGAATTTCTTTTTAAATATATTTAATTATATATACGTGGGTTAAATAAATATACTTTTCAGATAAAGAATGTATTTGTTATTTAGAAGCTTTATTTCACATTCTAATTATGTTGAGGCTACATTTTCTGCAAAAAAAACATCTTTTTAGTATCTAAAAATCGTATTAAGTTTTTCAACTCTTGTATATAGGCTTAATCCGACATATAAGAATATATAGAACTGGCTTTTAATATAAAAATATGCAAATCTTCTTAGAAAAACGCATATTATCAAAATAATAATTTTCCTAAGCTGGATGTATATATTAAACATTAAATGATGATAATTTGTTAAATTTTCAATGCTGTAAGGTTGTTATTTTTCATTTACTGTGCATAAAGCGCATTAGGAATAGCTGTTTTGAAAATGATGAATGTTTTATATAGCAATGTGATTCATAAAAATTTTAAAATCTAAAATACAATTCAATCGTGGGATATCTAGAGATCTTTATAAAACATGATTAAATTATAAAATCATGGCTGGTAATTCGAGAAGGATACGAAGCGAGATGGTGAACATAAAAATGGTTAACAAATAAAATACGTATTTTTTATTAAACTGTAAAATAAAATAAAAAGAAACATTTATTATCTTTGAATTCAAATATAGAAAAAATGTATTTTTATATCCATTTGTGTCTATACTTAAATGAAATACATAAATATAACATATTTTGTGATGTCTAACCAGAAGATATTAAGTCAAAACATTCTTGCAAGAATAATTTAATAGAATGATATCTGTGGCTCGCTTAATTGGTATATTTATGACAAAACAGTAGTATAACAGTCATTAAAGCTATGTAAACTCATTAAGATTTTGGGTGCGATAATATAATAGAATTATTTTAGTGATATGTGCCCATATTTTATAATCAATGACTCATTTATGCGTTTTACATGCCAAATTTTGGTATATATGAAAAAATGCATATTATTCATATTAAAATACATTTTCAATATTACAAGAATGTTTTTCTTGCAATTACCGGTCTATGCAAGAAATAAATATAAACTAACAAAATATTTTGCAATAACACAATCACGCCATTAGATTTTTTTATTCTAGAAGATTGCGAAATTACTATTTCGACATCTATGCTTATAAAGAAAGACAGATCGATTTAAAAAAAATATAACAATACATTTTCTCACACAAAAAGTAACTTTTTGCCTTAATCAAATTTCGAGCCCAAAATAATATCTTAATGCGCAATAATTAACAAAAAAATTTGCAGATGATTATTTTTAACATCTTTGGTAACTAAAAATATTACTGATCTACAACTAATTGTCATAATTACTATATCTTTGCTGTAAATATTTAAAAAAAACCTTTATTCCGAAAACAATGTTTAAATTTGTATCATTTTATCTATTTAAAATTAAATTTAATCTTGTGTGGGGATATTGATTTTATTTGTATTTATACGTTTTTAAATTTAATTTTATGCTCATTTTTTATTCTATGGGAATATTTAATCATATTTACGAGTAATTTTGAATTATCATTATCTATGTTTATTTATACTTTGCAGGTGTTATAAAGCCTGTACTAACTTTCAGCAATTAAAATATTAGATATGCAAAAAGTACAGCTTATTATAAATATCTACAAGTAAATATTCTATACTAGACATCTTAGAAGAAGTGAAATATTTTTCTAAGATTCAATATCAATTTTACATATTATTGAACGTGAAAAGGCTAATTATTGCATTTAGTTGGCAGATATTTCAATAAAACTTTAGTTCGGATTTCAAAATTTCCATAAATCTTGCAGAAAATGTGCCACAAAAAATTTAACATAATCTAAAACCCCATTTTGCAAATGTATTTTTATTGATTTGCAGGACAATTGCAAGAGTTTAAGATCATATATATTATCGATTTTTATACTAAGAATTCAATATTAAAATGTTTTTTTTAGGTTTTATTTAATGATCTATCGTTTTTTATGTGAGATTATATTAATATTAAATCTCAAGATCATTGATCTGTACTGTTTATAATTTTTTTATTCTTTTAAAAACAATCAAAAATAAATTTTAGTTAGTCAATGGTCTATTTTGTGTGTTTTTTCGTAGTCTTTGCGTTATATGTATGCATATAAATTTGTGCCAAGAAAGAACAAGAAATTCTATATTGTATATGCAAATATAAGATTGGCCTATAATTAAATATTTGTTCTTTCTATTAACTTTTTACACTGAAGAAAAATTTTTAATAGCCTCTGTAATTTTAAATTTCTAGTTAGATTGTATTATATGTTTTCGTAGATATTAATGTGCTAATTTTGTATACTTAAGCTTAGGAAAAAAATAGTTCAGTCATCAGAATAATACGTTATTTCATGTTATAAAACATCGAAACAAAAAATCTTAACAAAAATATAATTATATAATATTACAGCAAGCACAACAGTACAAAATGGTGCAAATTTTACAGTTAACGTTACAGATGGTATCTTCTGGCTGCTACGTTGTGTGATTGAATGTTATATGAAAAAGATTTTTTTCTGTAGATGAAAAAATAAGAAGACTTTTATATTATTATCTAGAAAGATTACATAGTACAGATGTACAAAATTTATCTTTCAGGTCTCTCCAAAATCTCTTTGTATTATAATGATATAAAAAATAAATATAATACAGTGAATAAATTAGTTTTTTAGTTTTTTATAGTAAGTTTATATATTCTACTGCATTTTTAGTTTTTAAAAAAAACAGACGAAGAGGGTTTGTTTAAGCAATAAAAAATCAATTAAACTGTTTTTTAAAGCTGAAAATTTTTAATCGGTTTGGAAAAAACGAAGAAATTACTTTTTGAACTTTCTTTATTAAAACAATATATATTTTTACCTTTATCTTCATCAATAAATATGTTTCATTTTTGTAAAATTCATGTTTACTGGTAAAATTGTTAATTATAGATAAAAATATAGAGTTTACATATATTTTTTGACAAGCAAGTTTATAAAAACATATAAAATGCAGAAGTTATATTTTTCGTGTAAATTATCGATTATTGCATTTTGTAACTGTATATTTTATGATATTTCGATAGAATTTGTCGCTTTGTTATTTTTAAAAATATATAAAAATATCTTAAGGCCAGAATTAGCAAAAACTATATTTAGTCAACAATATCTAAGATTACATTCCGAAGAAATAAATTTTATAACGAATATAATTTTAAAAAATTATATATTTAGAAAAAACACAGTAGGTTGTTGCTAATACTAGCGATTAAAATTACCAGTTTTATAAAAAAATACCAATTCAATCTTATTATTACAAACTAGTGCGGGTGATTAGATCAAAATATGCTTTAAATAGACAATATTAAATGAAGGGACTCATTTATTGTCGACTAAAACTTTGTGTGAATTACCTTTACATAGATCATAATATGGGTTAAAAAAACCAATAAAAACTTATAATTTATACATCTTTTTTCTTTTTTTACGTATTGCAAAATTGAATTTATGTTATATTATACTTGCAATACTTTTAAAAAAATAAGATTCATTTGGCTTTGGCATGATATTGATGTTACGGTTAAAGCAAAACTTACTATGAAATAACAAATATTTATATATTGCCCATATATCTATCGTTAAAAGGTTTTGCTTATGTAAATCGAGTTTATTTCGCTGTTTCTTATTTCAGCGATAAAAAATAATTCACATTGTTTTGTACATTAAATATACGACAATAAAAATATTCATGATAATTAATATATAGTAATTTTTTTTAGAAACAGTATTATATGAATAAAACTTTGATCTTTTTCATTTTGCAGCGTGTAATTATCAAATTTACTGTTTTACACATTAAAGACTACAAATAGATCCATAGAATCTTGATACAACATAGATGCACACTTTTATTAAAGTAACGGTATAGACTTGCCCTATATAAAATAAATATGGTAAAGTAATTTATGTTTTATATCGTTTAAATAGATGATATTCAAGGGAAACTACATATAATATACATGTAAATTAATGATAGAATTTTAATTCGTTTCATAAAAAGAAAGGATCAAGGCAAAAAATAGGTAATTGTTACGAATATATTGTATTTACTACACGTATTTTGCTTTATTACGAAAAAAAATCATATGAGCTTATATTAAAATATTTTTTCTTGAATTAAATGAATAATGTAAATTTAATATTGTTAGAATCTAAATAATAATGTTTTATTACCAAACACATCTTAGAAGAAAAAATGTGAACTCGATTTGTTGTTTATATTCTGCTATATGTCTACAAACGATATTATGCATATTAATAGTAACACCAAAAATCTGTATGTCACATTAAATTTTTTGCATTATATTTATTTATATCAATATATTTAGGCATTTTATTATGATAATTGTTTAAGAAATTATAAGTATCACAAAATGTAAATCAGTCGCATGAAATAAATCGTAAATTAAAATTTCATTATAGTAAATATTAAATAAAACCTTTTAAAACACGAATTTTATTTCTAATTTATATAGAGGAAATGCACACACTACCTAGAAGCATACACGTTCTATTATATTTTTGTCTTCTTTAGCTGTTAGAATTTACTTTAAACCTTTGAATATAAAATACGCACTATTTACAATACTTCTAGACTATAAGCATATCTTATGATGTAGTACTATCTAGTATCAAATATACATGAAATTTATCTGACAAAAAAAATTTTTTTTTGTCTTATATCATGGCTAAGTATATTTAAAAGAGTTAATGCTATGTTTGATCTTCATATTATATATTTTAGTATTTTTTTGTGAAATTTAGGAAGCCTTTATGTATTCCAATTTTTTTAAAAAATTATTTAATCAATGTCGAAAACAACGGCAAATTGTTCTATTTCATGTACATTACCCATAAAAAAACAAACTAAATGATAATATTTTTAACTTTATATCTATATAATTAAATTTTTGGTTCGATAAAATCGCTTAAAGACATGTAAATTTTCTCTTTAATGTAGGGTTTCAAGATTAATACAGATATGTAAATATATGACTCTATGTTGCACAGTGTGATTTTAAACAAAAAAAATTATTGGCAATTATTGAACGAATCGATTATCATATAATTGTTATATAAGATATCTATGTTAATGGGCAGATATAAAGGAGACAATTCAAGATTTAAAAAACCATTCATTCACTGTCATAACATACATTTACATTTAGACTTGGATTTTTATAAAACATTTTTAGATTTTAATCACCAAACCACCCTTAAATATTATTCATATAAGATATAGAAACAGGCTTTGATACCAAAAAGAAAATTTTTACCGTATAGTTGTTACTAATTACGGCTCATGAGGCTAAGTAGGAATGTAAACAATATAATATTCCCGTATAAATGGGTATTTCAATGCATACAAATTCCAAGATAGCAATAGATTGCATAGAAATATATGTTTAAACAATTTATTATACTTATCAGAAAAGTTGCAAATTTGCTATGTCAAAAAATTAATTCATTTATGAATTTTTGCATTGATTTCTATTAAAACCTATGTCTTAAAGATATTCAGTTATAAATGAAAATTGCAATATCATCAGAAATAAGAAAAAAGTAAATTCATACCAAAAGATTTCATAGAAAATCCACTCTAGCTCTACTAAACATAAAAATAAGAAAAAGTGCAGGTTGAAAAACTTTAGTTTATAAGGGTAAACAAATGCTTTAACGTTTTCAAATTTTTATGGGTACGGATTACGCATAATAATTAAAATTTACGTTTTTATTTCATATAAACATATTTTTTTACTAGAAACCGCAAAAAAAGTGATTGTTAGAAAGTATTGGAGAAAACTAAAAATATTAGAGCGATTATAGACAATCAAGAAAATTTGCTAGTGGTATGTAAAATATTGCTAAATAAAATAGATTTGAATTAAAATCATCAATATAATATATATCAGTTAGTTCTAAACCGACATACAAATAATATGATTGAATATGGCGTAAAATTAATATATCTTGTTACAACATGCGAATCAAAGAGAAAAATAGGAGGATATTGCGAAAGAAGAATATCTTAGTCATAAAAAGCTTTTATATATTTCATTGGTATTTTATGTAGCTAAAGAGCGATTAAAAAGTCAATAAATATAATTTACGTGCTTGATAGAAAATAAAATGTGCAAGTATATCATCGAGACAATGCAATGATATTTTTACTCTAGTATAAAATGTCGAAATTAGTAATTTTTTATATTTATGTATTAAATTAATTAAGTACTATCGCTTAGAAAAGCCACAATACTCCTATTTATAATTACAAACATAGGTCGTATCCCTAAATGAATGATATAAAATTTACACGGATTCGTAAACTTAGATATTTCAGGGCTTGAATCTAACAAACAAGAGTTTATTGTGTAAAATAAATATTAAAAAACTATATCAAAAATCCACACGTGCATAAGAAAAGAAACGCTTTAATACATGAATTTAATAAGTGGCCATATATGAAAATTTTAGACTTTCTAAAACTCTAGATACTGTTTATCTAGGTTAAAACATGTTATAGTTAACCTAGGATTTCGCGCTGTAAATACTACTTATCAATGTTGATAACTTAGCATGCAATTGTAAAACTACGGTGGTATATATTAATATAAAAATAAACAGGGAAGAAGTGAAACTATTGACATCATGAAAGCAATAAAATACTTTTTCTAAAAATCAAGATACATGGAAAAAATTACAATAAATAATTCCAAACAAATTAGCGATAACCTAATCAATAGCTCAAAAATAAAAACATAACTAAAATTTTCCATTTTGTATCGAAATAACGTATTTAATGATAAAAAGAACTTGGTCACTTTAAACGAAAAATCTAGAAAGTTGCTCTTCTATCATCTGATAAGACATTAAAATGAAAATCGAGACAAATTTACCCAGTATTTTACATTAGGGGCTCAAGGTTAATCTGTATCATATAAGGTATCTGAAGAAAACACCAGATCACGAAAAAAAAATAGACATATATATAAAACTTGGATGGTGAAAGCTTTGCAATTTAAACGTTGATTGAAATAAATAGGGTAAAAAATAAGAATATTAAGATGAAGCGGTATCAAATAGTAAATCTTCCCAGTGAGCACATAAAATCAAGCAAGTGACCCTGAGAACGATCTTATAAGTACAACTAGAAATTTGAAAAAAAGAAAAATTAATAGTGATACTAACAGTTTTACAAAGTAAAAAATGTGAAATTGCAGATTGACTTTTATTAGATTATAAATTATTTACAACCTTTGTAAATAATAAATAGCACAATTTTTCAGCTATTAAAATAGTTTGTTGAAATATAAATTATATCAACAGCATAGAATTGCATTTATTAATTAGCTAAGATACTAATAATAAATTAGAATTACATATATGAGCAAACTAAGTACAGTAAATACTATTATGTAGATAATTTAAAAACCAAAATTCGTAATCATTTTATGAAAAATATATAAATTTTGCATATTTGACATGCTTGTTCCTTGCTTCTTATCAAATTTTGTTTAAAACAATCATTCCTAACCTTGCTATTTAGTTTATTATTTATAAATATATCATTTAATGTGTATTATAAGATTTTACAGTATTTTTAAAAAACTTAATTATAATTTAATAGATTAAAAAAACAATATTTTGATATATTTTCTATTTTGCGTATTATGAGAATAATTGTTGTTTTGTTATACGTTTACGATCTATGAATTATTTTTTTTGTCATAAAAAAGAAATTCGAAGCATATAGTTGAATCATGAATTTTTTTTAACTAAGAAATATATTTTTTGATTATTAAACATTCGTGTTTATACGAAATTTCTTTATTGATTGATAATTATTAATTCTCTCATATATATAGCAAGATTTTCCTTCATTAAAAATAAATGCATTCATAAAATTTCTACATTTGTAAATAATTTTATAATATATGACCCATAAATATTGATTGCTACTTTTCCATTTTAATATTATATAGATAATGCTAAGCAATCTAATCGGTTTAATATATTATTATAATTTTTTCAAAGATAAAATTCATAGAAATCATTTTAACTGTTTTCTCTAGTCGAGCTGATTTCTGATGCCTCAAAAAATCTGACGTTTATCTCCTTTTCAACTAACGGCGAAAGGTACTATATTTCAGAAAAATCATGGTATTCTATTTAACAAAGTCTTCAAGAAGCATAAAACACCGTGTAAAAATCCATACTTTACATTTATAGTAGTGTGTTGCTTAATAGACGCTGAGTACCATTTATATATAATTTCATCGCACCGATCATACTAAAAGATTAAATATAAGTCTTTGGTTTCATTTTATATATCATTTATATTTTCTGTAGATATAAAACACAAATATATCAATACAAAGTAAATATTTTTGTGCCTTTTGTTTTTGATAATTTATCTAATCAAAGCTTATTGCGGGTGAATTCATATCTTATTTTGTGTGAAATTATTAGCCATAGTTTGTTTACTATCGTAAACTAGATTTGATGAAAGTATTTTAACTGACTAACATAAATTTTTTAGCTGAAAACAATTACATGTTGTGGTTTTACTCAAATTTATAATAATTCAAAAAAAAAGAATTAGCGGAAAATTTGGAAATGTAGAAATAAAAAAGCATGATTTACTCTTAGAAATAATTAAATTGGATTTAAGAAAAAAAATGTACTAAAAGAGTTAATAAACAATCACGTTGACAGATTTTAACGTTTTTTTATCTAGGACCATATAAAAGCATAAATATTACAAAAGCAGCCATTTTTACAAGATTTGGTAAACCGCTTATAAAAATAGATGTAAGATCACGTAAACCTCTTTATTCCGAAAGAAGAAAAATATTATATTTATTCACACTTAATACATATTTAAGTCGAGATATAAACTTATATATTTTTATAAACGTTTAATCATTGATTTTCAATATAATTTCTAATTTTAGAAAGTTTTAAATTTATTTTTCATCGGCAAAGGTTAAAAAAATTTATAAAATATTGTGCATGTTTTAGTGTGCCATAATGCCATTTCTAATGATTTCACTATGCAGTAAAAATAATAAAAAGTTGATTTTCTAAGGCGTTTCACCCGGAAATATTTTATCTGTTATGTGATAAATTCGATGTGGAATTTAAAATTTAAGATAAACAATATAAAATTACAACATAAATATTGCTGTGTATCTTATCACGTTGTATAAATAACCTATCAGATAATTTATGCGAATCATTTTTACCTAGTTCATGTTAATAATAATCTAACTTATTTGTACATATTTTATGTTGAAAAGCCCAATCAAAATTGCACAAAATGCTATCTTATTCCTTTTTCTATTGATTATAACTTATATAAATACTTATTAATGCATCACGTTCGCAATTTTTGGACAACTACTTCTTATGTTGAAAAATAGTCAAAATAGTTTCGAAAATATCTTCGAATATAAATTTGACATATATTCGAGTAAACAAGCAAAATTATTGTTCTGCGTAAGAAAAATTTTTCGACAGAAGTAAAAATTAAGCAAATGCATCTTATTGTAATTAAAAATTTAGTTCAGAAAGAAATCTTGTTCATACTACATTAATAAGATTAAGATATTATAAAAAAATATTATATTAGAGAGCAAAAAGCCACATAATTTAGATTTCTCTCTTTATTTTTTATTTATTTTAATTTCTAATGAGGCAGAGTAATCGATGTTAATTTCTGTATTTTGTTTTATAGATCTACTAAGTTTCAAAAAAAATAAATCTAAAATTTTGAACACTTATAAACATATTATCGGAAATACATTATAATTATGGACGAAAACGATGTTTCTGCACATTTTTTTTAACTAGGTATTTATATTTTAAATTAAGTAAAAGCATCGGATTATTTTATGTTTGTAAAATACTACTTTTCGCTGATTTTTTATATTTTATATCCATAAAAAATATACCAATTGTTTATAATGAATTTCAATATGTAAAGACTTACGATAGCAGAAAATACAGTAAATTTCAATATTAAAAAAATTGGAATATATTTTTCAATGACACATAGTAAGTGATAAAACGTAAATTTGACTTATATTATAGCGTAAAATATTTTCATGAATCAGATTTAAGCATTATCGAATTTAATGAATGAAATATTTATATAAGAATATTACTCATATGATTAAATAAAATGCTCAGGTAATATAGTTTTTTCTTTACGAAATATTTTTACAATGATTAAATACATTTTTTTTATCGATTAAAGGTTTTTAGTTGTTAATTGCAAGTTTTATATGAACTGAGTATGCCTAAAAATGTTATAAATTGGGTTGAAAATAAATTAAAAGACATGAATGACCAATCTATCAAAAAATTAGCATTTCTGTATTTTAAAGCTGTTAAAAACCACACATCGATAATTATTACATCGTTTGGCAAAAAAAACCAATACAAAGCATATTTAGACCATGTCTAAATATAGACACCAAAAAACATTAACGCCTTAACACAGTATATAAAATATAGGTTTGACTATTAGAATTATATATATAACTTCAATTGCTCTTTATATTATTTATATTAACACCTTTTTCATAGTAAATTCACTTATATGGCACATAAACGAAAATATATATAATTTAATTAATGATTAAAAAATAATAAAAAAACATAACATTAACATATATAAAATATAAATTCCGGCAAGAAGTAAGCCACTTATCATATTTTTATCATAAGAATTAATAAAAACAATATTATTACAATAATAGTACAAAGCTTCAAATATAAATGAACAATTCAATGAGGATAAAATTTCGATATTAAATTTTTCTTTTTATATCATAATATATAAATTTTGTATATATTACACAGGGGATATTATAGCTGTGTTTTCAGAACTACATTGTGGTGTTAATATCAAACATAGCTATTTTTTATATTTAATTATCTCTAAAAAACATGATTAAAAATACATTTTACGATATCTGCAACAAAATTTCATTTTTTTATATTGAAACAGCAATCGATTACATTTATCAAAAAAGCTTTTCGATTTTGACATATCATAAAATATAATTTTTGCACTAAAAAAATACAGTTTTTTCAAAATGTTAAAAATGCAATCATTATTCAGATTTGCCCTGCTATTTACTAATACAAAATTTACAAATCTCTTCACATAAAACAATTTATCCAAAAAAAGACAGCTTTTTTTGTTTTATTGTGATAAAAAAGGTATGAATATGACTTTAGTAAACAATTATATAAATAGCATATAGCAGCCATTATACAACTATATTTAATAAGTTAAGAAGGTTTCTGCCAGCTAATATCTACAAAAAACTTATTTCAAAATAAAAACATAGTAATGATTCATTAAACAAACATAATAAATTTCAAATTAATATTTATCTAAAATTATTTGTTTTGAATGTATAATCTTACACAGAAAAAAATAGAAAATTACTAAAAATTATATGAACCTGGAGAATTCTATTTCGCATGTATAGCCTAGGTTATCTTTTGCTATAATTACTTATAAAATTGATTAAGCTGACTATTAAACAGAAAACAATTTATATATTCTGGTGTTTATTTTCATTTATAAATGCAGGAATATTAACAAATTTGTGAATTCGAACCGAAAAAGCGAATTTTATCCTAAATATCATATTTTTATGTCCTTGTAATAAAGCTACGTATGATAAGCTAAAAAAGTCACCTAATTTTTTTTCGCATAAACTTAAATAATCTTACGTATTAAATTTATTGCATATGAATAAAATGATCGCAGTAAAAGTATAAGTGAAAATTTTATTTTGACTATACACTTTTTTTTCGCGATATTTATGTAAAATCTTGGTATAATGAATAACTTTATTATTCAAAACGTATCAATACAATTTTTTTGCTATGATAATAGACAATGTACATGTAACACAACATTTTTACGTTGTTTTTAATTTTATAAATCATATTTTTTTTTCACCGTAAGTATCACTTTTTTTGTAATTAAGAAATTAATGCTTTTTTCATGCTGCTCTACATTCAAAGTAATATACAATAACATATTTTCATACTTATTCAAATTAGCTTTGTGTCTTTAATGTAAAAAAAAAAGATTTGTTAGGATATAAGTCGTTTCCTTATATAGAATACTCTCAATTTGATTTTAGTATATAATAAAAAAAATTTATAGTTTCTATTGAGTAAAGATAGTAAAAGCCATAATTGAGGCATTTTTGTAAAATTTTTATCATATAATTCAATTTTTTCGCAGCAAAAAGTATATTTTTTTCATAACTAAAAACGATGAAGTGATTTAGTACAATTAAATTTTTGACAAATCAAAAAATACTAACTACATAATGATAATCAATATTATAATACCAGTATAGAAATCTTTTCTACTGTCTCATAATATAGGCATCTAATTTTTTTAGTTTCCTATCTTTGCTGCAAAGATTAATATATTTTTCTTTAAAAAGTTGTTAAAAGTGTAGATAAAATTATAAGGAAGTAGTTTTATATGTAAAGCCTTATATTATGCCCTAGATTTATTTGTTTCACTGGTATTTGTATAAAAAATGGTATTTCAACTAATATAAAACTTTATATTTAATACAATGTAATTAATAGAAACTATATAAATCTAAATGTCGATCAGCATAATTTAATATAAGCTTAATGTACGAGTTTTTTGAGTAAATATTTTTTCGTAATCGAACATACATCGATTAATATAAGAACTCTAAAAAAAGCCATATACCATGATATATCAACAATTATTCATATTAGACATAACAAAATAGCTTTTAAAAATTGCCTAAAGCACAAGATATTGCACATAAAAATTTAACAAAGAGTTTACGAAAATATGGAATAGATGTAAGAATATCTAAAGCACAATTTTTATTGTTCTTCGAACAAATGGTATTATGTGAAAACCAAAAAAATTATGTAATCATAAATAACTAGTGAAAACATAAAAATCTCATGTATTAGCATTTATCCTTTTCCTATAGTTGGAATAGAAATATTGTGGTTCTTTTTTATTCATTTTATGCTCATTCGGCAAAAGAAATTTTAAATGTTCAAACTTTCATTAAAAAAATACACCGGTATAACATCACACACATAAATAAAATAAGTGTTTTTTGGGGAAATACCCTTAAATAATAATACCAAAAGGAAAGTATATTTGATTTCAAAAAATGATTTATGGATAAAGGTTAATTAGATGAGTTATGGTTCTTTTTAATTTTATATTTATCTAGATAGCTTTGGAAAATTTTAGCTTATGTCTATGAAGGCACTATAATAATCATACTATATATGCGGTATATTATGTTTTAGTAACCTTTTAAGGTTTTCTTTTGATTTTATTTTGCTTATTCTAGTTTCTAACATTATTTGATAATTTTATATCGTTATCAATAATACTCGCATATATTATAATTCATGAAAAGCAAATATTAAAAGAATACCATAATCACCGAATATATTTATAATAAAAGCTTTTTATTTATATATATTAAAATAAAGGCATTGGATTCTGCTTCTTACCATATATAAAATTGAATTTATCATCAAGATAATTTCTTAGAAGCGCCGTCGCTTTGTGTTTTCAGATAGACATTTATATTTTCAGTAAATGATTTTGGGATATATAGCTGTAACCGACTGGAAATACCTTGTTTAAAGAAGAAATCGGTTCGCTGTACTTTAAATGGATGCATAAATATTTTATGGCAATAAGTAAAGAAGAAAGAAACTATTGTTTCTGCTGTACACGTTTTACTGCGGCAATTCATAAGTACTGAGAAAAGCCGTTGATTCTTTAATGTAATATAATGTTTTTGTGTGGTTTAAATATAAAACTATTTTATCTATTAATTTATAGACACATAACAACAACCTATGTGGGGGCTCTAGTTTTATTCCTGTAATTATAATACTTGAGAATATTTGTGATCAGAATTTATTTAAAATCCAGATAAAAGCAGATTTAATTTTTTATTGATCTATAAAATGTGGCATTAATTTAAATATATATTCATATGAAGTGATTTTAATGGTTTCGAGTAATTTATATTGTTTATAATTCAGTTAACAATAAATAATGAAAAGGTATTTATATTAATACTGCACAAATTAATATGTTCATTGGAGACAATAAATATAGGCACGTGACACAAATATTGTGATATGTAGTATTAAAAATTTTAGTACGAATCAAAGGAAATTTTGAAAATATTTTAGATATGCATGATATCTAAATAAAATATAGATGTGCTAATTTGATTTTTAGCTTTTTAATGTTGTCCAAGCAAAACTTAGATTGATCTATAGACTGACTTGGCATATAAGTCTTTAAACCACTTTATCTTTTCGAAATTCTTCCATGCTTATTCTTATCGTTTTATCTTTTAGCCAAGTGTCTTCCTATATTTTATTGTCTGTGCGTATGCTTCTACTTCAGTTGGGATTGGTAAAACATAAATACTTGGGCGTTTTTAATAAATATTTATGTGGATAAAACGTTTGTCTATTCATAGGAATTTAGACAAGCGTTAGATTAGGGAATATTTAGAAGCTGCCAATTGTGCAACATAAATTAAAAATTGATATTTATTAAACTATAAATTAGAAAACTTACCAAGAAATTTAAGAAGTAAATTATTAAGGACAAATTAATGAAAAAACTTTTAAATACGATATATTATGAAACCATAGTATTTAAGCTGTTTTATAACTAAAGGGATCGCGTTATATCTAAAACTTCTTATTTATTTATGGGTTAATTTTATTTTTATCGATTTTATCTATTTAGACGTGTTCACCGATTTGGGAATATTGCACAACTCCTTGATGCATCTTTTGACACCTTCCTCTGATCTATCTTCATCAACTGCTCTTCTTCTCTCAAATGAGATGAGTTCAAGTGTCTTGCGGAGTGTGAGAGCTTGCATGTATGCTTCTACTTCGTCCGGGATTTTTAACTCCTTAACATATCTGAGAATGCCATAAACATTCTTCATAATAAATTATAAGCAAAATTTAAAACTAATCACCAACTCAATAAATTGAATATATTGAACTATATATAGCACATATTGACGATAGAAATGTAAATAGTATAATATATATCTAATGATGCATACTTTAATACATACACATCCCAAAATACTAATCGATCATATGAATTTATATACGTTTAACAAGTTGTTTATGCTCATATGTAAGTTTATTTTAGATATTTAAAGATAGTAAAATTTATCAAATTAAGTTAAGTAACATTCATAGACTATACTTAAAATATATCCATATAAATATAAATTGCAATATCATCGGCGATTCGAATTAATTTAATTTATCGAAACGATATTTATTGGATGATTTACACTAGGTCTATGAATCATAAAAATAAGGAAAAGTGTTCGTTAAAAAAAAACATTGTTGATAAGAATAAACAATGTGCTTTGCTTCAATTAGATTTACATAAGTTTGTGTTGCGCATAATAAATAAAAAATTTACTTTTTATATATAAATTATAATTTTTAATCTAAAAACTGTATGTAATTGTGATTTAGGGATGAAGCAATAAGATAACAATAAGTAAGCGAATATAGACAAATAAGATGATTTCATCTAAATATGTTTTATTTTGTAAAATAAAAAAATATAAATTCAACACATCAACGTAAGAAATATTAGCAGATGCTAAAACCGACGTACAAAGTATAGGATTATATAAACGTTAAACCAATATCTTGAAAGAAAATGTAGATCGAAAAGAAAAATAAAGATGATAATGAAGAAAGAAAAAATGTGGGACTATCGATAAAGGATCAATCCAAACATTTCATTGGATATTTTGTATACCTAAGATCAAATTAGCCATTAATAAATGTAAGCCAGCTCATTGATAGAATATTTAAAATACATAAATAATCATCATAGCTAATGAAACACTATATTTATTTATATTAAAGCTAAAATTATGTAACATTTTCATTTATAAATTTAATTTATTAAGTACAATCCCTTATAAAAGCATCAATACTAATATTTATATGGGAAGTGCAGATCGCCTGGGCCTTGATAAATTATTTTGAATTAAGATTCATGTCCGATAAACTAGATCTCAAGTCCTTGAAAATAAATAGTAAAGATTTTATTGTATAAAATAAATTCTACAGCACGTCATCAAAATCGTCAATGTGCCTAAGAATTCAAGGCTTAAAATACATGAGTCCTCAATGTTGCTTAAATATAGAAATTAAAATAATTTAAAGATGTTAGTTTCCGTCTATTTAGCCTAAAACAAGTTATAGCGAGACAATCAAGATTTCGCACTGCAAAGACGCTTATAAATGTAGATATCTTTGCAAGCAATTGAATAAAAATTATTACATAATTATGCAAGAATAAAAAGACAAATAAAGAGATTATTTACTATTTTTAGATATAAAATACATTTTCAAAAAAAAACAAGATGCAATCGACTCTCTGTGCAGAAATAATGGAAAACGAATCCGTGGAGATAAAAGTAGATATAACAAATAAAAATAGACCATAAAATATTGAATGAAATACCAAAATAATGTATTTTAGAAAAAGAGGAATTTAATCACCCTGATCAAAAATGGAGTGATCAGTATATGCATTATAAAGATAATGGGAACAAAAAAATGGTGAGAAATGCTTTACTAGCATCCTTTGTGATGTATATATATGTCGAAAAAAACTGTTTTCTATATGATTCAACTATGTACACGGTACTGATTCTGTATCCTATAAGTAACCAGAAGAAACACCAGGTCACATACCAGAACTAGGCATATTAATAATCC
Organism: Rhyacophila brunnea; assembly: GCF_057557595.1. NCBI lineage: Eukaryota > Metazoa > Arthropoda > Insecta > Trichoptera > Rhyacophilidae > Rhyacophila > Rhyacophila brunnea. The sequence goes on along the minus strand of NW_028232768.1, from coordinate 944,813 downwards.
CGAGATCGAATATACCATGTATACACTAGGTTCACCCGGAAGAGGTGAGGTATCGATTAGAATTTTTGAGAAGAGGAGATATCCATAAGTAGAAATACGCTGTGTGTACGTGAAATTAAGAAATTTGAGCCTTAAAAAAAAACTAAAGATATAACCACAACTTTGGACCATAAAATAAAACATAGCAATGGTGATAATAACAGTTTTACAGCGTCAAAAATATGAATTTGCAGATCGGTTTAAATTAGCTTTTGAATTATTTATAACCTATTATAAAAATAAATTGCATATATTTTCAGGCTACATAATAGTGTTTTATAGATAGCATCATAGATAAGTATATAATTGTTATTATTCAATAGCCATATATATAATTTAAATCAAATGTAACTTATAAAGCAAACTAAGTATTATAAAAATATTTTTTTTTTTCAAATAATTATCGACCAGTAATCTGTAATCTAGTTTTTGAGCAGTAAAAAATTATGTGAATATGCAACTTGTTATTTATTGCTATGTTCTGGATTTTTTCTATTAGCTAAAATTCTATGCTTGCATGTATTGTTTCTCAAAAATATAAATAAACATATCATTTAATATGTATTGTTTTTCGCATGTTGCTTCAAAAATAAATTTTATAGATATTCAATAAACAATTTTTGGATATATTTTTTCTCTTTTTTGTATGTATTTTAATCATAAAAGCCATAATTTTTTAATCTATGAATCAAATTTTCTTATAAATATAAATATTTCCGGTATTGGAGTTTGAATCATTTATTTAAAATAACCAAGAAAGTCTATACATTTAAAATAAAATATTCTTGCATATACTAAATATATTGATTGTTATATTATTATTTATTTATTGTCTCTATATAGCAAGATTTTCTATCAATAAAAAATAATGCATTCATAACTATCTACATTCGTAGCTTTTTCCATCTTTTGTGTCCTATAAATTTTAGATGTACTTTTCGTCATAATATTTAATTTTTAATTTAAGCAATTATGGGATGTTTCTATTAATATAATTACTTTCGCTTTGAAAAGAATCATCGATACAATTTGTGTAAGTTTTCACTGTATTTTAAGCTGTTTGCTTATAAATCCTTAATTATTCTTAAGCTTATCTTCTTTTCTAATATACAGATGCATGTACCATAGTTTTAGATTTATCATGGTGTTCATATATTTGAAAACCCGAGAATTATACTTCAAGGTTTAAAAATATAGACTTGCCAGTTTATATTCGAATATTACTTTTAAGCTACTAAGAAACATTTTTCAAAGAATTAAGTCGCACCGCTCAATCTAAAAGATTGCATATAGTTCTTTGTTTTCGTATTCTGATAAATTATTTTTGTTTTCTGTGCTATCCAACATTAAATATATCAATATAAAGCACATATTTTTTTGAGAATTTAGGTTTTCTTTATTTAAATGATCAAAATTTATTCTGTGGTAGATTCTTATCTTATTTTTGTATAAAATTGATTGCCTATGTTTTTTTTACTACTATAAATTTAGATTAAATCATATTTTAATTTCTAAAATGTGAATTTATTTTGAAAATAATTATATGCTGTGGTTTTACTTAAATATTTTTTTTACTTCGCAAGGAAAGCATCTTGCAGAAATTTATTTATAATTCTTAAAAAAAGAGATTTCTAAAATGAGAAAGAGTAGGATTATAACTACCTAAGATACTCAAGAAAAAAAATTATTTTATCTGTGAAAAAAAAATCTTTTATAAGAGTAAATTAATGAGAAAAGGCAAAAATTACTTCTGTTTTGATAGGATTATTTTTTCGCATTAATATACCAAAAGCATTCATTTCGTATTATATGGTTTGGCGCCATATAAATATATGTAAAATCACGTAAAACTCTATTTCCCTAAAAAATGATGCATTTTCTCATACTTAATACATATTAAGACAAGATGAAGCTAAATTTTATATTTTCTCAATTGCTTAACCTCATTTTTAGTCAATAAGATTTCATATTTATATAGTTTTAAATCCCTTTTCATCAGCAACGATTCTAAAAATTGTACAGATATTAAAATTTTTTTATACTGTCATAATACCGAGCCGAATAGTTTCATTATGATATATAAAATAAATAAATTAAAAATCGTGTTTTTCTAGGATTTTTCATTTTAATACTTGATTTGTTATGTGTCACATATAATTTATATTTCAAAGTCTGTATTTATGACTATATCACTGCATTAGATTATTCAGTTGTATATCTATTCGTTGTATCCCGTAAAAAACACTAAGGAAATTTTTGGGATAAGTAAAATATATTAGCACATATTTGCAAAAATCAGATTTCTTCTTATCTATTATTTCTATACGATAAAACCTATTAAAATTTGGGTAAAATACAAGCTTGTAAATTTCTTTTCGCTATATTTATGTTGTAGATACAAACATATTTATGGTTTTTTATATCGAAATTATTTCATGTGCGGAAAAAAACAATAAGACAATTCCAAACATAACATACCTATACCTTTGGAATATCTACGGGGTTTTCGGTAATATATATGGGTCTGCGCACATATTATTTTTCTAAAGAAGCCAGAATTGAGCATATGAATTTTAAAAAACAGCTTCAGAAATAATACATGTTTATGCTAAATTATAAATAGAAGAATTTTAAGCCAACTATTACATATTAAAGCAATAAACTTATATAAATAGTAAGTTAACCCATTTTTTATATAGATCTACTAGACGTAAAAATATTTTATAAATTTTTTCTACTCACATGAAATATTGACCACAAATTCATCATATGTATGAGCAGTAACTTGAGTTTTTATATTTTTTTTTACATAGAGGTATCTATTGTTAAATTATGTAAATACGTCAAACTTTGTTTATATTTCAAAATATTTTACCTTTTGACAGCATAATTTGAGTTTTATAAACAATAAATTGGTTTTTTATAGCTAATTTAAAATTAAAAAAAAAATTTGCACTTGAAAAACACAGAAAAATACAAGTAGGATATTTATTTGAGGTTAATTTTTTTTTATCGATCTTATCATTTAGACGTAGTCAGCGTGTTGGGAATTTTGCACAACTCACCGATGCGTCTTTTGAAACCTTTCCCTGATCTATCTGCATTAATTGCTCTTCTCCTCGCAAATGAGACGTGTTCAAGTGTCACGCAGAGTGTGATTGCTGGCATGTATGGTTCTAATTTGTCTGGGATTTTTAACTGCTTAACATATTTTTTGTGACCACCCTATCCCAAGTCATCACATATGGTACTATTCTTGTTTTACATTTGTAAATTTAACCAATTTCATTCGCAAAGATGTCATACTTCCTATATTTTTATTTTCAACTTCGGTTAGGTTATCAAGGCTTAATATACCTATTTCAATCGGCATAATCATATTTTCTTTTTTATCGTATAGAAAATATCAGGTCTATTTTATTTGATGTGAATATTTGTTTTTATTCACGTATCAACTTTTGTTTCTGTATTTTCGTTTTCGCAGATCTCTTGTACTGAGTGAGTTCTGATCTTTTTGGTTTCTTAAAGTTGTATCGTCTTGATAGGTGGAAATGAAGACATTTACAATTTCATTGTGTCTTCGCATGTAATCATACCCCAAGTTTTTCTTGCATCTTGTTGAAAGGTGATCAATTGTTTTCATGTCTTCGTTACAATGTCGGCATTTTATCCTCTCACCAAAAAACACATTTCTGTCTTGAATCAAACAGAATTCTCATTCTTTATTCGGTTTAATTTTGCCGTATTATATCCATCCTGATGATCCAACAATATCAAACATATCATTATTCTTGACTTCAAAAGGTTTTTGGAGCAATGGTTTTTCTTTTTTTTTTACACAATGGACTTTCGTGCAGCTTTTTCACCAGTGCCTCGGAATCGATGATATCAACATGATATTTTTTTTTATGATATTCTTACTTAGTGAGAGATGTGTCTTGTCATCTTTTTCTACTTTTAAAATTGTAGCCCTCCTGGCGAACTGTTTTTACTGTTTTCAAGCAAATTTTTTAGCTGGTAGATCATCTTCTCGGCTTATAATTCAATATTACATAGATATTATTTTTTATTTATGGACCATATTTATAGTCGTAATTTAAGGTTTTGTTCTCAGGCACAGCTTGCTTGATTCTCTGTAAGCACAGCATATTTGTACTTTCAACTATCTCCTTTCTCCAAAGTCTTCTTCAATACCCCTCCTTCTTTCGAGACTTATTAATTCAAGGTTTTTCTCAATCCCAAGGTTTGAATATATGCCTCAACCTGGTTCGTGACATCTGTTTCCTATAGGTACCTTCTATGATTACGTGTCACCGCACCGCCCCATGTTATCACATATGGGATAATATTACATAGATAAATAGATATAATATTTTGTTTTTACATATTGATTTTATATTTATAACTGTAATAATTACATCATAACATGAAGATAAAGAGATAATTAATTACAGAAACCTAAGCATTAATGAAAATTTAAAAAATCAAAAAAATTATTAGCAACGAAACAAGATTTAAATATGCACTAAACATCAAAAATAAATAATTGAAAATTTGCTTGTGTGTCAAAGCTTTTTATGGCATAAAAAAGTCGAGAACGGAATGATATGAAAATTTATAATAATAAATAGAAAAATAATATTGCAATACAAATATCTAGAGACACCTACATAAGTCTAAGTAGCAGTTAAAAACATATTTAATAAACTTAAAAACTAGATACTGATCTAGTTTATACAGACTCAAAAATTTGTATAAAAGTTATTATAAAATCTATAATACATTTTATTCATGAAAAATTGACTATTATGATATTTTTGATACAGGTCTTAGTCGACAATGCATGTATAAAATAGCCCCTTTTATACCTTCAAAGCCGAAATTTATAGCTCTATATAATTTGAATTTACATTTGCAATCCTTGAAGTTGTATTTTATAGATATATGACAGTGGAAATTTATGCATATGTGCTATCAAAAAAAATAATTTTTTTATAAATAAAAAATAAAATATGCCTTAAGAAAACAATTGAAGTTCAAAAAATTCTTAGATCCATAAAAAGAGTTTCGAACCTAATTTTTGCTAGACTCAAGCTGAGAGTCAATGTTTTTTTACATATTTAATTGGTGTATATGATTTATTCACGTTAATTCAGCATTTCATGGCTGAAATTATAAAAAGATATCTAATGTTTGTTCTGTATGAATTTTTTCAAAAATTTATATCAAAAAAAAAATACACATATATTCTTATATTATACTTTTTAGGAATTTTCTATTAATAAGTGATTTTATATCATGTTTATACTCAATAAAAATGCTTGTTTTGACATCCATCTCTTGATTTCGATTTTGTAAAATTTCTGAAAATTTTAGCTTGCATCGAGCTGAAACTGTTTTGAATATATAAGTATCAATAAATATTTTATTTTTTGAACATCTAGAGGATCTAAATTTAATTTCTAAATTATTTACGTAAAATCTTAAATAATACTGTAATTAATTTAAAAAAAATAAGAATCGGTGTAAACAATTATAAAACTATGATCATTCTATTTTTTAGCAAATTCGAAAATGATGTAATAACTATTCGATCATTTAAAAAGATAAAATCCACGACGAAAACCATACAAATTTTTCGACTATTTATATAACGTGAAGATTTTTCCATTTATATTCAAGGTACCCGAAAAAAACTGTTTTCATTTAACATAAGTACAAAATTAAGGAATCTAAATAAGAAAATTAGAATTCTTTTGATTTAAAAAAATACCGTTTCGCATGATTAATGGATCCTTTTTTTACTTGCATTTACAAATAATATATTCTTTTCTTTATATGAACATTAAATTAGATCTTTGATATCACATCTATTTTAGCCTATTTACATTTATTTCCTTTGATATAATTAACGAAATTAAAAATAATGAATTTAATTATTATTTTTATAAATATATGTAATTTATATAGTCTTTGAAAGTAATCTATAAAAAAAATTTCAATTCATGCTCCAAAATCTAAAATCCTTTTATAAAGCTCGTGACACTATTTAGTGTATTTATTGTTTGCCATTAACTTAAATCTTATGATCTTATTTTTATGCAAGAAAATACAAAATTACTGTAACTGTAGTAAAAATAAAGTAATAAAAACGCACATTAAACTTTATTTCAATAATTTTTTTATATTTTATTGTGGATTATGACAATTTATTATACAAAAAAAACTTGAAAAGATAATTCAAATGTATTTGCAAATTGTTGCTACAATTTTTTCTTTTTTTGGCTCATATAATATGATATTTTTTTGATTTCATACAAAAGTATATTCAAGCAAACCCGAAAACAAAGGCCCATAATATTATATTGAGTTATGCTGTGTCTTCATAAAGTGAACACATAAATATTTATTACAACGTTGAATTAAAATTCTATTAAAAGCATTTGTCGTATAAATATAGAAAAGGAATCAATATTCTAATGAAAAAAATATTTCTACCTCGTAATTCAAAAATTTGGTTTTATTTTAACCTGCCAAATATAAATTTGATGATATATTCCCACATTAAAATCAGATTATCTTTTTTGAACTAGCATTAGATCATAACAAAACTCAAATATTTTTGTATTGTTTTCATAAAAAAAGGATATATTTTATATAAAGCTGATATGTATCTAAATTAAATTGCCATCTTATTAATTTAATTACTATGTTGATCGATTGATTAATTCTAAACGCCGTAATAAATAAGAAAAGAATAATTAAATGGGAAAACGCCTCTAATAAAACATCAACATGCTATTTTTAAACAAAAATTAGGTTTATACTTATGAATATAGTATATGCACATGTAAAAAACATCTTGAGTGCATGTGTATTATACTTCGCTACTTGTAAAAAATTAAAACTCGTATTTCTATTTATCTAGTGATAAATTTACTTCTATTTTACACAAAGAATTTTTTTGATTTTTTATTATTCACCAAAGAAATTTCTGAGATATATATTGTATTTATAGGTTTGATTCTATTTATTAAAATATTACTAAATTATTTTTATGTTGTTATTAATTCAAGTCGAAAATATTTTCATCTATATTTATCATTCGTCAAGGTTGCGGTGGGGATGTTGGTTTAGAAAAACATTAGAAAGGGGCCTAATTTTCAACTGAAAAGCTCACCGAATTTGAGTGATCACTCAGGCGATGAATACTCACATGAAGGCGGTCTGTCAAAACTAGAAAGTAAAACCACAACAAGAGTGATAGGCCGTTATAAATTCGAGTTTAATGCAAGAAGCGACAAACGTGGTCTAATATTGAATGAAGTCTGCTCCATTCAGCAAAAATATGGATAAGTCCATATTAGTGATAGCATAATTAAACAGCGACAGAAAGTAGATGGAATTACATCTCTTTTCCATGTCGACCGTGCCTGGTAAAACCGATCTAATCAATAGAGATAAACTATTTGCTGATTATAAGAAGAACCACTTGAGGGCCATCAGATAAGCAAAAGATTCTAATAGTAACAAGCAAATTATCTTAAATCAAGATTAATACGAATAAATAAATCAAAAATAATTGAATTCATCTTGAATTTCATTAGCTCTATATAAATTTAATATATAATATTCATATCATTATGCTTTAGATTTATTCAATAAATTAAGGATAATTATATATTGACATAACTCAGGAAACTTTGCATTATTTCTCAAGTTTATTCTTTTTCTTGGCAATTTATTAACTTTTTTTCATTTCATCTTGCTAAACACATTACAATTACAATATAGATCCATAATCACGAATAAGAATTAAAATTTTTCTTGATTTTTATTATTGCAGATGCGTCGTCTTATTTATACAAGATTATAAAATAGACCCAATGTTCCATTTATATTTTAAATGGTATATTTAATCACATTGTAAATTTACATATCCACTGGCTTTCATATGTTTTGGTGATACGAAAAATTAGATTTATGGTAATCTAATCATTAAGACCAAACATATTTAATAATTTCATTGCAGATAAAAGAATAAACATTATAATCACCATGTTTTTTTAAATAAGATCAAATGTGAATCACCATATGTCAGTTTCCATATTTTTGCTTGTATTGAGAAATGCTTTCATAATATATTACTGAAGTTAAACATGCAGTAGAAGAATGTTATTATAATTTGTATTCAATTTCAGTATTGTATTTTAAAATTCTATGTATGAAGGTGAAAATTCTTATGCGAGCTTTTTATATCAGTGACAGAACAATAAGTCTAATATTACACCATTTAATTCTTAGTAGTGTAATATTTCTAGATTCAATAATTAGCTATAAAACTCAGCCAACTATACTTTTCATCCCTTCATTAAAATTTAAATTATTGATCAATTAATTATTTTAATAATGTACAAATAAATGTAGAAATCTTGTATTTTAACAAGAATAAGACATTCACGCATAAAATAAATTTAAATAACATAATAAAATACATAGTACTAATATTATCAAAAATTAGAAGCATCTGTGAAAATTTCTTATCACGTGTTTTTCATACTATCATAATTCGTGGAAAATCCAAAGTGATATTATGACAAAATGTTCTATTAATATGCTTTGAATTCTTTCTAGTAATATTTTTCGTGATTTTTTACATAATAACCATTTAAATTAAAAAGCAGATGATTCATTTCAAAAATGTGATATTTTTTTCAAACCATGTCAATATATGGTATGTGTAATATTGTCGACTGTCATCTAAATGTTGTTTTAGAAAAAAATCCAGCATAAACAAGTGATAACTAAAGTGAACAATCGGCTGAATTTCTTCATCAAAGGAAATTTTAATATTTACTAGTTGATAAAAATTAAGTTTACTCATTGAAATAGCAGAAAAAATAAATGCATCCGTTTTATGGCTGGTTATATTTCATGCTCGATATTAAAAAGAAAATTACGCTCTTTAAATTAGAATTAGACTATCGGCAATTGAGAACATGTGAAAAAGATGAATCTAAAAATATGCTTTTCTTGTTAATGAAGATTATTTAATTTTATGATGTTGATATAGAAGAACTACCCATGTCATCTCGAAATATATTCTGAAAACCAAGTGCCACGAGTAATCTATAGTGAGTGGAAAATACCAACGGTTGCACCTCTAAACGCTGGAACCTGAAAGTTCGGAAGTAAATTGTAACCATGTGTCTTTTTTTGAATTTATATAGGAAGGTTATGAATATATTTTGAAAAAATTGGATTTCAGTAATGTATAAAGTTTAAATCAATCTAAATTATTACTGATTTGAAATCATAAAAATATTATAGAATGAATAAATACATAAATAATTTGAAAGAATAATAAACCCTATACTTTTTATTTATATGATAGTTGTACGTGACAATGAATATATTTAATCGCAGAAAATATGCGAAAGTTAATATATCTATTATAAATTGATTTAAAAACAGTGCATTTATGATTGAGTGAAGAAGAAAAATAACGATTATAGTTTGATAAAATATTAATGACTTTATGCATAAAAGAAAATATATATATCGTGATTATACTTAAAATTATTTTGGCTATATATTAGAACATTTGATAAAAATACATTTTCTTTTTACTAATTAATATTATATTGCTATTTTTGGTTTTAGTTCAATTTACATCGTTCCATTATAAAACCTACTAAATTTATATTATTTTATCTTTTTATTTATTTATGAGTTAATTTTTTTTTTATCGATTTTATCTATTTAGACGTGATCACCCTATCGGGATATTGCACAACTTTTTGATGCATCTTTTGACACCTTCCACTGATCTATTCTTATCAACTGCTCTTCTTCTCTCAAATGAGATGTGTTCAAGTGTCTTGCGGAGTGTGAGAGCTTGCATGTATGCTTCTACTTCGTCCGGTATTTTTAACTCCTTAACATATTTTTTATGATATTTTGTGACCACCCCATCCCAAGTCATCACATATGGTATTATTCTTGTTTTACATTTATAAATTAAACCAAGTTCATTTGCCAAGATGTCATATTTTCTATATTTTTCATTCTCAACTTCAGTCAAGTTATCAAGGCTCGCTATACCCATTTCGATCAGCGTAATCATATTTTCTTTTTTATCGTATAGAAAAATATCAGGTCTATTTTGTTTGATTAAAATATCTGTTTTAATCCGGGTATCAACTTTTATTTCTGCATTTTCGTTTTCGAAGATCTTTTGTACTGAGTGAGCTTTGATCTTTTTGGTTATCCATATAACAATATTGTTTTATGTATTCCTTGCCGCTTAGCGGTAATAATGATTGTTTGATAGTTTATCAATGACCCATGAATAAATAGTATTCAAAATCTATTCGTCTATTAACGAATCAAAGTCAAATAATACGACAATAACCATCACCACGCTTTTTTTATGCTTGGTAATGGTTTAGGTACAAGTGATAAATGGATAGATATATCCTTGTCAAAAGTTAAAAAGGTAATGCTCTAATTAATGCACGTTAAAAGCAATGTTGGCAAAATGGGGCAATTTATAGTGAAGTTTGATACATTTGTCGATTATAATTGTTTGATCAGTAGAAATAATAAAATATTATATCCATTAGTAATTTAGGCACATGCTTTTAAATATTTAACAGATCATGTTTTTAAACAAATTATATCAATCAAAAGTTTGAGATTAGAATAAGATTAAAAATTATAAGAATAATCGAGATTATATATTTTGTGAACCAAAGAAGTTATATCATTTGGAATATATAAATTGATTTAGCAAAAATTTATGTGTTTCATTGATTTATATTACTTACTTTGTATTAATGGTTAATTTTTAATTATGTAAATATTACAAACGAAATAGAAATGTTCACTCGAAAATCAAATTGTTGTTCTTGAATTATGAAATTAATTTTTATGCGTCTAAGTCGAATTCGGGACAAATTACACACAATGATCATGAAATATATACCATGGAGCATATTTCCATTGGTAAAACATGACTGAGCGCACGCCAGTTGTCATGTTTCGATCGTTGAATATTTGAGATGGGTATTTTTTACGCATAATAAATAAAAATTAATATTTTATTTATTTATTATCATTTAACAATTTACACTGTAATAGTTGCAACTTATGATGAATGATTTGTATATTATAATTGCAGAAACTTAGGCAAACATGAAGATTTCATAATTAAAATATTTTAAAATGATCTGATGAATATCGAGGTATACACATGATATCAAAAGGATTCAAATTAATATTTTAGTTTGCGAAACATTTTTAAAGAACAAACAAAAGAAGGAAACTGAATATATTAAAAAAACATACAGATACATATGTGAATATAATAAAAATGACATAAAGATAAATAAATTAATATAATAAAAAAAACTTACAGATAAATATAATTGCTGCACAAAAAGTTAATACCTACTCAGTAGTCTAAACTTCAGTAAATTACCGGCTATAAAACACCTAGGAACTAGTATACTGTTCAATTCATAGATAAATAATAATTCCCATAAAAAAATTTTATAAAGCTTAATTCATTTTATTATATATAAAAATTATATATCATGACGCTATTTTGATGTAATTCTTTGTATTTTGTAAATGAAAAAAGACAGTTTTCATTTTTAAATCTAAATTTATAACTTTATATCGTTGGAAATTTTCTAGTCCGCTCTTTTTATTATATTTTTTAAGTTTTAGAAATAAGCAGTGAATATATTGATTTCAATTAAAAAAATAAATATATCGGAATAAAATAAGCCGTAAGAAAACATAGGTGGTTTTAGTATCTCAAAAAAGAAAAAACGATATATAACTTAATTTATTCAACATATTATAATCGAATCTATACTTTTTTTATATATTAAATCAATTCAACTAGCACATTTAGATAAAAATTATAGATGTTTTTGTTTGAAAATATTTAAGAAAATTATTTTAAATATTAAATTATAAAAAATACATAATATATTACACGAAAAGATCCTGGTATTAAGATTTTTGACTAGGTATAGTTTTTAACATGGTTTAAAATCCACTATTTATTCATGCTATGATTCAGATTTTATATTTTGTATTCATTCTTAATAAAAATTGCGCAATTTCACTCAATTTGTGTATTAATAAAATATTGATTTAGACTTTTACTTCAAGATTTTTTTTTGTAAAATCGATGAATAATTTTTACTTACGTCATGATTGAATCTTGCTCATATTGAGAGTATCAAATATAAATCACATGTTTTGATTATCTAGGGATCCAAATTTACATTCAAATTCTAGGATGATACAATGTTTTATTATTTAATACATGATAAACTTAGTTAAGTCTTATAAAAAATAATTTGCTCAGCTAAAACATCAAATGTAAAATTCTAACGTTTTTTTATAAAAAGTAAAACTCATATCGAATAAAATATATTTCAACTATCAAAAAAGTTAAACTTTACCATGAAAAATATAAAACGTTTTTAAATGTTTTTTTAAACCAATATTATTATAATATATATGTTTAAAGGGGCTCTAAAACACTATTTCATAAAACTTGTGGACTAAAATCTGGAATCTAGGTAATCATGCCAAATTCTAAATTCAAAAAATAGAATTATCCAAGTAATGAATATTTTTTTTTGCTTTGTTGACGGCTATTTTACTTTTTTTCTTAGAAAATTAAAGAAAAGGGTTGCAATTTTATTATTATAGGATCTTATATATTTTTTGATATTGTTGTGATAGCGAAATTCAAACTATTCGAATTGGATTTTTATGCATGACAGTTCACTGTATTTTTATTAATTTTTGAAAGTAATATTTGAAAAATTTTAATAAAGTGTGAAATTAAATCTTACAACTATTTTTAGGACACAATAATACAACCAAAATCATGATTTTTTTTTGATTGCATGAATATTATAATTTTATGTTGAAATTAGAATTTTTACTAAAATATAGCGATTCTTGTATAAATATAATAATAAAAACACATAAGAAATGTAAGTTTTGAAAGGTTTTATATTGAAGACTAAATAAATTGAAAATCCAAAACAAAAGAAAGTTATAATATGATTCAAGAGTATTTGAATATTGTTTGCAACTTTTATTTTCATACTGACTCATTGATAATCATTTATTATTATTAGCCTTTAATTATATTTAAAACTAACACGAAGATTGCATCCACATAATTATGTCGTTTTATTGCTAAGAATTTATTTTGTCTTTATATTATAGCATATTTTTACAAAAGTTAAAATAAAATATATGGATATAAAATTTTTAGAACTTTTTTTTGCTATTTTTTTAATTAAAGCATCACTATTCAAATGATTAGTAAATTTTAACCTAGTAATAAAGTATAGTGTAAAATTATATCCGTAAATACATAAAAATTATGATTAATTCACATAAATACCATAAAATTGTTTTTGATCTAACATCAGTATTCTAGCACAATTTAGATATTTTTTAGATTATTTTTTTTTGTCAATACAAATAAAAAAACCATTAAATAGATGGTAGTGATCTTTACCGATCTTTTATAAATACATTATTAATTTACTAACGCCCTGAAAAACCGTACATACCACGTATTAATGTAGGAAATAGCCTATAAGTTACAACTTTATGCATTTTTGTGCAGAAATAATATTTTTACGTTGATAGAAGCATCTGCGTACATAAGAAAACGCATATATTTATGAGACATATCATGATTTTTAAGTTCAAAAAAGGATAAACATATGCTTAGTACATAACTTCGATAAATTTACTATCTTTTTTGTCTAGAAAATCTTTTCTGGTTTTTTATTATGTCTATTATGCATTTTCAGGGTGTAAGTTATGGTAAAAGCGTTGATCTTGATTATAAATATATATAAATCTGTTGGTAAAAATTTTTAATAATTTAAAAATTAAAGAAGTTTGTTAACGAAGCTTCTTGATAAAGTTTACAAAATTATATATTATAAAATGGCTTTGATATAAATTATATGAGACATTCTGCAGTTTTTCTTTTCTGAATAAAACACTTTGATATTTACAAAGGTTTTATTGTCTCTAAATTTGAGCATAAAGCCAAAAATCAAACTAAACATAACTAAATAGATTTTTTGCACAAGATTCATATAAAAAAACTAAAAGTATCAAAAATAATGATGTAGTAAAAAAATTCTATATATGTCCGTAAAGAAGAACAGTTTAATAAGATAAACTTACAATTAACTACGCCTGATTGTGAAGATATTATATGGTTAACACGGCATTTAAATAAACAGATAGTACTCGCAACAACAAAAATAAGTTTTATTGTATATATAAGTGTCTACTCGGGCAACGAAAGGGCGTGCATACACCCAAACACCAATATTTTTTTATAAAAATACATAATATGGGCTTTTAAAGAAGTGTGAAATTATGATCATTAAAATTTATTACGATTAAAAAGGTATATTTATCATTTAATTGATTTAAAATCATCTTAAATTCAATTTTTGTAAAGTAGCTTAAATACATGAAATAAATCAAACCCAAATTTTTTAATATATATATGTCAAGCCGGAAGTGAATTTCAATATTTATAAAATATTTTTAGTTGATTTTTGCAAATATGTGAAATAGACGATAATTTGATTCAAAAAAAAAGTATGACGGACTAGAAATTTGGTAACATAAAGGTATTTTTAACTCGATTATGGTAAATATGAATATAAAAATACACCCCATTGAATTTTTTCCCGTAAATATACTTTGTGACTTATTAATAAATATGGTCTTGATTGAATTTTTTAAACTTTATAAATAATTGATATGGACTTTAAACTTTAACTGTTACTTCTTCTATATCATAGGTTCATACATAAAAAAATCACTATTAAATTTTTTTAGACTACAAAATATAGATATAAGATATTAAAATATGAAAAGATAAATATATAGCAGAATGTAGTTCTAAATGTAAAATATTTAAAAATGAATTTTGATATTAAAAAGCAAATAAATATTTTTTTAGATGTTCTATAATTACATTTCATCAAACAACCACTTTTTTTCGCGTCAAAGTAAAGTTTATGTGTTTTTAATAGAGTAAATTCAACAAAGTTTAGAGGTTTTTACATGTCAATCATGATAAAGGATATACTTAAAAGGGGTTTCAATACTAAATAAAGATACACACTATATTTTTCATGCAAAAGATGCGTAAGCGCAATAGAAAAAAATGCTTAAAAGATTATAAAAAATACGCAGACGGATACAAAAGTTTATGGAAATAAGTAAAATCAAAGAAAAGATGTACTTATGAATATATCCAAAAAAACGGAGATTATTTTTGTTTGAATAATAAAATAAACAAAGTATTTGATAAAAATAAAAATCATATAAAAAGGTAATGTCTAAATTAAGAACCAATAAATTCTTTAAATAAGGATCTACATAGTGATTATATTTTGAACAATAAAATCAGCGATTATTATATATTTAAGACATTAAAATCATGCATAGAATTTTATATTATGTAAAAATAACATAGAAATATAGAAATATCGCAGCAATAGAATATTAACATAAAATATTTTTTTGGAAAAAAAGTTAGCAAGAAGATAGAAATTAAGCAATAGATTTTTCACATTAAGGGATAAACGCCAGATTAATACTATTTAAATAAAAAATCGATATAAAACCTACTTTAAAACTAGTATTTTATCTTATAAAGATATTTGAAGCTGTTAAAATTTTCTAGATTAAGGAACGAAACATGATGTAGAACATAAAAAACGCAACGTCACTTAAAAAAAAATTTAGGAATTTGATTTCTATATGCAATAAAATTCAGCTGCAACACTCCAACAAAATTCATATTATATTAATTGTCGATTAAGAACAATATTATCAATTTTCGGATAAATTTTAATCTAGAAACTGAAAACATTCGATATGATATATTTCTACTTATTTAAAAATCAGCAGGCAATCAGGGATAAAAAAATACATAGCATAAAATAGTTGAATATCATTCTTCAACCATAATAATTAATAATAGAAATATAAATAAACCAAGATCGACTGATTTTTAGGCAATTTTACCACAACAAGTTTTTAAAAACGCCATAGTTGTAAATGGATAATTATTGTCAACTTTTTCATATAAGCCATACTAATAGAAATCAAAAAAAGTGAAATGGTGTTTTTAAATATCTGGCTGTAAGAAACGTATCTTGATATCCAACATAAAAAGATAAATATAAACTAGGCATAAAAAACATCCCAAGAAAGGTCATAGAAAACATTTAAAAGAATATTAAATCAAACCGACTGCGTTTTTTTTGTCAAAAAATATTTTTTATATAAATTATAAAAATTATGACTTTTAAAATGTATTTTGATTGCACGGGTGATTTATTCGGTTGGAAAGAACTCAAAAGGGTATATTCAAAGGTAATTGTATTGATAAAAAGAACAAAAAATCTTAAAATTATCATGTATATCTTTTAAGAGAGACTTTATTGAAATTTATATTTCTATAATAGGCGAATCTACAGGAAAAACCAATTGTAAAACTAGAAGTGCCAATCAAATTAGAATGTGTGCAATATGAATTTTGGTTTTATTCTGATGACATAGATAAATCATAATGTTGATAATATTATTATTAGTTGAAATTTATCCTTCAAGTCCTTTAAAAGCATAGAAAAGTGAAGATTTTGTATAAATTTGCACTTATAAGCATAAACTAAATTCCAAAGGCTTTATTTGTAGAGATACGGGATTTTTTAAATATTTGGATTATGTTATCAAATTTTAAAATGTGATAAAAAGAAAACTCGTTACAAAATATTTATATTAATCGGATAAAAGCAGCAGGTACTACATATGAAAGCTAGATCATTAGACTATGCAAAAAAATCTATCCAAATTTGCATAAATTCACATATTGATTTTTTTATGCAGTTAAACAATTGTAAAATGACTTTTAAAAAGAAGATAATATATAATATCAAAAAAATTAGATATGATAGCCATATGTCAGATTAAAGATAAAAATTTATCGCAGATATGTTTATAACTTTGTTTAAAAATTCCGAAATTCTTATGAATTACATAAATCACTAAATTTATAGGTCAAGCATTTACATAAGTCGGCAAAAATACAGTCTATTAAAAAGGTTATTTTATAGAAAGCCCAAAGATATTCTCATTATAAAAAAAATATTACATAAATAGATATAACCCCAGAATAGCAATTCTAATACGAATTTATGCATTTTATATATATTATATATTATTTATGTATCCAAAACTCTTATAATTCTATTATAATAAAACTAATAGAAGGGAATATCACAGAAAATATCTACAGTATGAACAGAAAAGCCACAATAGCAGGCTAGTTTTGTGCTTCTTATTATCTAAATATTTCCATGTTCGATTGTAAGAAATTATCATTCTATGAACCGCTTACAGGAGTAGATAATATGGTGAGTAAAAGCGAAAAAATACGGGTAAAGATCACACAAGAAAACCAAAAAAAATAGTTTAATCATATACCTTTTGCTAGTATTATAATATTTTATGTAAAAAGAACAAAGACAGTCGTCAAAATAATAATAAGAATTATACCTAAATTTATAAATTTTAAAAGAGCAGCTGAAAAATATTTATAAAGATAATAACAATAAATGCTTGAAAATTGCAGTAAAGGCAAATAAAAAATACAAAAAATTTTAACTAACGTATAATTTCTTTTAAGCACGAATTTTTATCAATACGTAACTTTTATTGCTTAATATAATGGCATTACAACAGAATGTCTTAAAAAATATCAGAATGACAAGAAGCAGCAATTTATTGCTGCTTTGTATGTAAAAAACTTCATTATAGATGTATTAGCAAAAATAAGAGATGATGAGAGATTTCATAATAGAAAATATAGAATTAAGAAAGAATTTGTCACAAAAAAAATAATAAATTAGGCTTTAATTAAAAAATTGTTTTTTAAAAAAAGTGTCACTAATATAAATATCATTACATTTTAAAATATCATACGAATTCATATTTATTGAATGAGAAATATGCCAATAAATTTTTTTAAATTCTTTATATAAACTATAAACGAGTAAATCGTAATTATTTCAAAAAAAATAAATTTTTTTTTTATCTAAAAAAGGCATATACCAAGAGATTCGGTAGGGCTTGGAAACGTTTCTAGATTCTTTAATCTAAGAAAAAGATATTCTTACAATATTTAATGATTTTCCTTATTATAATAATTAAATTTTGTGTTTAGTTATTGACATTTCAACATAGATCATTAAAAAATATCGTGAATTAGTACTTATTCTAGCATAAAATCAACAATATATGGAATAGAATAATATATCTTTATCGTTAGTTAAATGATAAATTTATACGTGTTTTTTTATTGGTATCTCATACCATATTTTGCTGTAATAGTTTTATAAAAATATGAGCATGTTAATCTGATCTCGATTAAATCATGTAAACTCAATCGAAGCAAACATAAATAATATTTTTAGCTTTAATACCACATAAAAGGGCAACTTACTTTTGAAAATGGGTGAAATAACGTCTTGGGTTTTATGGTAAATATATATGCATGAAAAATTATTCAAAAATATAGTCTTAAAATTTATATATAAATTGATATATAAAACGAATCCATCTAATATTAGCATCAAGTTTTTACAATTAGAATATATCTGGTATCAACTCCTTTGATAATTTGCATAAAATCTTACATCTTTAAAAAATTAAAACATATATATGGTTTTTTTGAACATTTTATACCGACGACAATATACTAGAGAATATATTCAGAGTATTTTAAATTATTATTATTTTTTTTGTAGAGGTTAGCGTTAATTTTTGTTCTTATAGCTTTTTATTGGTTTTTTGAAGATCGATTTATTTTATTGGTTACTATTCTAAACTATTTCATTTTTACCATATAAAAAGAATTACATCCATTCATGTATTTTATTCTTGTATGCTACATTTTTTCTTACAAGAATTTATTTTTATTTTTAAAATAGCAAATTACATTTCATATAGTTTTTTTATGAATAAATTTTGCATCTAATTATTTGGGAAATCGAATTTTGATCTATCTGTCAACACAATAATGTAATATCTGTTTACTGTTATAATTATCCATTTGTTATATATTTTATTTATAACAGCAATCATAAAAAAATTTAAAGGCGAAATTATCGCAAAATACACATGAATTTAATTATATAATGACAGAGAAAGTCTTCGTGCTAAAATTCAGATATATTTTATATAATTTAGGCGATAGGATCTAAGTTTATTTTATTTTCCAATCTCACTAATGCAACATAAAATAAAAGTTACATATATTTATTTATTGTTTATATGAATGTATATATGCAAACTCAATTTTATTTCTTATATTTTACATCTGAATATTAAAGTTTAAATCGGAAAAGATACAATTACCACGCATATTTTAAGAATACAATCAAAAGGTATTTGTGTATTTTTCGTAAACTTAACATCGTTTTTTTTGCAAATAACTCTATTTTACACTTTTTAGAGTATATTGGATTACCTTTGAGCCACTTAGCATGGCCATTTTTGTATAAAAAATATTAATGTATTGGTTATGCTAATTTTCTGACATCAGCAATAAAAAGTATATGAATTTAAAGCTAAAAATTATGTTGTATTGTATTCTATAAGAATTTAATAAAATCATAATTTTTTTAGGAAATTATAATGTATTGAATCATTTATTTGTTGCTTTCATGAATTCATGTACGAATATTTTTTTAGTTATTTTTACCATATAAATTTATAGAGATATTATTCGAAAAATTCAATATCTTGTTTATAGGTAAAGTAAATGCACATAAGAAATATTTAAATATGTTCTATTTTTTTCTTATTTTTCAAGGTTTAATAATGAAATAGAAGTAAAGGATGCACCATTTCTACATAAAATTCTTCTTTCCTCGCATATTTTTGCAATATAAATTGCTTAAATATAATTGCTTAATTTTTATTTATTGGAATAACAAGGACCCCAGGAATTATAGTAGAACATAGGTAGAGAAAAATATTATAAAAGAAGATAAAAGTTGAAGTTAATTTTTTGAACAGATCAAAAAAATGTTATAGCGGCAGGAATATAGGGCTATATTACTGTAGTTGTGAAAATTGACATCAAACCGCTCTTGATATTAGAATGTATAGCATGCATGCACGAAACAAAATTTTGAGTTTGTAATTTTTTTATACAGACCTATTCTATGTTTTACATACTTATATACCCAAAGTTTTTTTTTTAAATTAGAGCTCTTTATAGTAGTTTGGGTATGCTGTATATTATGAAATATATGACCAATTTTTTGTGTTATAAAGCAGGCATCAAAAAATCGTTTTTGGATTTATGTCACTCATCAGTATTTATAGCTTCCTATTATAGAAATCATTGATTATGCGCACCTTTATATAAAATAAAAACATAGCTAGGCAAATAGACTAACCCGTTAGCTTAATTGTCTTTTTAAGTTACATTTTCAATATCTTGAATCTCTAAACAAATTGCGAATTATTTTTATGCTATTTACACTATATTAAAAAAATTTCTTAACATCAAAATAGATTAATATAATGTTTTATGTTCATCATAAGTTTATTATCACTAGTATAAATATTTTTACGCAGTAGTTCATAATAAATGGTTATATTACGCATGAAAAATTTATATTGTGGCAATTAAACCATGGGTATACTTATATTCTTAAGTTACACATTAATATGTTTTTATGGTTTCTTAGTACCAAAAAGCGTTATTTTCGCTAGGCATACAAAATATATCATATAAATTGTGAACTTTTGAGGAAAAATATTTACAGAGTTCAAAACACTTGTATATAAATCAACAAGACTTCTATAGAAATTATAGTTTTTTAAAATATAATATTGTTTTTCATGGGCGTTAATATAATATCTGTTATATAAATTCATGTATGCCAGGTTTATTTTTGTGTAAAATTAATATTTATAAAATTATGGCGATATCAAAGTTTAAAATACAAACTGTTGCAATTATTTCTATTCAAAATGAAAAAAAAACCTTCTTTTTTCTTAAAGTCAATGAAAATAATAATTACGCAAATTATGTTTCATGTCACAAAAAAATATCATTTTTCTATTTTCGTAAATAATATGTTTTTTATGATAACCGCACTACTTTTTATTACTTTCGCAGTTATAAATTATATATGATTTTCTTATATTTTATAATGTGTATATCTTCAAGGAATAATAAAAAATATCTTTTTCAAAGAAAGTTTTATAAAGAAGACGGCTAAATTCGACTATATATATTCTAGTAGATTTTATTAAAAATTTATCTATTTTCTATTGTCTTTATTTTGCTTAGAAAACCCTTTTTAAACATAAACAAATGATTTAAAACTTACTTTCAATACATATAAACTTTTTATAAATATCAAAATAATCTTAACTTTTATTAAATTCGTTAAGATAAAACAATAAATAAATATAAGTAAAGTTATTTAGCGTAAACGTTAATATTTAGCAGGCAACAATATTTGTAAGATAAACATAAAATTCATTTTTTTCATCAATAAATTTTATGAATAGAAAAAAAGCTAAATCAATTATACTGTAAGAAAAAAGAGGATATATGAAAAAAAAGGTTTTAACTACTGTATATGTGTTTTTATGTCATATTGGGTCGTTTTTTTGTTAAAGTATTAATATCATTTATTGTGTTTATAGCATGAAATATATGCACCAAACAAACTAAAAAGTGTTTAAAACGTTTGAATTGCATTTGATTTTATTTAAATATCTTTTAGACGGTAAACTTTTGTTTTATAAAAAAATCTTGCTACTATATTCCTGCCTAAAAACAGTATAAAAATCCAGTAAAATTAGAAACAAAGAATATTATGTAGATATCGTACTAAATAGATTTGATAATAAGATTAATACACAAAATGCTAGTTACAAAGTATTAAAGTTAAATTATTTCGTTATCTAAAAATAGATCTAATATATAAAATATTATTGATATTACATAGCAGATTGATAAAAATTACGCGTATAAAGTATTATTTATCGGTATATAAATCATCTACAAAATTTGAATTTATATTTAACCTCACAGGCCCCTTTTTTTTTTAATTATCCTAGAGTTTAAGCCAGGTTCTTAAATTGATTTATTATATAATTTTTAAATTTTACTATGCAAATATGTAATTACTATTTTATATAAAGTTACATAGTTTTATCCTCCTACATATTTTCTATAAATTGCTTCTATGCATTTTTCATTTTATATCGTACGTGAATATATTAAAAAGGATGTAAAAAAATATATAACGATATTTTATCACTAATTTATTTTTAGTTTTACATATTGTATAGGTGAAATATGCAAGATATATATTTTTATGCCTTTAAACTAACAAATGAAGCGAATTATGTCAGAAAAGCAATATTTTCAGTTTTATTTGATTTTAATACTAAAATCATATAATATTTGTTACTATCAATGATAAAATGTCTATAAAGTACAAAAATATAATTCAAATATAAATATGTTTATTTTAATTTTAATATATTCTATATTTTTTTTATTTATTTAGTATTAGAATCACGGAATATTTACTAATCTATGAATTCATTGTCAATTTTTTTATTTTTAGATTTGGATAATCTCAGTTAGTGTAAAAATACGCAATTAAAGATGCATAATATATTCTTATCTTATTTCAAACTAAAATTTTTATCAAACTCATATTTCCATGGATAATGCAACGATTAAACAATTTTTTTGTTTTAAAGAATTTTTATTATATTTGTATATTTCTTTAGAGATCAACTATGTTTTTGTATCGTAAGATGAAGAAGCCAATATGTTTAAAACTTATGTTAACGCAAAATATTTAATATTTATTTTTTATGTTTACTTACACATTAAAAAGCGTAAAATATGTGTATTGTTCGTATCTTTTTTTGTTCAAATAAAAATTTCTAATGAAAAGGTTTTTAAATCTTGAAATAACAATAAAATATCTTTCTGCTATAACCTTGCAACAATAAATTTCTTATATAAGGTTGTATTCAAATTAAGAAATAAAAAAAAGATTTATTAAATTCGTATTAAGAATGACCAGTCACAATAAACGGCGGCAAATGATTAAAATAAAAACATTCAACAAATACTATTTGTACATTTTAAAGACGATTATACATGAATCTTAGTGTCCCTTTATCATAATCTATCATTTATCTTGACTTGGTTTTAGGTTTTAGAATAATTATTTACTTTGAAAACAATTTGTGTTGTTGTAAGCGTGCTTTTCATATATTATGTTATTTTTAATCTAAAAATAAATTATTTTGCTGTGTTTAAAAAATAACTATTTTGCTGTGTTTAAAAAATAACTATTTTGTTAAATATTATGATTTTGAATTTGGGCTAAATAATTGATTCTGAAACAATGTCTAAGTGAAAATATTGTATTTATCTGCGTTAAAATTATAAAAAAATTTTAAAGCTTTATATTTGTTGTTGAACATATAATGCTAAATTGATTGCCAATATAGCATTATTAAGATATTCTTAGCATATTTGTTAGAGAAAATTGATTTTCTAAATTATATTTTTACTACCTTTTAAAATATTAAGATATAGCTATACTTGTAATTGTATTTTATGAGCATATGTAATTTTTTACACCAAATCTTCATTTAAATTTTATATTTCTCATATCTTTTATTAATATAAAAGGATCTAAATTTTCACGTTCTTTACAAATATTTATTAATAAAGCATAAGTTTATATTTATTTTTAGTTTCAAAAATCCGCAAACATTTAGGAAAATATATTTGTCTATATTATCGTATTAATCAAAAGCCTATATAAAATCGATTGGATAAGTCTAATTTCATAATTCTGATTATTATCACAAAGATCAAAAATTCAATGATTCTATTGAGTTTAAATTATTTATTTCTTTGGATTTTTTTCTAAATTTTACATAAAAATATAAGGAAGAACTAATTTTTTTAATGTTTATTGTTATATCCGCTTTTGATTTATTCACAAAAAGGGTAAATTTATATATAATTAACAAGTTTAACAAAATGTTTATATAGTTCCTATTTTACTATTTTATTTTTCTGCGCAATTATCGCATCGGTAATTCTAAGCCTGGATATAATTCTATTTTTACATCTTCAAAATTCCATAATATGAATTTTATAATACAAAAAATCTTTAGAACTTTGTGCATGATCTGTAAAATGTATATAGTGCATTTATGTGCTGTATTTTGGGATTTTCAAACTAACCACGCGCGAAAAAAAAGATACAAGACCAGCATAAATTTGTTAAGAATTGGTTTATCAAACCAACGAAAATTTTATAAAAATTTTAAAATCATAATAATACATATGATTTATGTAAAATATAATATAAAAATGTCGATTAACTTATAATAAAGTATAGTAAAAACTACTTACTTGATTTTAGAATATTAAATCTCATAAATTTGGATAAAATACATATATTTGTATGGATTCAATTGTTATTCTACTGTACAATTTATGATCATCCTTAAGAACTTGAGTAATATAATACCTTCAAGCATAAATTGCATTTTAAACTGTTACTCTAGGATCATAAAATTTTGAAAATTGAATCGATTCCATATACGTTAAGCTGCAAGACATTTGGTGAATGTGTAAAGAAAAAATTGATGTTTGTAAAAATTTATATTGTCTAACATTTATTATAATAACAGGTAAATATTTATCTACATACTCTAAAAAGTTTAAGAACCCAATTAAATAAATATATGGTTTTATTTCTTTTATGTGCATAGAATTTTTCTAAGTAAAATGTATTGAATATAAAAACCTTATAGGTATATAAATTGTCATATACATATTGCATTGAATATTTTTTTATGACGTTTTTACGACTTAATGCGATAATATATAGTATAAACTAGTATTCTTTATTAGTTCGGTTAAATAGTTTTATTATCTGTATTTATATAGGTTTTTCAATGTTTTTAAACAGATTCTGCTTGATTTTATAATTATACTTTGAGGTTTCTTATGCCATTACTTATTTATCATCCTGTGCAATGCTTCTTTTTTATTATTATTTAACGTTTAAGCTTTTTATTTGTAAATATTTTTTTTCTAACTACAACTAAGGAATATGAGGATCCAATTTTAATTATATTGCACCCTAAAACTTCATAGACGTCTTTAAATTTTAAATTCAAACATTGAATATAAAAAAATCTGTTTTATAGTTATCATTGGATTCGTATATATTATGCATTTTCGAAAGCTTATTCGGCAAAAATACTGTTAAAGGGCTAAATTTTCTTGGTAGTAATTCATTCAAATACGATGGATTTTCTTAGTTCATTTAACAGTTCAAAAACAAATCTTTGCATGCAAGATTCATAAATATTTGAGCAAAAAAACTACTGACAGGTGAGAATAAATTGTGTGTATTTCATTTAATAACTGCTGAATACAAAATTTTATATAATTGAAATAAATTTTTATTTATGGGTTTATTTTCTTACTAATTATTCCATCCATTAAGAACGCTGCGCAACTCATCTATAAATCTTTTGGCACATTCCTCTGATCTATCTTCATAAAATTCTCTTCTCCTCACAAATGAAATAGATTCAAGTGTCTTCCGAAGTGTGAAAGCTCGCATTTATACTTCTATTTTTCCGAGATTTCGAAATCCTTAAAATCTTTTTTATAAGATTTTCGTAACCAACAATAGCCCAAGTCATTACATAGAATATCTATATAAAAATACAAACTTGCAATATCATCACCAATTCAAATTAATTTTATTTATCAGAAGCTTATTTGTTGAATAATTCACGCTATGGTTATGAATTAATAAAATGTGAAGACGTGTTGATTTAAAAAAATATTGTTTATGGAGTTTAAACAATACAAATACTCTAGAAATTTTTCATGGGTACTAGTGCGCATAATAAATAAAATATAGAGGATTTATATTTAGAATACAAATTTAATGTTTAGAAATGTATGAACGTGTGATTTTAGCATGATTTAATAAAATAGCAATAAGTGTGGAATTTTAGGCAATTAAGGAGATTTAATGGTGATATTTACAATAATTTAAAACATAATCAATATAAATTTCAAGCATCAACGTAAAAAATATGCAGATTAAGCTCAAGCCGATGTACAAACAATGGTAACCAGAAAAACATTATATTAGAATATCTTGAAAAAGCATATTGATTGAAAAAAAAACTAAAAAATGGTTATTCTTGCCTCTTTGATATGAACATCATTTAAAATCAATATAAGGATTGCATTAGGCGATTTTATATAATTTCAAGATCAAATATAGCAATTAATATTATCCATCTTATTAATCAAATTTTTAAAATAAATTGTATCATTTTGGCTAATAGAACATTATTTTTGCTTAAGCGTGAAATTCATGAATTTAAATTAAGCACTAAATATAATAAATTTAAGTTTACGTTTTGCAGAGCAAAAGATATGGAATATTAGATTAGCTTTGCTCTTTTCAATCCAATAATAAGAAAATTTGAATGATATCATACAGGCAACTTAAGAAAAAAATATTCTGCATATATCATTAAATAAAGTATAAAATTGTTTTTTTTCAAAATTATAAAATCTATTATTTTTATAAAGTTAAAATCTTACTCTTAAACTAAAACAGATTTCTAGTGAATAATTATTAGAGACTATAGGTGATCCATTAAAGTATATCAAACAGTTCATGTTACTTTAAATTTTTAAACTTGTATTTAATGTATCGAATGTTTTTTTATATATGATTTATCTGATACTATAAAGGTATCTAACAGATAATCAATATATAAATACCATATCGTAAGTACCGATTTTTTTATGATCTCTGATTAAGCTTAATCATTATTTCTTAAATAAAAAAAAACATATTTTAGAATTTTTTTCTGTGATTTCAACAATTCGATATTATAGTTACAATTCAAAAATTCATGTGTCAAATATTATTTATTAAATAGAAGAGAGTATGTGAAATATATATTTTCTGATGATATAAAACATATGAGACATCAATCAACTATCATTTTGTTGCATTTTTATTTCTGGATATATATATGGCGAATAAAATTCAATCAATAAAAGGAATGTCTACAATTTATTAACATATTCAAGATTTCCGAAAAATTCACCAACGTGAATTATAATTTGGCACATTAGTCATCTGAATACTTTATTATTTATGCATTGTATTTCTATGGCCTTATTAAATAACAAAATGGCTGTTTTAAAAGAATATTTATATTAATTTAGTAATTTATTTTTGATTGAGTTTGATTTAACTTTATTTCTATATGAACATCAGATAAAAGTAAGTTTAGTCTCTATGCAAAAAAAACACGTAAGATTTTATATTTCTAGATTATAATTATTTGTCTATGAAGTTTTCGAGAAACATTATCATGATTATAAAAAAAATTTTTGTTCTTATCATATGCAAGGTCAACGTAAAAGCTGTTGTCCAATATTTACAAAGGAATTGAATACTAAGGCTAGATTTAAAAGGATGAATAAGATATTTTGGTTCATATTATTATTCATTTATGTTTTTTTGTAGATTCTCAACGTCATAATATAGAAAATATCATAATAATCATTTGTGAACCAGGAATTTTGTGGGGTAATAAAGAATCATACTTCTTTTGCGAAGTTCATTTTTATAGGAAATTATATCACACCTTTTTTACCCTGTTAATAGGATTAGATTGTTTTTAATGATTATAATTACCATTTAAAATTTTTTAGAAGATTCATAACATACAGTTTCACATCATATTTATTTTTTTTTGGAAAGAAGCATCGTGAATTTTTATTACAATCATTTTAAAAAAACTAGATGCTTCGAAATTGATCTAATATTACAGCTTTATAATACGCTTTAAAGCTCATTTTAAAATTGAAAAGAAAAATATTTTTTTATCAGCGTAAAAAATACACACACCCAACATTTATTCAATACTAAAGTCTCTATGCCGCATATAAATGTAAAGAGCGTTTAGTTTGCATATATTTTTTTAATGCGTCAAATGCTCATAAAATCACGTGAAACTTTATTTTTTTATCACAAAAAGCATGATTCGTTCGCAACATATAGAAACGGTAACATGCTAGATTGACTTTACTAGGTTTTTTGAACAGCTACAGTAACAATTATTTTTTATAGTTTTTACATTTAGAAATATTTATGATTACTTTATTTGCAACGCTTTACAAATTTTAGGCCAAAGGGGACATGTTCTATAGAGGAGCTCATGCCATTCTATCGGTATATAGGCAAACTTCGCATTCAAAAGTTAATTTTATGTTTTTCCATTTATTTTCTTTGTGAAATATTTATTTTGTATTGTGAATCTAGAATCGATAAATTTTAATCTGCAATACTGGCCAAAAAAACCGCATCAAAGTACAAATGATTTTCTGATAATATTTTACGTGGTAAATCTCTTAGAAACATATATTGAGATAAGTATTAAATATTAGCCCATGTATGAAGTAAATTTGTTGAATTTTTATGAAGTTATTTTTTTTTGAAAAAATCAATATATCCGTGTTTCTCATAACTTGTACTCTTTATTTTGATATAAGTATGTTTTAAATAGAAACTTAATATGTGTATTTTGAATAGAATTATAATAATATTTTTTCATGTGCAGAAATACAACAGCTAAATGTTTATATACATTTATATTATAGGAATAATATACTTGACCCATTTCACCAAAAAAAAATTAGGTTTTAACTTATATGGTAAACGGGCAATATATTATTATATCTAAGTTGCATATTTTATAGATCATGCTAAATTTGCGAGAAAATAATAAAATAAGATATTTAGAAACTATAATAATTTAGATACGATTTTTTGTAGATTATCATTACATTTCCAGTCCATTGAAATTCTAATCGAGAAGATTTATTAAAGACATCTGGATATTTTTCTATTTAACTCTACCATGATGTCATGATATTAGTTGTAAATTTAGTATTTCACTCAAAATAAATTTACATAAATTTAATGTGATGAATTTGCAAAAACTTCTGGCTTTCTTTTTATTGTAATATTTGCAACTTAGAAATTACTTTTATTTAAATATTATATCTAAATCATTCTTTTTATATAATATTTTGTTTTAAATGTCGTAAATATCTTAATTTACCGTTTAATCTTTGACTATCTTTGAAAACTATTTTGAAGATATAGAATAACGCACTTAGATACTTTCTGTTCGATTCCGACTATGCTCACTAACCCAGTTATACATTTTTATATGCGGAACAAAATAAAGTAAGAAACTATTTTTGAATAAAAAAAGCGAAGGTATTTCTCATATAGATAATTTTATCTATTTCAAAAAAATTACGAATCATAAATTGATAGAAGAAATATAATTTTTTCGATTAAGTTTATAATATAGAATGCATGTGTATATATTTGACTGTATTTAAAAGCTAACTCATTATAAAAGAATCTATTATCGATTAGGGAAGGTTTTTGATGTATTTTAGAGCAGCGATAATAATTATGTAATGCTTACAAATATTGTAAAAAAACATAAAAACTATTTTTAAAGATAAAGAATAATATTTCAGCAATGAATATATTGAGTTTAAATATATGCAGTTAAAAAATTTAAGCGGTTTGTAAAATATGGAATTGGAAATTATAATAAAAATATGAATCACATTTAGACCTTTACTTTAACGTACAATCTAGGCATAAAATTGCCAAAAACTATAAATTTGTATTATTACTACAAAAACAACACTATAAAACACAAATCATTTATTTTAAATATATATAAAAAGTATTAAATGTAAATTGGTTACCTTAGATGTAAATAAAAATAAATTTGTGCAAAATTTATGTTGTTATAAACCTATCTTGAATAATTCAATTTTTTAACGAACCTCTAAGATAATATTGTACGGATGGACGTAAACAAATGCTGTTTTTTGTATTTTTTCATTGAATAAACTAGAACCTGTGACGATAAATACCAGCCGTAAATTAAAATACTAAGTTTAGCATGATAAGTTACTGGTTTTTGTAAAATCATTTTCAAAAATTTAGATCCCAAGTTATAATATGAGATATATTTTGATGTTTATTACACAGCTAAAATGCACTTAAAGCATTATAAACAATATAATGGTGGTTTATTATGCATATAAAAAGAAATAAAACGAGATAAAAATATAAATATACAAAAATATGCAATATTTTTTTTCGATAATTATTGTAGAAATTCTTATAATGGTTACTTGTTTTTCCTTTTTAATAGAATTAATACTTTGCATCGTAATTTATCTATATATAAAAATGCAAAAACACGTTTGAAAATTGGCATATGATAAAAATCAAAAACTTAAATTGTGAAATACATGTTTTTACATATGAAAAGAATCAGTATCCAAAGAAAAAATATATTTTATTATGTTATTAATGTATGTTTAACGGCTAACTCATACAAAATGTGATTGAAATAAAATTATAATATAAAAGTTACAAATTTATATCACACTATTTATAGATTTATATATGAATATAAATATTTTTATTTTGTTTTTACAACTTAAAAAGCGTTATAAGACAGTCGCATAATTATTTTATAAATCTAGAAATATAAACACTGCGACGAAAATTATTTTTTCTGGATTGAATAAGCTTAGTTTTATCCTTGTTATAAATGTTCGTAAAACATAACAATATTAATTTTTATTGAAATTAATATTCTATTTTTAAAATGATTTTTTATATCTCGTTTATTCATCAAAATATTATTTCTTCAATGAAAGAACCATCATATGAAAAAAAGTATAGACAGATGCATTAAAATATGAAAATTTTATACTAAAAATAATAGTAAATTTGTAAAGATGTTGCATCAATAGAACTTTTCTTTCAGAAATAAGGGGGAACTTTGTAAACTTTGAACACACAAATCCCTAAAATCTAGATTCGTGTGATAGTAGTCTCATAAAACTGAAATAATTTAATATAAAAATATATTATGGCATAGAAATATAATTTGAACCATACATTCTCATTATTTATTTAAGCACAGATAACTACACTGCCATGCAGGAACATATGGATTCAAATTTAAGACGCTGTTGTATCCATTTAAAACCTCAGAAGTAGTTCTCTCTTAACAAAAAAAGTGTAAATTATAGCATAAATAAGTTATACATTTCTCAAACAAAAACAAGATAATTTTTTTAGAGATGGAAAGATCAACATTCAAAAAAAAATTACTATCCTTTTTTATATTAAACTTTAGAACTATTTCAGATGAATTGCATAGATATCAAAGTCATTATAAAGACCTATTGTTCCCGTTATTTAGTTTTCAAGAGTTTTTGTTTAAATGCAAATTTATGTGTAGCAATTTTATAAAAGTCACTTTTTTTTATCTTTTACTTGCGTTATAGATACTTGAAAATCATTTTTATATATTTTATATTCTTCATACGTAACTTTTTTCAGCTGAAAGCAATTTTTTCCTGCATTTAAAAAATTAAAATTTACCCGTATAATTTTTGTTAAAAAATTTTGAATGACCTCGATAGAATAAATTAATAACACAAAATTTTCAGTTGAACCATTACATTTATCAATTACATCTTCTTTATACAAGAAATTGACAAAAATTCTAAGAGTCTCTATTTGTAAAGAAAACATAATAAGACAGAAAAATGGTATATATTTTAGAAACAAACAGTTTTTATAGATTTTAGAAACCTCTTCTACGTTTTTTGGTTATAATGAAATGATATAAGTTGATTAGCATAGTACAAAACAACTATTTTCTTTTTTTTTGAGCATTTAAAAATAATTTTTAAAAAATTAACTGCACGTATTCTAATTAAAAATTATATTACACCAGCAGAAAAAAACGAAAAAAGCTTTATTTTAGAAAAAAAATGTATATAAAATTATTACAACATATTGGGTTTTTTAAGGATCAGAATTTAATTAGAGTATATATTAGAAGTACCAAAAACATAAAAACTTATCTAGTATTGTAATAATATTATTATTTGAGTTTTTGTAATCAGACAGAAAGGATGTAGAATATTTGCAATAAAAACTATGATGATTTGTGAGATGTGCGATTATAATTAATAGCTTTTGATCTTTTAAACTTTAGAAAACCTGAAATTTATGTAATTGGATATAATATATTTGATTAAATTTATTCTTGAGTGTATTATATTATAATTTTTAAAACTCAGCTTACTTGCTAGTTTTGTTTTTTTAAATGAGAAGCTTTTTATTACAATGATTGCATCTAACGACTTTGTAATCCAGTTACCCATTTAAATCAAAAAATACACCAATTTCTTCATATATCTGATAATGAACCGAAAATTTCGAAAAATATACATCATGTCTTTTCTATCAGAATCTGCAAAATAAAGAGACATATGATATATATACATTAAACTTTTATAGACCAATGAGGATATTTTATATGGTTTTACAGTATATATTTTCTATATAAATCAAAAAATATTTTTTATAATTGAAAAAATTCTACTATCAACTCCATATTTTCTGTTTAAATTCATGATATTCTAGGCCAGCTATATTACAATTTCTTTTGTAATATAATGATCAATCATGCTGATTATATTAATTCGTTCCAGAACCTTTTTCAGAATAAATTTATTCTCATAAAAAAATACTTATTCTAAAATAATTGCTTTTCTTTATTTAAAAAATTAATAGATTGGATACAATAAAATGTGTATCTTTATATATTATGTGTAAATTCGATTTTAGCGATAATAAAAAAGTTTTATGTGTCTAAAATCCGAAAAAAAGTAAAAA
This sequence comes from Rhyacophila brunnea, assembly GCF_057557595.1. Taxonomy (NCBI): domain Eukaryota; kingdom Metazoa; phylum Arthropoda; class Insecta; order Trichoptera; family Rhyacophilidae; genus Rhyacophila; species Rhyacophila brunnea. Next base: position 911,754 of record NW_028232768.1, on the reverse strand, counting down.
ATTCAATTTATGCAATTTTTAATGTATATTTTTTAATGATATTCAGTTCATCGCTTAATATGTAAATACATTGCATGAGTAATTCTGAAGAAATCGTTTTGCTACAGTAGAATTCTTGACATGACGAAAATTACGGAACAATATAAGTAATAAAAATTCAAAATATATTCGTCGAGAATCTGATATAATTTCAGAATAAAAAAGCTATTTTTTTTATTGTTTAATGGGGTTGTTAATGATTAATGATTTTTATTCAAAAAAAGAAATAAAAATCAAAATTAATATTAAAAAAGACACATATAACTAAAAAACGAATAAACTGTGTGTAATTTCATATATGCGTTAGCTTTTTACATAAAAAGCTGCTAGACTGAATATTAATAAAAATTTGTATTTTATTAAAAGTATCTAAAAAGAACCTACATATATTCAAATGTAAAAAAAATTAAAATAAAATATTATTTAAATATATAAGATTTTGGGTAATTTTTTCAGACGAATATGTATCTATTAATATAAGAACTCAAAAAAAAACTTCATACCATGTCATATAAAACAAGTATTCGAAATAGACATAATATTGCAGTAATTTAATATCGGACAAAACACAAGTAATAACTACTTAAAATCCATGCGAGACGGATTAAAAATCATATTACATTTAATACCATCAAAACCTCAATTATGATCTTTCTCTGAACTTATTTAAACATATGATAATATGGTAAAACTATAAAGAAATCTTTTAATTATATCAAACTAGTGTCAAATATTATCAATTGCATCAGATTGCATTCTTCTTTGTAGTATATTTCTTATAATCATTTTTAAATATTTTTAAACTTAATTACATGATCTATAGGTCAAAACAATGTAGAAATACACAAATTTCAATTTAAAAAAATACTTCTAATAACCACATTTGACACTCATAAACTACTAAGTTTTTTATTTAAATAGTTGGCAGCACAATATCTATTGATTATTTTCTGTGCTGTTTGCGAAAATTAAATTGTGGATAAAAGTTCTTATAGATAATCAATGGCAGTTTTTTGCTTTATATTTATCTACACAGCTACGGAAAAATGCGGTTTTTATCTATGACGTCAATAAAAATTTATTCTAGAACTACGATATTCTGTGATTTGTATACATATTTTGGTTCTTTTTAAATTTTATACTATGCTTTTATGAGTTTCTCAAACTATTCGACAATTTTATGTCATTATCATATTAGTTACGTATATAATCATTTTTGAAGGCATCAATTTAATAGAAAACTATAATTACCGGTAATGTCTAAAAAAATAAAGTTTTGTATATACATAAATATACAAAAAATAGAAGAAAAAAATTTTGTTTTTTTCATCCATAAATATAATTTTTCTGTAAATATGTTTTGAGAAGGGTTCGCTTATTGTTTTTAGAATTAGGTTTTCCGATGATATTTTTATTTTTAAAAAATCTTTTGTGACATCTTTAGGTAAACGAACATAAGGATATTTGTATAATAATTAAATCGGCATGCAGTACTTTCAATCGATGTATATATACTTTATAACATAAAAGGTTTATAAAACGATTTAATCTCCTGGTTGTGTTCACCTAAAATAATTTAAGGATTCTGTGATAAAGTGTAATTTCTTCAATGAAATATCTGGGTTTTAAGCAGTATGTATCAAACCATGCGAATCTATAAATTATTTCGACAAAAACCACTAACCTACGTTGTACTCAGGGCTTTAAAACCTATAATATTTTATAGGTCTAGATGATCAGATCATTATTAAAATTTTTTGTGCTCCAGCAATTTATATTGTTTATATGCTCATAAAAAGATAAATAAGAAAAAATAAGGATAGTATCTAAAACAAATTAATATGCATATTGGTGACAAGAATCAAAGGTGCCTGACAGAAATATTACAATACATTAGCATTACACTTTTTTATGTTTATTAATTTTTTTTTGAAATATTCAGACCTAAATGATTAAAAATGAATTTAAATTTATGGGTTATTATATTTTTAGGTTTCTAATGATGTTCTGGTGAAACTTTAGGTTTTATTAAAGTACTTCTAAACTGGTACTTCTTACTTCTACATCATCTTCACAATATTTTCATACATCTGCTTATCTCATATTATTATTTAAAGTGTCTTCCTAAAACTTATAGCTTGGAAATATGCTTATTGTTCTGTAGTATTCCCAACTTTTATAGATAAGTATTTAAAGTAAAATAAAAGTCAAGTTTACTGCTTTTTTATTTTAATTATTGACTTTTCTATATCTTCTTTTTAGGAAATCGCTATTTACCATATAAAACTTTTAATTTCTAGAACCCCCGTATATGGTCCTATAGTGATACTGTCACCATTAAGATTTCCTTATTTTAGATCTATTTATCCAGGCGATGTTTTTTGGAAGGTAAAAGTTTTCTATCTACTTTTCCTCGTTGGTTAATTATGGTACCATCTCACTTTACACTTACTCGGAGCCTTACTAAACGTAGAGGATTTCAATCAATGTAATTCCTAGTTTTAGACGTCTTAAACATCAAACTTATAAATCTTATTCACCTTCGAAGTTCTCTTGAAGGTATAATTCTAGTTTTGACAGACCGCCCCTGCAGACATTTATTGTTTTGAGTAAATTTAATTTATAGAGGGGTCATAGCTTTAAGACATAGGCTATTTTTATAGGTGTTTATAAACCAACTGTGTGATCGCATCTTCATTTTGGACATATATCGAACCAAAAAGTACTATATTGATAATTCTTACTGTTTGAAAAGCAGAAGGCTATGAACCTTTTGGGGTACTATATATGAGAAAAGGACACAAAAGTAGATTCTGTGATTTTTCAATAAATATTGGATTTTTATGTTTCGACTATGGTAGTTTGCAATAGCATTAAGCATCTTTATGTGATATATGTTATATAAAAATATATTGTAAATGTGTAAAAACATAATTAGTATTTGATTTAGATATTAGTGATCTGATTCTAAAGCTGATTTTATACAAACACATGGTTTATTTTTCTCATACAACTTCGAAGAGTTGTCTTTACATATACTTACACAAATGAATTGTTTTAATAATGAAAATATTTGTTAAAATAGGAATGCAGTTATTTGATATGATATAGAAGTTGTGCAAATTTACTGATTTTCATAATCATAAATTCACTGTGAGTAATCTATCTCTTATTTACTATGTTTTAATGATAGAATATTTTTATCTTATTTTTAGGCTAATATTATCTCTAAAGCATGTAATTGTGATGCAAGTTTGGGATCCCTTAGAATATTTAAAAAATTATTAAACACGGATTCAAATAAATGTATATGGTGTTATAAGATAAATTACTATTATTACATTTGGTTTTATATTGCTTTGTTTCAAGACTAAGATTAAATTTACGTCATTATGAATGAATAGAGATGAAATTATATTTGTATTTGAAATAATATTTATCCCATTATTTTTTCATTGGAAGTTTTCGATCTGATATTCACTATTCTGTATTTTTGATGATATAATTTTGTTACGATAATTTTTATGCTTGTATTTTATGGAATATAGTTTAACTGTTTATTAGAAAAATCCCAATTACTATGATGATCTAACGTAGATTTCTAAAGTCGTGCCAGCGACTTCAATTTAAATTATGAATATAAAAACCTTTTATAAACGCCCATCACCTATGGATTTAGAATATGAGTCAGATTCTAGTAATAATAATTTGATCATGAATAAAAGTGTGAATTATGATCTTGAACTGGCTTTAGTAGTTTCTCGCTCTTTAACTAAAGATGATGCCATACTTAGTCCGCAGGAGGTTCACAAGTTAGTCATACAGAAAATGAAGATATTTTTAGAGGAATATAAAAAAAAGGAAGAACTAGAATAGCATTTTATATGTGAGAATTAGGTGTCAAAAGAGTTTACAGTTATACTTACGTTGGATATTTGATCGACAATATACATTCTACTAAAAAATTACGCATAAACTAAAATTTGATTTTGCATTAGTTCAAAGAACATTTTTTTTGTAATAAAATATTAACACCTTGATTATATATAAATAAATAGAGATTCAAATTTATATTTAAACATATAATACCAACTAAATAACTTAATCTTTATAAATTACAATAAATAAATAGAAAACATATTCTTTCATTCATATATTTATACATTATTGTAAAAAAAATTCATAATCACTATCTTTATTAAATAATTATCTGTTTATATAATAGATTTACATGTTTTTTTGTTCATTCTTTATACCCTTTTTTATTGTAAATTGAACATTCTACAGCCCATTTATAAATGTTGAAATTCATGAAATGTGTGACGCACTGGTTCTACCTTGATCGAGGGTTCGCTGATTGTAAGTTTTCAACTTTTATGCCTCCCAGGTAGCCTTTATACATAAAAGGCGATAAAAAATTAAAAATAAATCATTGTTTTTATAATTTCATTATAACTTTTACATAATGTGTTATCATCTCTAATTATTTTTAAACTTATATTATTATTCGATGAAAAAATAAATTTTCTTGATTATGGCCAGGTGGTTTTTATAATATAATTAAAAATACACTTAAAAACAGTGAAATAATATTAATATACCATAAAAATTTACATTCTGATATTTATACTAATCTGATATGGCTTAATTTACAAATATGAATTATTCGCTTTTTATGCTAAATCTATAAAAATAAATATGGCATGCAGTGCTAATGTTTATTCATGGGTTAATTTATTTTGTGCTTTTTTACTTTGTTCAGCAAAAATATTAATTTATATATGATCACAGAAATAGCTTAATATTTCCCAGTGGCTCATCATCGTTTCAATTTTATCTTATTGTGTACCTTTCATTCATCCCTAGATTCTCTATATACGACCTATGGCATATTACAATCGAAAATATTATTTTATGGTGTTTCGTACTATCATATGGCTTCGGCTTCGAGTATAAATATTACAAAATATTTTTATTAGGATAGCAATTTCAGTGAATCTCTTATGATTCGTTTTAAGATGATTTTATTTTCTGTTGGTATATATCTGTCCAAGATAAATATCATTAAAATATAATTTTAGCAAAAAAGATATCTTTATCCCTAGTTTTAGGTTAGGCTAAAAAACCATTTTTTATATTTCTACTCTATTCTTGAATTTTCAAGTTCACGACAAAACTTTTGTATATATACAATACAATTTGAATATTCACTTTAAGTTACAAGTTGAAAGTTAAGCACAAGTACTAATGTATATTAATAGAACGAGCTGTTGAAACTGAATTAATTACAAATTGAGTACTTAATCGCCGCTCTTGAATGATAATATTTTATAAATCAATATACATGTAGTGGTTTTAGATGTATGATACGTAAAGTATGGGTGATTTTAAGGCCTATTAACATTTTTAATATGTTTAATCTTGATAAATATTAAAATCGATAAAAATATTTCTAAAATTTAAATCTGCAATTTATCTTAGGTGTCAATTCTAATAATTTTTAAGATTAGCTTCTCAACCATGCCGCGGCAAGATGTCTACTTCTAATATTTTTTTTACGTATTATTTTTTGAAGAAATTACATGGAAATGGCTTCTTGCAAGGAAAATACGGTTATTCTCTTTATTTAGATGGCATGGAATTTCCGATATAAAATGATAAATCTTCATCTAAAACTTAAAATGACAGTAATATTTTCGTTAAGTGATATCAAAGCATTATCATTCTAATAAATATAGTTCTCCCGAGCCAATTTTATTTTTAGTGGAGCATTGTTTCTGATTTTATTGGATTTGACTAGCATATATTTTAAATTCAACAATTTTTCTTGTTATATTCCATAATATCTAAATAACTATAATTCTATGATTAATTCATGTAATTTCTATTAGGCGAATACTTGAATGTTAAATATTCGAAAAAATAAATTTATACTAAATTAAAAGGCTATTTATATAAGAATTTTTACCACTATATTTTAACCATATTATATGATTTCAACTACATTTCCTAATATTATATAAATAAGATTAATCATTCTTTACATCGTAAGGTGGAATAATAGTTCCTTTTAGTATTTTTACTATTGTTTTTTTAAAACATATTATAATATTATCATTATTATGTTTGAATGCATCAATGTATCATAAATTGTGTAAATATAATAATAATACCTTGAAGGTTTTTAAAACTTTTTTTGAAGATTAATTCAAGATATCACCCATGGTTTTTATGATTATATTTAATGTTTTAGTGATTCGTTATCTATTATATATACATAAGAATAAATTACTGAAAGATTTTTACTACTAATTTCAAAATAATATTATATAATTTTGTATTGGTTTCTTGTGATTAAATTAAATATGTCAGTGCTTAAATATAAATTATTTGCAACTCTTAATAATGATACTTTTGAAAATAATTAAAATGAACGTGGATTATCCGTAATCTATATTTATGTATGCATTTCATATGGAAATGAAACACATAACCTGTTTACCAGCTCGTTTAATCTCTAAAATATTAAGCTAAATTCTTAAAAAATTCAAATCGAGCCTTCGTATTTTTTTGTGCCCTTATCCCAAATGTCAAATAATTTTGATAAACAACGCCGAGTATTAAGGAAACACAGTTACCGAGGAATTGATCTTGAAGAACTTTAAAAACTAACAATAATTAAATTTACAGATCTTTTTTTCATCAAAAAGACGACGACGTATTAAACGTGGTCTTTCACCAAGAGAAGTTACATTAATAAAGAATTGCTTCTATGTATACAAGCATGTGTGAATCCAGAAGATAAACCAAGAACTGTTAAGACACATGCGCGTTCTATGATAATTTTACCTTGTATGGATTGTAATCTTATTGGTGTTTATATTGGAAAGGTATTTGTTCCTCTTGAAATTAAGCCAGAAATGATTAGTTATGGGTTTGGTGATTTTGTAGCTACTAAAAATACAGGTGGACATGGAAAGCCCGGTGTTGGGGCTACTATCAGTTCTAAGTATACCACGTTGAAATAAACCTATTTAAATATAATATTAGTATATAAAATCCAATCAAATTGTGCTCCTAATTTACTGAGTATCCATATAAGTTAAATAAAAAAACAATTTCAGGTCAAACGTTTGATATATTGATATCAGCAAATATTTTTTATTTAATAAGGCGGGTAAATATTCCTATCTCAAGCTAAATATATTGAAATTTGATATCGAATCAGTATAAGCTAAATTTATAATTTGTATTCTATATAATAATCGGTATAATTAACAATATTCTGAATATAAAATCTGAAGAAACTTAAAAGGTTTTTATTTGTTTTGTGTCAATTAAGCTAAATTTAAATATTAAACATTTTTATTCTAAATTTTATTGCACGTAGCTCAATATAATACAATAAATTTTCGTGTTATCTATAATAATTTAGACATTTAAAATATTTTTTATAGTGCTTCGAAGTTCGTCGCTTAACTTTTTTTATTGAATATATAAAAATAAATTTAATATGTAATTCAAATAAAAACATAAACAAAGTAAAATCCTCACTTGTTTTTTTAATCATACTTATATATTCAATTGCTCATATTTTTAAATTTTAGTTGCATGAACAAATTTATTTTATTCTAGCCTGCAAATAATAGAAGACTTTATAGGTTCATCCGATATAAATCTTGGTACAAATTTTAACAAATTTTTTTTTTATATTTAAAAGTTACTGCTATTTAAGATGGATTTATGACATCATTATTATACAATATATATTTTCTCGATTTCAAGCAGTAAAAAATATATTCATTATAAGCATAATATCAGTGTAAAAGTATAATGAAAAATATGTAGAGCTTTTATTTTTATAATTTTTCAAATTTCACAATAGAAAAAACCACAATATAATTATAAATCTCGATATAAATGTGTTTGTTGGCGGAAAAATTAATTCTATAGAAAAAATTAATCAGAGGGGATTTGTTAATTCAAAATATTTTTTTAAATTCGAACAGTCAATTTATTTTTTTTAAAAAGCGATTAGCCGATATTAAATTTTCGTCAGTAGGCACTTTTAGCCATCGTGTATTTAATTATGAAATATGAATACTATTATTATACTTTACTGCACGCGTTTTTCACATGATTGAAAAGGAAATTTTTCTCATTATCATGCATCGAATTCAAAATTCAACCACAAATATGTTTTTGCTTATTTTAAGTAAATTGTTTCGGTAGCTTTCCCGAACTATATATCTTATTAATAAACTTTCATGTGAAATTAAAATGCATTATCATTCTTTCATTAGAAAAATAGTTTTCCTGATCAAACAGAATATTTATATTGAGAAAAAGCAAAATATAATTAATTTTTCTGATTTGAAGTATAATTTAATATTTCCGATAATAATAAATTATTAATTATAGGTTAATACATTGTTTTACCGGCAAAATCGCGGGAAAATATATATACGTAGCTCTGTTGGCCTTAAATAAAACGTATAAAATCATGATTAAAAATTCAATGAGTTTTTCCATTTTGTAACCTTAGGTGTCAAAATATCTTTGCATTGTTTATTTTTTATTTTGGTTGAACAAGGTAACTTTATATTATTTGTCATAAAATAAAACATAAACCTTGTTATTTTTATAATTAAAAGGATATTTTTCTATATTTTTCTATATTTCTTTACATTTATTTCAACTATATAGTTAAATGTTTATTTCTAGAGTAAACCTTCATGTGGCTTCTAAAAAAATTATTTTTACATTTTTATAAATTAAAGTAGAATGCGAAATTGATAAGTACTATATGACACAGAATATAAAAAAATACATGAATAAAATGAATCATTTTTTTAAAACAAATAAAAAAGAAGCCTTTTGGAATTTTAGAATGCAGAAAATTATATTTATATCATGTCAAATCTTCTTTATATGATTAGTGCCAGAAAATATATGTATTATTTTATACGGTTAAGAGTTATTACAAATTTTTTAAAGATTAGTAAAATTTTTTGAAACATAACCTTTAATTAATAATTTTATTAGAAATACAAATATTTCAGAAAAAGTCCATTATTCCTATAAAAAAAATAATTTAAGTGGTACTAAAAATCAGTGCAAATTATTAAGTATCTCATCATAATAGATGCAATTGAAAAGAGGTGATTAAACGACACTCTTCAAAAAAACAAATTTTGATCGAATAAAATCATTTATGTTGCAAATTTTATTTAAACACATGTTCAATAATATGAATATACAACAAATGGGTACTAATAAAAATAGAAAATCCGCATAATTTCGTAAATGTAACAGATATAATACAATTAGAAAATATTTATTTTTGAAAACATTAAGATAAGATTTTAACATAAATAATGGTGCTAATTGTGCATACTTACGGCTCTATATGTCACAAATAAATTTTTTAGAATAATCTAGCAGGAATTAGTAAACAAGGTTTTTAAAAATTTAACCAGAATTGTAGCTCATGATCGAAAGAAGAAAGGTATATGAACTTTTAAGAGTATACTGTTCGATGGGTTTCATGTTTTTATTTCATTTACTTGTATGATTTATTGTCCATCATATCAAATTTAGCTAAATGTGTTATTAATCAATTTATAAAGGTTTTATGTCTAATTATTATAATATTAGACATTATTTTATATGTATGGGCTACATTTATAGTCGTAATTTCCGTTTTTACACTCATACACAACTTGCTTTATTCTCTGTACGCACAGCGTATATATACTTTTGGCTATCTTCTCCTCTTCAAAGTCTTCTTCAACATCCCACATTTTTTCGAAACCTAATAATTCAAGTTTTTTCTCAATCCCAAAGTTTGAATATATACCCCAACCTGGTTCGTGACGTCTAGTTCCTCTAGGTACCTTCTATGATATCGTGTCACCACACGGTTCCTCGTCTTAAAATATGGGATATTTTTTACCTTGCATTTGTATTTTAATGACAGTTCATATTCTAGCAGGTCATATTTTTACAATTTTTAGTTTTCAACTATGTTTATATTGTCAATACTTCTCACGCCAATTCCGATCAGAGTGATGCAGTTCTTCTTTTAGTTGATCTTAATAAATAATAATTCTAATTAATCAATAATAAAGGAACAGATTATAAAAAAATATTATATCCATTGAAATAAATAACAGATCAGCATAATAAAAAAAGTATTCTAATCGTATTCTTGATGTATATTACATGTATTCTATAATAGAATTTGCTATTAAGCTTCATATATGGGAAAAATTAATAACAAAGAAATTGGACTAAAAGTAGAAAACGCAGTAAAATATAGTAAATTAGTTCGAATTAAAATTGATAAAATGAGTTATAGAATATAAAAACATATTAATAACAATTTTATTGTAAGACATAAAATAAAAGACGAGTCTGCAACTGTGGATTATGGAGCAGATCAGCCCATATATTTTAACTCTATTGCAGTAAATATTTTAGACATTTATATTTGATGTACAAAATAACAGTCATAAGTAAAAATAATCCTTTTTATAAAGCCATAATACTTGAATGGAATTGGCTAAATTTTTTTTTTGAAAAAAAAAGTCTGTGATCGAAATCCAGTGATTTGAAAAAAAAAGCAATAATTTTCTAATCCAAAATCGCCGGAAGTATGTGAAAATGATTTATGTGACCCTGATGTTCTCATGTTAGTTTGACTTGCAAAACAGATTCCGATTCTTCTGAGCAATCATATAGATTTGCGATTGAAAATTATATATATGATCTGTATAAAGAACCCGTAAAAGTTTGGACTGCAGTTTCGCCGATAGATTTTGCGAAAAATATAGTACTTTGAGTATGAAAAAAAATGCTTATATTATGGAACTTATCAGACTTTTATATAAACTGATATTTCAGCATATTCAATCTGTGTCAGCTCACTGGGATGAATTTATTTATAGACGATTTTATATGTGTTTTTACAACAGATAAGATCGTTTTTATTTCTTATTAAAAAATTTGCAAAATGAATATGGCAGTTATACTAAAAGTGCGGATATAATCACCCAGCTTTGTTTTCCGGATGTCTATCTGTCTAGAACCATGCACAATTTGCATAAACATATATATTTCATGTGCATTAAAATTTGAAAAGACACAGTAAGTTACCATGGTCTTTATGAACACCCAGAAAAATTTCTGTGATGTTTAGGGTATACTGCAGATGTTCAAAAAAAATAGTAGATCAGAAAGAAAAAATAATATGCAATTTTGTTGATAGTATGGTAATCAACAATTCTGAGAGAAAAAATAATCCAAAATTTACGAATGAACAAAAAAAACAAATAAAAAATCACATGAAATAAAAGGTGTTAACTGTTTAGTGTTAATAAGGGAAATTAATGCACCTTGAGAAAAGATCTACCTGTATATTTTCTTCTTTTCAAAGAAAAAATGATATTGATTACTAGTGAATAAGACAATCAATATCATCCATCTACAGTACTTTAAGAATTGAAAACCACTAAGAATTGTTCAAAGATTAGCATTGTATTAGAGAATTTACAGTCTTTTATAATTTATGAAGATATGGAAAACCTTACATGCATTCATAAGTATAGGCAGGATAAGGTTTATAAAAAAATTTACAATACTGTATGCGAGAAGTTCTGATATTGCAGAATGAAGCAAATGGAAGAATAGAAAATAAATAATTAAAATATTGCTTCAAAACTTTAGTGATATAATTATGTAATTTTTATTTAAAATACTAAATTTGCTATTAGATATCTATATTGCGTTTTTATCAATTAAAAAAATTTGTATTTCCAGACAACTATTAGTATTGAGAAGTGAAAAATTATATTAAATCATTTTAAACCATTCGTGTATTTGCAGCGTACTGTTTATTGATAAATACACGAAAAAATGTTGAGAAAATGGTTCGTATTAATATAATGAAATTTTATACATAACTTACAAAATAAACGATATGACATCGTTTCTAGTAGAAACGCAAAATTTATCTAGACTTTGAGAAAAAAATAACCTGTTGTATCATGGTTGTAATTATAAGAATAATTTTATATTAATTTCGTCAAAATATATACGAAGCGAAATTTTTGACGTTTCATAGCAATAAAGAGATCCTTTATCTCTTGTGTTTGGTAATTCTTGCGCTTATTTAATTTCTGCTTGTAGATTTTTTTATAGCAGAGCATCTTGCTTTTTTTCTATATTATATCTGTATTAATTATTATTTTATAATCTATCAACATTAAAAATTTTTCAAACATACGGGATGGATTATGATTTTTATCCAGATTAGTACATAAAACACTTTCAGAAATATAATTTTAATATAAAGTCTTTTAACGTGTATTAAAATAGTATTATAGTCTATCTATAAGCTGGAAGTTTATTTAGTACGATCAAAATAATATTTATTCATATAAAGAAAACAGTATTTTATAAACTGGATTGTTTTGTTAAGGCAAACATACTTACATTTTTAAATTATTTTTCTGAAAAATACATGGGATGGCAATAAAATAATGCAAATTTTTCATGTTGAAGAGTCTCTTTGATATATATAATGAAGCTATATTCTATTCTGTGAACACTTTAAGACGTCATAAATGTTCTCTTTACTTTTATTTGCAATATATTTTATTTTTTGATATTAATTTTAATGATTTGTATTTATTTTTATGATAGATTAAGGAAGATAAAATAAATATCGTAAATAGTAAATAAAATACTAAATCGCAAAAATAATCGACAAATCGGTGTTTTATAAATAAATAAAAGTTATTCAAATATCAATAAAATATCTTACATTAAAACTAATGTAATATTATTCTGAAAACATACAAAAATTTTATGACTGTGTTTTTATATGGATTGGATTATATATAATATACAAAATACTATAAATTGTTACTAAAATTATTTTAAAGTTTGTGATTATTTGTTAAAGGTAATTGCATGTTAAAAAGAAATGATGTATAACAAGCCTTGATAAAAATGCTATATAGTTTTCTTTGAATGTTTTATATTACATTATTTCGTTCGTTTTTTATAAGCAGATTTTTTGCAAAAAAAACAAGAATTATATCAAATACGCAGATAAACTTCTAGGCAAAAAAAAATAAAATAGACAACGGACACATATATAGTAGTAGTTATTTCAGAGCTAATTCTAGAAATGCAACAAACTTTTATGCTTCTATAGCTATTTTTTTATGTGCTTCTTTTATAATACCTATACAAATGCATAAATAAGAACAATTTTACTGGCAATATATTGCGAGGTACTCCGTTTATGTCATTTTTTGGCTATCTTACTGAACCACGATTCGTTTTATTTATCTAAATCTTGCACATTTTTTGAAATCCTAACAACGTAGTAATGCCAAGAAATTTTATATCCAAAAAAATCGTTTTTGCATAAATCATCGTGATTGTATGGCGATTTATTTTGGTTTTCTTTATTTTTATTTTTCTGTAATGAACTTTTTTTATTTAGAGTAATGAACATTTTGGGAGTCGAATTTTATATTTGTTCAATGTAGTTATATATGAATATCTAGTACACTTTGTTTTTTTATTCATTAACTAATTATATTTGTAATTTTTTTCTTATAAACTCTAATATTGCTAAAATAAGTATTACTGGGTCTTCCAATGCTGAATTTTAACGGATAATTTAGTGATTAATAAATTAAAAAATGCATATGAAAATTTATTTTACATGCGATGAATATTATTCTACTATCTATATATGGATATATATTTATTCTGGCTAAAATTCTTTATAAGATATTTTACATACTACAATTCAAGGTAATTTCATAAAATTATTAAACTGTATAATTTTGCATATTTTTAAATTTGTATTATAACAACCTAGTGCAGACAAACTGTCGTTTTTATTTACTCTTTATAAGATTACAAACCATTTTCATTTATATAAATATAATCTACTAAAAGAAATAGGGTTATTTTTTTAGTTCTATATATAGTATAAAATTTTGACCTCTTAAAATGATTGAAATCTATAATTTAACTCTAAAAATATTGCATAATAATGAATTAAATCTTAAAAATATCCTTTAATGGGGGACTTACGCCATAAATTTTAAATATCGTTTGAAATATAAAATTCGCAAAAAATAAATTTTCTGGAAGTAACAGCAATAATATTTTTTTAAGGCGAAAAGAATTTAGCAAATAAATTGTGATACGCAAATTAATATTGAGAAACAAGTTCGGTTTCTTAGATTTTGATTAAATATATATTTTCTTATAATGCGTGTTTTTTTTGTGTTTTAAATTGAATTGTTGTGTAAATAAGTTTTGTTTTCAAAAAAAATATAAAAAACTTAAGTTATATAATGGTATTGAGCAACATACTTTTTTTGATTCTGCTTAATATCTTGAACCGCTGCCTATAAACAAAATTTTTTTTTTATAAAGGTATTTTTATCTTTACATTAGTTTAATATAATTAATTGTCTTTTATTTTAGCATTTTAAAATTTACATCAATCATAAAAGCCAGTTTTACATTGTTATCTATTAGAGTAAGACATAAACTCAAATATTGTGCCATGTTGGTCAATTGTCGCTGAATATTCTATAAATTGTGTTCAATATTTAAATTTAAGAATATTTAACCTTCAACTTATATGAATTACGAATTTTTTGTTTTTAAATTATTTGAAATTATACTTTACTGTTAATGTCAATTTAAGTTCCAAATTTGTAAAAAAAATAAAGGGATAAATATAAATCTATAACTTACAAAAAATAAGATATATCACTAAAAAAACTACACTTTAAAAGAACACGATATTTATGATAGTTGTTTTTTACAATTTATCATACATTAATTTACATAAAAAAACATACTTTTGTAAATAATTATACGTCTTTAATATAAATATTTGACCATATAGAAGAAATTCGTTTAATTGTAACTCAGAAGATTGTATCTTTCAGCATATTGAAAAGCTAAATGGTGTGTAGGTATTGAACATTTGCGACTTAATGTTCTTAAAAAGTGTCATTTATTTTATCTATTTAATTATGCAATAATTTGCTTATAAGTTTCTTTTGTATTTATTTTAACATATACTTATGCATCTTTACATTTTTAATTGCACGAATTTGTTTTGCATCTAGATGGAAAAACAAATTTATTATTACTGTGTTCAAATAAGAAAATTCCTACTCACTTTTTTAGTTATAAGAATTTTGAAATTCTACTCATGCTTTCATTACATATATAAGTAATCATTGCGTAATTATTGTGTTTATAACGCTGTTAAGAGCTATATTATTGTTTAAAGTAATTACGTTGCTATATATACATTTATGGCGCTAGAAATCACATGAACATACAAATAAAATCTTGATATGTAAATGCAAAAAAATTCATCTTTATAATAGACAAAGCACGTTTCACAGCAGAAAAAACACGTAAGGCAGTGATGCAAGTAAATAATTTTTTGAAATTACTATTCCCATATATATTATTTGTAACTATCATTGATTTTCAAAATTTTGTCACAATGCCGTTCTTTCTGCAAAAGAAAGGCAAAGAATTTTGTGTTTGATTGTACTTTTTAATACTATAGATCCTTAAAAGATGAGTTGGCCACTTTGTTTATTTTATGTCTAAGAAAGATTTATACATATCATGAAATCCAGTAAATGCATATAAATTCGTTTTTCGTAACAATTTAGCATATAATATTATTGATATCATTCAAAGTTAGTATTATTTGTGCCTATTTGTATTAAGGTTTAATCTAAAAAGAAAAAAATCCTTTATGTTTTTAACGCAAGCATATATATTCATGAAATAACAAAAAAAACATTTTATATATTGAAAAACTTACACTATAAAAATTAAATCAACAAGAATCACAAAAATTTGGTTCAAAAATATACATACATAAATTACAAAATCAATTAATTTTTTGTTCCGCTAAAAAAAAATAAAAGGCGCTTATTTTTAACGGAGCAATTTTTACTAATTTTATTATATTTCATAATTTTAAATAAACATCATTTTGTACATTCTAAAAGAAAACTAAAAATGAGCCTTACCAAACCAAAAAATTTTCTTTTATATGTGTATTTGGCTATAAAATTTTAGCAAAGTACGGTAAATTCTTATATAAAATTAGTAATAAATTTAAAATCATTACTTTTAAAATGCTTTTAACGCATTATTTTAGGTTTTCCTCGCTTTTTATATTTTTCTATAAAATTTTCTGCATATAGATATAATAAATCGGGTGTATTGGTCTTATCACAGGCAAAACACTTATAGATGTACGATTATAGGTCAATTTTTAGCTTATTTGTCATTAAATAAGTTAAAAATCATCATTTATTATGTGTCTAGAATTTAATAGAAAAAATTTTCATGTTAATAAATTCTTTTATATTTTGATACTATGCTATAATTTGTAAAAATAGATAATATCAAATGATACCCATTTGATTCTATATAGAAGATTGCAAAAAATATATCGAAATTGTCATATTGTATTATATGTGCAATTATAAATTTCTTTATCAAAATGTAAGCTTATATTTATTTAAAGGTATATATTAGCTTTAAAAATAAAAAGCATGACATTATTCTTATACTATATAATATATACTATAATAATCAAAATTGCCGAATTCAGATTAAATAATAAATCATACAAACAAGAAAAAAAGATTTCGTTCAGATATTGAGTCTACAAATATGAAGTTTTGTTATATGAATGCTATAAATTTTTGTTTTAGTATAGAGTTCAAGAAATATATATATTTATTGTCTTTTATGCTAGTTTTGCCAAAAAAAGCAACAAAATTGGATAATTTAGTGTAAATTAATGATTCTATTTGAAAAAAGTCATTTTTTTGAATAAAAGAATGATTTAACATGCATAATCGGTGTTAAAATTTTTTTGTGTCATCTGTTGATCTGATACCGTATTTTGTAATTATTATAATTAGATTATTATATCTCTCATTAATTTTTTGTATTCTTTTGCATGATATATGCAGGGAGAAAAGGAAATAATGGAATGAATCATAAATAATTATTGAATTATATACAACAAAAGAATATCCTTATTAATATGCAGTCGCAAAATCTATGCTTCATTGACACCTATTTTCGCTTAAATTATTATATCCGATTGATTATCAATTTTTAACCCATCGAAAATTCATATTTATTTATACATCAATGTATTTTTTGGTAATAATTTTTAATTTGTCATTTCTTACACTTGTGTACGTTTAAATCTATTTCTAAGGATCATAGATTGCGTGAATAGTATAAAATATACGGTCTCTGTATAAATCTACAGAAGCTTTTGGTTTTCATTTTTGCAATGAAGTAAAAAACTCGCATGGATGTTATAATATATCACTACAGTATATTTTTTCCATATTTTTTTAGTTAGTCTTCAGCATCGAAAAGTAAAAGAAAAATGTTTTCATCTTATCATCAATTCCACCCATATCAACATTCTTACTGCACAAGATTTTCATTTATTTTTTAATGAAAATTCTCTATTAAAGACTAATTTTCTGTTATTAAATATCTTTCTATTAAGTTTTTCTTTATTATGTCATAGTTTTACATATCAATGTTTATTTGTTGCTGTATAATTTCTCTCTTGTTAATAAATATATAGTTGTATAAGTAATATTTATTTTTATTTTTATAAAATGAAGTCATGCCTTCGTATTTGTTAAAACATATTAAGTTTTGTCTATAGATTTTCTACAGCTTATTTTTTGAATATAGTATAAGTATACTTGGTATTTGATTTTGCTTTCTTTTAATGTATATGGTATTAATTTTTCGTTTGTTATTTATTTTTCAAGAATATACAATATATTTCATCTTTAAGGACCAGATTGTAATTTATTTCTATCCACTTATCAGCAGACTATACAGGTTGAGTCACTAGATTGAAGTACTGTCCATGCCCATGTACCTTAGTCAAATATTATAATTTTTTTTCTAAGGTCATTAATATCATGATTATGTTTTCCTTTTTGTTATTTGTTTCCTACTCGGTTTTTATTTTATTTATTCGGATCTCGCTAATGTCTAAATTTCTACGCGAACGCGGAGATTGTTTGAAAAATACAAATATTATCGTTCATATTTTTTTTAGTAAGATGAGCAATTGTAACACATTACTTGCGCCTCCTATTCCTAAATGTATGCGAAATTTTATATTGATTTGTCTTAATCTTCATATAGTTGTTTTATCTTGAATTTGAGCACGTAAAATTTTTATTCCACAAACCAAATTTAAGCAAAATCGTTTTTTTGTAAATTAATATGCGTGTTTTGTATCAATAGATTACATACAAGATAAATATATTGAAAAATCTGCGTTTAAATTCAATTTGTAGGACCACATACTTAAGTTCTTATATAAACTTATAAATTTACAAAAGAAATCAATTTTAACTTGTTGATTTTGTGTTGAAACACAGAAGTAAAATAATTCCATGCTAAGTTCTTTCTATAGCTGTTTCTGTTTTTTTGTATCATCTAGTACCTTTTTGGGGTTTAGTGGGCTGCTAAATCTATTATACTTTATAATTAGATTTGTAATTGTTATATTATGTTTATAACGGATTTACGTAGATTATTATAAATATTTTAATCACAATCTAAATTATCTTATTAATTTATACTTACGTGCTTTATTTTACTGCATACTGCCTTCTTAAATCTTATAATACTTGTTCTTTAGATCGTTTGCTATCATAATTTAAAAACATGATTATGCGCCTAAAATATCCACCCATTTCTAATTATTGTGATTATGAATTAATGAACGTTGAGTTATTATGATTCTCTATACATTTTTTAGTTTTATTTTATTTTAGCTCTCTTTTAAAAAACGGAGTTCTTTAAATATCTTAATCCATTATATTTTCGAATTATCATTCTGTTGTTAAAAAGGGCTATTTTAATGCTGTAATTTACATTCATTTCAATCATACACGAATAACGATGGATTAGCCCATGAAAAATAATTTTTTGTCTGCTGTAAATTTGAAATAAATAAACACTATAAACTACAAGGAATATCTGTTTTTGTTTTTCAGGATCGGCACATATATATGTGATTATAATTCTTAAATCCGCATTCGGATCGTTGTGTCAAATATTTTATCATTTAAGATCATAAATATATACCGCACAATTTTATCAATTATAATTTTTTTGATGTAAAATATTTTCTCAAGTCTATAACCTAAATTAAAAAATATTTTGGTAATTTTATATTTCAATATTGTCAATGATGAATATTTCATATGTTTATGGATTTTAAGAGTCATCTTATGCAATTAAAACGATTTTAGGTTACAAAATAATGGTGTTTCAAAGTCTACATATTGTAAACCAATAATTGTTTTATCTAATGTAAACACAATCATAGTAAAATCTTCCAGGATTTAAAGCATTATTCTATGCAAAATAAATTCACTATATTTCTTTTATAAAATATGAAAAATATAAATTATTTATGAATTGAATGGAAAATGATTTTTTATTTTGAAAACATTTATATTTACTTGAATATGGATACATATTTTATGTATTTTAACGATCATTTCTTTTAAAAGAATACTAGAAATTTATTTAAACTGATAAAACCCCTATTTTAAATTTACAATGTTTTTTTTTAATGGTTCAAAGAAAATACAAATAAATTAATCCTATCCTAATGCAAATGATACATAAAATTTTTACTACAATTACTAAAATGAAGCAATATTAGGAATATATGCATGAATCTCAAATATTAGCAAAAGGTCAAAATTAAATGAAATAAATAATCTAGTAAATTAGAAAAACATGGAAAGAAAATCGATTAAATATGATAAACAAAAAATATTATATTTTTTACTTCTCCTGATAGAAAAAATTACATTGAAAAATTCATCAACATGATTACAACACATTTCTAGTTTTATATCTATTCTAAAATTAATAAATTTTAAAAATTTTATAAAAATCCGAACATATCGCATAAAGGCATCGAAAAAAATTCGACAAATGAAAATAGAAATAAGGAATATTTTTTTATAATTGTGATGTAATTAAGACATGAGCATAATTAATTTACTACCTACAGATTAAAAAAAAGCCGCTAAAAAAAATAACACGCCTTTATAACCCAAACTTATGTAATTACGATTAAGAAAACGATAATTGCGCAAAAATTTTAGTATATATATAAATGATTTTTTCTAGTGCTATACATACGATTAAAATAAATAAATCATGAAACAACATTCCTAAATATATTTTTAGATGCTCTATATGTGTAAATTAGTAATCATATTCAATTAAATCCACATTCTTATAAATATTAATGTTTTTTTTTACTTTTATCGTTTTCTGTATTCATATGTATGATATTTTTTTCATATCTAAGATTGGGTACAAGCTTAATGGACTTATATTTTTATTACTGAATTGTTTAGTCTCAATGTATTTGATGATTTTCGCCAAAATATTTTTTATTTTAGTCAATTCGTTTAAATAAATCATATTTTTTTTTCGATAATAGTTCATCGATAAAAAAATTTCAAGATATCTCTATATAGTATAGCATCTAAACCATATACATCCTCTTCGAAAATTCTTCTTCAAGAATATTTATACAATTTTCTATATAGCAAATGAAAAGAAATAGGTTTCAGTATATATTATGAATTTTGTGGATTCTCAGTATATTTTTTATAGCACTATGTTATCGTCACATTTCAATCAATTTAGTTCTTAAATTTTTGTTTATAATTTTTTTTATTTAAATCTTCAAAATAGTATTTTTACCATATTTTAAATGTTAAATTAGTTTATATTTCAAAATATATATTTTTTGATCTAGGTAACAAGATTTTTTTAATCGTACAGGATAGAATCTCGTATATTTTATTGAATAAGGCACATGTAACTATTCTAGTATAGTATTTCAATCTCTAGTAAATACCGCTATTTTATTCTGCTAAGTGTGTTCCGATCAGTTCGGGCAACTTGAAATTTTTGCCTTTACAAAGATTAGGAGCCATATATCACCTATTACGATGTCAAAATAAGTGGTCTGCGTAATAAAATTTTAACATTACACAGGTAATCCCTTTTTACATTGTTTTTTTTGAACGTGAAGACATAATGCTTTTATCTAAGTGTAAATTTTTGTCTTGTGAAAAAATTATTATTTTTATTTAACTTTATTGAATATTACTGTTGTTCGATTACCTCTAAGGCGTGTATTTTACTAACTATATACCATTTAATCGTTTCGAAAGGCTTTAATTATGTATTTTTTTAATTCCACGAATATAATTTTATATTTTTCAGGGGCTTAGACACAGTAAAGTCAAATTACATATATTTTAATGGTTTTTTTGTTATTTCTTAATTATTTATATTATATCACATCTCTACGTGGTGTCTTTAACTTAACTTTATTATTAGCTGGCCAAATATCTAAACTGCTTAGAATACAATAAAGGATAGACCACATTCTTTTCCGCCTTCTAATTTAGAATCTATTCGAGCCTAAATGTGTTAAACTATCTTAATAAGAACAAAAAACAAATTGTATATATAAAGTTACATAATTTGAGTACTATATTTTTATATGCGATTTCATGTTGCATTATATAAAAAACAAAAACTTTTAGTTGCAAACTATATCGTTATATAGATATAGAAATATTTTTCTAACTCAAATTCACTCGACTCTTTTTTACATATTTACGCGTGTAATACAATATTTTTTTAATCAAAAACCGTAATAATTTTTTTATTCTATTATATTTAACGAATTTTTTCGTTAAATAATCAAATGCTTTTATCAGTTGCATCATGAAAGTAATATGTTTTGAGCTCATGTTGAACATCGGTTTACCTGATATAATTAAATTCCTTAGTATCCAGTTCATAAAATTAATAAAATCAATTAAGTATAATAATATATGTAGATATTAAAATGAAATTCATTGATTTTTTCATCATTATGCTTGCGAATGATTCATAAACAAGGAAAAGTTCATGCGTTAAAATGTTTCTAAAGTGAGCATATCGACCGAAACTGGTAATCAGTTTATATTTTTACAAAGAAAAATGAATAAACATAGAAATATTCAAAAATTTCATAATTTCTCGTTAGTCGAAGCATTATTAATTTTTTACGATGATTTCAAATTTAATACAAGATATATAACTTGGCTTATTGTATTACAAACAAATTATTTCATGATATTAAAAATTTTAACTTAATACATAAATACAATTTTTATAAACTAAAATCTTGAATAGGAACTTAAAAAGCAGTTATAAAACTTGTTTTATATATTTTATTTATAGTCAGTACATCGATAAATAGTTTAAGCACACTGAAGTTAATAATAAAGATAAAAAATGCAAGACAAATCTAAGCCATGCATCTTTAGTGCTTGAACCAGAAAAAAAGCTTAATCTATGTGTCCTCTTCTATATTTAATGATCAGAAAGCCACAACTTTCGACATATGCATTACTACATCAGCTAATTTCTTTATGTTTAATGGGTTTTCATTGTTACTCTAATCGCTAGGCTTGCAAAGTTTTTTTTGCAGAGTAAGCCAATTCTTTTGAAATCTGATTATAAAATTTTGTATTTTATAGTACTTTTAATTTTCGCAACAGAAAGATTTTCCCTTTCTATTTTGTTTATTATGAATTTTATTCAAAATTTAATATATTCGAAATGGTGATATTATTTTAATTTACAAAAATTTCCTAAAAAAGCGTAGCATTAAGGTAAACCATTTCGATTCCAAAATATATCACATCTTTCCAAGATCCCGCATTTTATTAAACAACTTATCTACCCTTAAGCATATATATTATAATATTGATTACCCACTTAACAATAAAATAAATGTGTAAAACAGTCATAATTAAATCTCTAGATTTCATTTAAAAGGTTCAGATCTTCACATAAGGCTTACAGCTTATATTTTTCTTGTATAAAGTATGAGTAAATATATAAAATCAGAATACATAAATGATAAATACTTATAAATACCATCTGGCCTCAACTATAAATTCTTACAATTTTCAACACTCACGATAAAAATATTTTGACATCCATTTTTTTATTTGTATTCTTTAATTGTGTAATGGTATATTTGTGAAATATAATACATAGATCATATCAGTGTTTGATCTCGTTTTTTGTTTTTTCAAAAAAGTTCTATATTCATTGTTATTTTGGATGAATTTAATATTCCTCAATTTTATGCAGGTTGTTAATGGTAAACACCATTTTATAAAAATTTAATGCGAAAATTTCGAAAGCCATATAGAAGCTGACATAAATTTTGTGTTGTATTGCTTGTATAGTTTTATGAATATTTTCGTAAATACTTGTTATTATTTTAAAAAATTAAGTAAATGTTTTTTCTATTCAAGGCTTATTATTAACTCCATGTTTACACTTTCTTATGTTATTCAAGGCTTTTTTTGTTTTAAACTGAACTAAATATACGAAAACATAACTTTGTTGTCGATTGTGTCCAGAAATAGGATATAAAAACGGAAGCAAAAACAAATCCACAAACATAATTTCAGAGAAAAACACATATATGCATAATTCATGATCTTTAAAGATGCATATGGAATGAAAGTAAGGCGAATTTCTTGAAATGATAATTCAGCAAATCCGTTATATAAAGCTTGTCAAAGTTTTAGGCCTTCAAACGTGTAAAGTACAAAGAAAAATTAACCTTTTAATAAATTAACAGGTGAATTGTGCTTTGATAGATTCTATTGTATTCTACATTTAAATATTTTGAAGTTTAATTTACTGTAAAAAAAAAGTTGTGTTAATCGTAAGCATAAATAACGTTCTCTAAAAGTTTAATCAAAATAAATGAAGTTTCAAATCTCATGTAATTACGGGAATAAAGCTCATAGGGTTCTAAAATCATTGATCAGTATGAAAAACACAAAAATTCTAATCTTTTTTGTCTATAAGTAATTAAAGCCGTTTTTATTGAATTTTATTTGGCTTTATAAGGTGCTAATGGTAATTTACAAAGTAAATTAGAAGATCCTGACAAGAGGATCACAAAATATGGGCGTTAAATGATAATCTGATTAGTCTATTTTCATAGCTATAAATTAAAAGGTTTTTTTCGCAAAGTATTTATAAATAATAAAGAGGAATATATCTAAATCATATTTTCTAGATTATAATTAAATATAAACCTTTGATTTTTTCTACCTGAATTGGCTGAATGGCATAATATACTTTAAAAGAAATTCATGAGTTTTTGCAAAATATGTATTTTTTTATTTTTTACAAACTATTGTTATAATTTTCTCTGAAAGTACACAGAGTCTACATAAATGTAAATATAAATTTCCTTTTTCTTGTGTATAGATATTAGAAATTAAAAATTTCAAGATATTCGAATTTCGAGTCTTTTTCTCCGTTAATATAGATCAAATTGGTAATAATATAAAAAATGATTTCAGCATATATTTTTTTATATAATTTTAAGCATGTATATTCGCTTTTCGTATATGACTAAGTATAGAAATTCATTTTTTATAAAATATACCTATTATGTACCATATATTATATATCTATTCTAAAGAATATATTTTTTTTTCTCTTCCACATTTTGATTTTTACATAGAATCACAAAAAACTTTGTGATTTGATCATAATATTTCTTTGCTGCTATTTCCTGCCTCAACATTTAAATAATGAAGTATATATCTTTTTCTTGGATTTTTCTATCCATATCGATCATATCTTCCTTTTTTACTTGTATTAACGTAGTTATTACTCTCTAAACCTCTATTGATTTCTGTATCTGAATTTCTGACTATTTCTATATTTCCAAAAAAGTAGTTTTTATTGATGAGTCTTGTCTAGGCTTAATTTAGATATTTATGAAATAGTATTTATAGCTTCTAATTAAAACTTATACGCCAGAAAATATAGTATTGTATTTTACCAGCATTCTTCAATTTTTAATTTCTTAATAAACGTAGATTTGATTTTAACTTCATTAAATGTTACTATTTAAGTAGGTATATTTATATTTTATGTTAGCTTCATTGTATTGTAGTATTTTTAGAACTTAAATGTTCTGAAGCAGTATAAAAGCGTTTATATAGAAATAAAGAGTTGTATCTTAATGTATCTTATTTTTTTGTTAGCGATAGTGTCTTTTATTCATATTTTCCTCAAATATATATGCAGAGTAGGCAAAATAATATTTAAAATTATTGCTGAAGTTTAAGAAGTGATCTGGTTTCAATATTCTGTATATCATTGGTCCACATAGTTACTGTATTTTATGCAACAATATTAATTAATGAATAGTATTTATATATGCCCACCATAATTTCGCACTTACCAAGCGATTCAAAAATATAATTGTTACTTTAAATATGTAATAGCATAATCTATCTATGTTTGTGCAATATTACACTACATTTTTTTGGTATATCTCAATATGACTACCTGGATCAATTCATTGTGATTAAGTTTTCGAGTCAACGGGTGATTTTTCAAATATCTGCCAGATTAAGAACTTTATTTTATCAATTCGCATAATGGATCGTTTTCCTATGTTTTATCCATTAATAAATTTACTCTATCAGAGATATTGATTTATACCGACTAAAATCGAAAGTATACAGACAAAAAATAGGATTTAGGAAGACGCTTTGTATAATAAGCTACATGGGAAGGGTATTTATTGATGATGGATATATGAAAGATTGTTTCTAAATATTCATTTGATTGGTACCGACACATACTAGTATGAAAAGCAAATCTCTGAATTTACCATAATATCTATAATCGCATATATTAATATAAAATATATGTAGTTATAAATATTATGCATGTCTATTTATGGGTTATTGTGCATTTTTATAGATGATATGAGATAGATAAATATTTAGTTTTATTAGGATAGAAATCGAAATTTGCGAATTTAGTTATTGAAAGAGAAAAAAAATGCCATGCAAGAAAGCGTAAAAAACATTTTTTAATTTTACTAATTATCAATAAATTCTTCAAGGCAATATTGCGTCAAAATATTGTCGAATATCTGGTGTAGTTAAAAATGATAAACTATAAGTGTAAAAATAATTATAGAAGATAAATTTCTTTAATAATGATGTTTATTTTCAGATCTGTTCATTGAATCTAATCTCCTGATGAGCCTGTATTACTCGAACACAAAATATTGAAGCGATTATCATGAAATATTGGAGATAAATCATAATATTTATAGTGATATAAGACCATTTTCAATCAAATTATTATCGCTATTGTTTCTAAAAATATTGACTTTGTGTCAAAAATTCAGAATAGGAAAATATTATTGCGTTTAAATGTCTATAATCTTCTTAGATCCTTCCTTATCACATCTAGATCCAAAGGGTTACGGATCGTTTAACAGGTAACACTTTCTTTAGAATATAAAAAAAAACAATCTAGTTATTTGATATTTCGAGTTTAATAGGAATATTTTTTTATGCTTTTTAAGTGTTTTATTGTTTCGCCATAAATTTGTGGATCTTCTTTAGATTTGACTTAAATTCCCATAAAATTGTATATTATAAGCCTGAATTATGTTTTAAAAAGCACCTATTCTGTTATTTCGATCTTCTAATCTATTAAGCAAGTGAATTGTATTATTACAAAATTACATTTTATTTTTGCTCTCCTTTGATGCAGAAAATAATTTTTCTTGGATCAAAATTCCAACTTCTATTATACCCACTTACCTCTAATTATAGTCCGAATTCATAGTTATATTTAAGTTTCTTGCTATCTGGCTTAAAACTATAAAGCTTTTTGTGTTAACAGCCAAATTAATCGCCTTTGGATATATTCTCAGTTTAATGCTATAATATTTATTAAAATATAGGTATCTAGTCTTGTCTTACATTTTTACCATCCTTTTCATTTTTATCGAGTGATAAATTTTTGTGAGTTATTTTGAAACTTACAAATGAAAGATCTTAGTATCTAATTCCTTGATTTATCGAATATTGCATTCGAATACAAAAACCGTCATCTAATCTGTTAATAATATTTACCCCAATTTTTTAAAGATGTCATAAATTTATGAACGTTACTTTTCTTCATTTCCCTTTGAATTATATATCTATCAACAGTTACTCCTTAAATTTTTTTAAGTATTTCTAGACTGTTGTAAAATAGATGAATTTTTTATAGATTGCAGTCCTTATACTTCTACATTATGTGATATCATAAATTTGCTATTGTCTTTTAAGTAACATTCATTAAGTTATTAATCTTCCTAAAACTTATTTTCAAGCAAGGTCTTAAAATATCTGGGTTGGTTTCTTATTTATTTTTGTTTGCCGCGAATATATATTAATTCATGGTTTGTTTGTATATATAAATTTATTTTTTAGCCCTTTAATCAAAGCGTCCGTTTATACGCGTTTAATTTTGTCATAATCTTTGTATTATAGTAGCTTTCTATTCGTCAAGCACATTATAGTGTATCGCACTTGTTTGAATCGTTTATAGCCGAAATAGTTTTTCATGATATATAAGTTTAATCTTTGTTTCTAAATATAATTTTTACAATAACTAACCTTTTCATAAGCAAATGTATCTGGTACTCAGAAATGACTTTCTCTTAACATGGACATCTTCAAAATTTAAATCACATAATACTCATGCGTTTATAATAAAATTCGGTTTTTGTTATATTTTTAAAATGATTTAGAGTCTGTTGTCAATTTCTAAAGGAACCCGTGATTTTTTGTGCATTAATCATCTTATTCTAATGGGTACATTATATTAAATTATTGTATAGTTTAATTATGTTTTAAAAAATGATGTAAGAAAATGATATCCCATAAACACACCTTTAAACATAAAAATAAAGAAACTTCTCTTAAAATTTATTATTCTAATAATGAAAATAATCAATAAATATATAACATTTTCAGTGAATTTTTGCCCCAATGGGCCGTATAAATTCAAAAAAAAATTATATTTTAAATGTTACAGCTTGTAATTTAAACCTTCTATTATAATATATTTTATCGCTAATAAAATGTAAAAGTTAGTGCATAATTTTTTTTAAAAGAATACCTATGGCCTATTTTTGTATTTATTTTGCTTAATTGATAATTTAATCGTATTATGACACATCTGCCACAAATTTGAAAATCAAAACAGTAATATATGATTTCTTATAATTTTACATAAAATTTTCTTATTTAATTTATGACTATTTATAAAAATTATAATTTTTGTGATATAAACACTAAAAATACTGATTATATGCTTTTGATTTATCCAGCTTAAAAAATCCCTCGTATTAGATTCAAAATGAATTTAAAGAGATATACAATACATTGCATTGTAATACACCAAAATTTAAAGAGTATAAGCGAACTTATGATAAAATATTGTTTGAATAATCTAATCTTTCTATTTTAAAATAAACTCCATATAAACTTCAAAGGATATTAAATGTTGTCTTGTATTTTTAAAAATTAAACTTGATATTATTAAATGAACATTCATATTATCATATGTTTACAAATTAAAATTAATATCCTTATGGTGATAACTGCAGCCTAAGGCAACATACAGATAATTTCCAGAAGTTAAATTCTTTTTACTTTTGTAGATATTATATTCTTTTTTTTATTAATTAATTTATTTATGGGTTAATTTTCTTTTTATCTATTTAGACATGGTCAGTCTATTTGGAATATTGCACAAATCCTTGATGCATCTTTTGACACCTTTCCCGATCTATCTGCATCAACTGCTCTTCTTCTCTCAAATGAGATGAGTTCAAATGTTTTAGGGGTGTGAAAGCTTGAATGTATGCTTCTACTTCGTCCGGGATTTTTAACTTCTTAAGATATTTTTATGCAATTTTTAACTTGTGGCTGTTAAAATTATATTTTTAATAGTTGATGGATAATATAGAATTCCATAATCTCTAAATAAAAATGCAAGATATAGAATGAAAGTAATTAAAAAAACAACAGAAGCATAATTATTTACACAATCTGAAAAAAACACACTATCAATATGTTTTTTAAGAAATTTATTTAGGTAATATAATTTGCGAAAAAGTAACAGTAATTAAGCGAATTTGTATTATAAATATATCACATACATAAATTCGCAGATCGGAACAGTTTAATTCAAATAAAAGTCTATATTAAATATTCGGAACATAATTCTCAAATCATTTATTCCATGATTGTAGCATAATATATAATCTATAAATCAATGTAGATTTTCGTATGATAAAGTCTTGTAGATTTTTCTGTCAACTTTTTTATTTATCTGAACTTCAGTTTTATCAGTATAATATGTCATTAAATGCATATTTTTACCTTGTCAGCTAAATATTTATTTTTTAAACATCTTTTACTTGTACTTTAACTGGAAATTCAATATCTAAGGTTATTATTTACGCATTTTATTTTACTTCAGTTCATATTTATTCTCAAGGGATACGATGCATTTTTAAATAAATAATTTTACAGTATCTTATATACATAAGTTGTATATTAAAAATTGGGGATACAACGGGAGCGTAAAGATATTCTCAAACAAATAATTAAGAATAAAACTTCAATGTATAAATCTTAAGCGTATAAGACGTATTTGGGAAGACTGTAAGACGACGTGCTTAAGAAGATCAAAAAGAAAATCTGTAATACAGAGCGATCTCATATTTTGCTCATGTAAACATAAATATTCAATTCCTCTATAATAATATTCCTTTATTTATCTATATTTAATTTATTTCTTTAAATATTAGAAGATTTAAATTTTCTTTTAATCCATACTGAATTAGTTTCTTGCTTTTAAGATAATTTGAGCTAACGATACAAAAATTGAAGTGTTTTAAATGGTAATCAGTAATAATTTAACATTAAAGTTATATTATTTTTCTTCTTTGTATATTTTATGATACTTTTATTTCTAAATGATATTAAATAAGCTTGTTACTTTGAAACATCCCAAATCACAGTTTTACAAGTGTTTTTGTATTTTAATGATGCTTTAATTGTGTACAAAAAGTAAATTATATAACAACTTATATGTTTGTGTGTGATCATTTGGTCTCATATCATTGCATATGCAATGATATGAAAAAAAATTCATAAGCAGTTCCATTTTGTTTAGTATAATGAAATTTTAAAAAGAAAAAAAATCTCTTCATTGAATAAAACCAGTATTATTTCCATTATTTAAGTTTCTGAAATGATAAAATTTTTATGAAGCCATTAAATTTCATAAATTTATCTAATTACGGTAAATTTTGAAGAATTTTTGTGAAAATTATTTACATATTAGACACTGATAAACGCACTTAATATTCTGTAATAATAAAATGTTTATAAAAATTTGCCTGATCTAAAGTGTCTCTTTCATTTTATTTGTGATTTGATATTCTCTATTTCTTTATTTTACAAAGATCTGCAAATTTTGTAAATTTATATAATTTTTTCTGTTTCTTTTTTATTTTGCAATTTATTTAACTATAAATAAAGTATATATCTAATATGGTATTGATTTATTTCTTTTTTTGGTTAAATAATATCTATATATTATTTAGCGTATTTAATTCCCCCTTATTGATCACACGATTATATGTTTTGGTCATATATTTCTGTTGTATTTGTGATATTTTTCTGAATTATTATATGTTTGATTTTCAAATAAATATTTAGATAAATTTGCATGTTATTTATAGTCACGCATTAAATGCTTAACATTGAGAGGTTCGGTTTTTAATTCCTTTTAGTATCTGTAGGAATCCTATACTTTCTTGTGGTATGCTATAATTTGTATGCTCTTTTCAGTCGAAGCAAGGTACAAACGCTAATATTTAGAGTAATTTTATGGATACTGATCAAACATCACTAGTCTTTTTTCTGTAAATAATTCTATTCGTCATCAGTCATGTGATTGGAATTTTCTAATTTGGATGGGTCAACTTATAAATGTAATAGAATAAAGAGATTAAATGTAAGTAAAATGAATTTGATTGTATTTTGAAATTGATTTCTTCTTTCAAATGTCTTATTCATATTAGAAAAAACGAAATGTGCATAGATTGCTTAATATGCAAAAAGTAAAAAAGATGTTTGAGAATGTATATGATAAATAAATTATTCATGTAAAAAATAAAAGATTTTTATATTTATCATTATATTATAAAGTATGTAAAATTATAAAGTAGTCTATCATAAAATTTTTACAATAAACTTATTTATACTATAAAATACTTTCCAAATTTTAAAGGGCTTTACTCCAATGATTAATCGAGCTATTAAAATAATAAAAAAGATCTTTAAGAACTTTTGCTTAAATTATAAAAAAAATTAGATCACTGATAACGTGTAAAGATTGATGGGCTAATCATATTTGAATTTTCATACAAACAAAAAAAAATGATTTCGTTATATTTAAAATTTTATATCAAATAAAAGAAAATTATGGTTGTGTTTATATTAGAAACATATTTTTTGCTTCTATACACAAAAAAAAATTATTTATTTTATTATACGCCATGTTATTTTATTTAGTTATTTAACTATATATTAGTTTAGATTCTGTGATAAACTTATATCTCCATTGGTAAAATTAAGGTTATATTAAAAATTTACAATTTATTTAACAAAAAATTAGTTTGTCAAGCTTCAAGTTGAAATTTTTGTTAACAATTATTATTTTTAAATTCATATTTGCACTTTTTTATGATATGATAGATATTCAAATCGTTATAATACATTATATAAAGACTGTAATATGTTGGTTTTATGAATATGTGTCAATATAAGACTTTTTTAAGGTGTAAATATCGATGTAAAAATAAAATTGAATGTAATATCTGTTTTATATGTAAATAAAGAATTTTAATAGCCTATAAGATCTTACTGTCAAAGTTTATTTTTATAAAATCTATTGTTACTTACCTCATTATATTTTGGCATTATCAGTTCAAAAAGAATTTAAGTATATATGATGCCTGATTTACATAAATTTAGTCAAAGATTAGAGATTTTTGCAACATAATATATTTTATACAATAATATTTTAAAGATTGGAAATTAAACTTAATATTTTAGCTTTTAATTATTTTCTAAGATGTATGATAAAAAGTTTAGACCCAGCAAAATCATTTCCAAATGCTGAAACCATTGAATTCATTACATTTATCTATATAATCTAGCATTGCACAAATTAAAATGATAAACAGATTATATTGGGCAAAAATTTATGAAATTTTTCAAATAGCTATTGTAAAATCACGGTAAACAAGTAAGTCAGATTTTTCATTTAAAAAACAAGTGTATATGTTTAGAAATATCATATGGCTTTAATACAGCTTTAAAACTTGTTTTTAACAATAATTTTTGCTATTAAGGCCTTTTTAATTTTTCATTGAAACCTCTTATCAAATCAAAACCACAAATATTGTTGAATTCTGTAGAAAAAAGAGAAAAAAAATTTGCATAAAAAAAATCTATCGCAAAGTTATATAGAATAATATAAAATTGGTTTATTTTATAAATAATGAGCAGCACAAAAAAACTTTGAATGCTCATATTAAAAAAAATTATGTAATGATAAATTTTTGCAATTGTATTTTGTATAGTTTATACAAGGCTTTAAAAAATAAAAAATTTATGCATTGAAATAAGTGAGCCTTATAGAATTATTACGTTTAAATTTGTTTATAAAAGAAGAAAAATAAATATTTTGATTCTGAATATGGGTTTTTGAATTTTGCATCTATGAGCTTTTAATTATTTTGCTAATCATTGTGATTTTTTTTACTAAAAACGCATCTATAAGTATATAATCATGTTACTATAGCAATCGAAAACTACAATATGAACGGAATGAAAAATATGATCAATCTATTTTATAATTTTATTTTGAAGGTATAAAATATAAATAATATTTTTTATAGATTATTATTCTTTATTGTATAATATATCGTTTTAACGATATTTTTGGGCGTATGTAATAGTACCAATCGTAATGTAATATGTTTTTGTGGATAATAAATACCGCATATAATATCAAAGAAAGATATAAGCGTTCAAAAAATAATAAAATTCTAAAAAAAATTATAAATAGGTCATATAAGAATATGTAAGAATTATTTTCGAAATTAAAAAATCGAGGTGAAAAAGATATGCCATTAATATGTATAGCATTATTTGATCTTTGGAAGAGATAATGACAAATATATATCAATATACAATTTTAATATGATAATTAGCTATACCATAGATCTAAAAACATAAATATTAGAATTGTTCCAATAAAACCATGATATTTATCTTAACTATACATTTTTCTTTTATTTACGTTGAATTACAAGAGATATATATTGAAATATTAAATAGACTGTTTTGATAGGTTTTTAAAGCAAAAAAATATGCGAAACATATAGACTTAAATGTACATTTAATTTAAACCGTAGAATAAGAAGATAAATGCCCATTTCTAATAAAAATAGTATAAAGATTGTGAATATAATCATTTCTTATGTATGATATAAATTTTATAGTTATAAAACATCAAGATTTATATTGATTTTCGAGTAATATTAGAATTAAAATAGCTATAAATTTAAAAATACAACTCTAAAATTTTCTGAATTTATCAGATATAGGTTCTGTCAGTTGTAACATATTGAAAACGCAAAAATTATTTCAGTCTTTAAGATTCATGTTCTAGTTATATATGTAAAAAAAAATCTTTTTTCATGCAGAAAAGTATATATTCAATTAAAAGGGATATGATATTTCGAAATACCTATTATATACTGCATGTGCACAAATAGTTTGTATATTTATCATTATAGGCGATGAAAAGTTGTAATTTAAAGAGATAAAACACAATATATCAAAACTTTTTTTTAGAGTGCATTTTAATCTAAGATTTTTATTTCAAAAAAACATTTTGAATATAAACTCTTATTATAATATATACTAAACTATAAAAGCATTTTTTATTTCTAAATTATATCAACAAAGTATTATTTATCCTAGATTTATATTGATTTTTTTTTGTATTTATTATCAATATATATAATCTGTACAATTATTTATATGGGCGAAGTATTATTTTTTATCAAGACTTATATTTTTTTTATTGCAATCCACGCATATTTTATCCTTAAAAATACGTTTCGAATAATGACTTACATGAAAATAATTGTGTCGATATAGAATGCGAAAAACATAAGCCACATGCTTTTTCATAAAACCATTTTTAGAACTTCATTGCAAAAAATTCATTTTCTTAATTTTAATATTATTTATTGCAAAAAAATTACGTATCTAAATTATAAATATATCCGATATGCAAACCAAAAAAGTAAAAGTAAAATAAACTGGTAAATTATTAAAATTTAAATTTTACTTTCAAACAAATATCATCCAAAAAAAAATAATAAGTACTGAATATGCTTTTGAAATTTTCTAACTATTTTATCTTTTTGCAGTAAAACGTACAAAAAGATATAAACTATACTTTTTCACGGTAAAAATAGATTATGTCTTTACGATCGACTAATATCCTGTTAATTATCTCATTTTATATCGTAGTTAAATGCATATATTCTTAGACTTTTATAATTTATCTAAATCATATTACAAAGCGCTTACCTTATGAAATATGATTAAAATGCTATGGTCAAATTTAAAACATTATTTTTTTAGATTGAATATTCATTTCTTATGTTCGCAATTAATGAACAATTTAACTTATAAAATCTTTTTGTTAATTCAACATATACATTCTACAAAGATTGGCACTTGAACTACAACATTTCATCCTTTGACTAATATTAAACTATTTTTTTTAACCGCAGAAAGCATCCATCGATGTTTGATAACATAAATAGCTGCAATTCAGCTCAAGTATTAACATAAAAAATATAATTTTTTTACTTTAACTCTTTTTTGAATTTCAAAATAATTTTTTAAAAACGAAATCCAGGTAAAAATCAGATGTGTCATTCAGCAGATTTCTCTTTTGTAAAAACATAACAAATGCGTAAGACTATTATAAGAAAAATATATAAAACAGCTGTTTTATAATTTACAAAAGAAAAAAAAATCACTTTTTCTACATATATTGCTATTTGTGTTTTTGATACTATCGAAGTAGGTGCTAAATTACCACAAATATTTTTATTATCCTTAAATAATATATTCGTGGATACTTATCACGAACATAGAGAATCGGCTTAATACACCTTTTCAGCAAGATTATAAAAATAAATAAAGTAATATGTGATAAAGTTATATTTATAAGATATAAAATAATTTTTAATATACACAATTATATATAATATTAGAATAATATGTTATATCTTATGAAAATCCAAAAGAAAATGTATGATTCTTTCATCTATTCTAGAACTAATTTATCACGTAAATACCGCATTTTGTTATTACTATAATATTATGCAATTTTTGTCATTAAATCATATAATACCGGCGAGAAATGTATAACACCTCACAAATTTATACATTTAAAAATCGAATAATTGCTTAAAATAGAAGTTCTTATATATATTAGGCAGATTATGTCTTAAAGATGCTTATACACACCATACTGTTTTTTAATTGCATGTGATGCAAGATTTTAAAGTCATAAATTTTAATATATGTAATTCAATTGTTTTTTGAAAATTCACTTATATTTTGTAGCTTTACATTATCTTACGAAATTATTTCTCTAGAACATAAAATTTTATTCGATTTTGTACTTTTTATTGTCATATTTGTATTTTGATGATTCTTATTTTATATATGCGTAAATGTTTATATGAATCTAGTCAAGTGCTCGTCAAAAATTCATATAAAATCGGGAAAAAACAGATCTATCAATGTAAAAAAAGCTTCTTTTTGCTTTCACTACTAAATATATCTATAAATCTGCTCATTTTACAAAGAAAATATATTTGAAGCTAATTTCAGCCGAAAATTTTTTTATTGCCTAATAGACCTCAAAATAAATAATAACAAAATTATCTATTATTTTGAAATAAAAGCGCATTATTTAGATGTAGGAAATTGGTGAGATATTTAGTAAATATACAAATGTAATTTTTTTATGCATAAATTTGAGAATTTTATATGTATATTTTACTATAAAATATAATAATTGTATAACTTGCTCAATGTTGTTTCCATATCCTTATAATTTGGTGTTCTTTTACAGGTGACTTTATCTGAATTTTCTGGACTATTTATATAAGTAAACTATGTCAAGTATAAAATCCGAAAAGTTCCATTATACTATACCATATTATGTTACTTTTATATGATATAAAAAAAACAATAGAAAAAGACTTTATTCTGTACTATTCAAAATATCGCGCATATGTTTTCTTTTAAGATAATATTTTTATTCCTGAATCGTTTATAAATCACAAAATACTATTTAATGTCCTATGTTTATAATATTAAACGTTTAGTGCAGATAAGGTTGATCAAAAGACTGGTTTTTTGCGTATCGGTTAGTTGTATAAGGTGTAAAAAAAATTTATAAAAATATTTTTGACTTGTGTAGAAAAATATGTTGTGTTTTC
Source organism: Rhyacophila brunnea (assembly GCF_057557595.1). Lineage (NCBI taxonomy): Eukaryota > Metazoa > Arthropoda > Insecta > Trichoptera > Rhyacophilidae > Rhyacophila > Rhyacophila brunnea. The sequence goes on along the minus strand of NW_028232768.1, from coordinate 875,015 downwards.
TTAATTTGACTAATTATAAACCAAGCTATAGATAAAAAACAATAAAATATTTAGTTATTTCTTAAGGTGGTTTGAAACATCCGAAAACAAGAATCGTTATCTAAAACTGTAATTTGAGCTACAAGAAAAAATGAAAAGTAGTTGTAAAATAATATTTTTATTAAATAAAAAAAGTTTGATATATATCTAATAGTAAGTGCCTCGATAAGCAAACATTTTACATTTATAACAATCAAGTTTTTATTGAATAATTTACATCTTTCTTTGGAAAGATTAAGACAAGATTCGTTATAAAATATAAAATTGATTTCTAATGTATAGACTAAATATTTACAAAGTAAATTTGATCAACTCATGGTAAGGAAAATCAATTGCCATTTAGAAGAAAAACAAAAAAACCATATATTTTTTATGATAATTAAAAATTAATCCTATAAAACTGTCAGATCGTGCAAATAAGCATCTATTTTAGTGCATTTTATTTTCCCAATTTTGTTAGTCTGTGAATTTTTTTCTATTAAGTTACAGTCATGATCGTAAGGAAAGATTTTTTCATGTTAAATAGAAGCATTTTTTACATGTGAAGTTCTTCAGACTCTTTTTTCACAGCGCATTATGAAAAGAAACTATTTTTCTGTTACAAAAATTATAAAATATAAATAAATTATTGTTAAAATGTTTTTAGGTATTTGCTGCACTAAAAATTATAATAATCTGTGATTGCTTAAAACTAACATGGAGATATATGCGCACATGTTTATCATTTGATTTTTTTATAATATATATGTTATAAATACATCAAAAAACCCTCAAAATTCAAGTATCAAAAATTTAAATTTGATATTCTTTTTATAGAATATTTGCATGCAAACACTAATTTCTTTACAGCTTTACGTTGCTATATAATATTAACATGTTATTATTCCTTGAACGGATATTTCCTGCAATAAGATTAGAGTTTCTATCAAAAACATAATATTATTGATATTAGTGCATATAAAATATTTGCATTACAAAAAAAAATTGACATGACAACAAGCATGTGGCTTTAATGTATCATAAATATAATTTTATATATTAAGTTATATTTAAACCGTATAATTATTAAATTTTTTGTTCTATTGAAATATTTTGTTGATTACGGTTTTACAGCTAAATATTTTTTCGTATTCACAAACTTGGTTTTTAGCTGAGTCAGGTATTTTCTTACTGCAATCTGTATTTTAAATTTTTAATGAAAGTATTTATTGTTTTTTACTGTATTAATTAATATCGAATTTAAATATGATCTCTTACCTATAATTTGATGTATAATTATATAAATTTTTGCATTGATATAAATAATCGGATGCGAAATTATATTATAAAAAAACACAATTTTATATATTTTACAGAAAAAAATTGTGTTTTTAGGCATCTTTTTACGATCGAATCATTTAATTTTAGAATCGCTAAATTAAAAAATCTAATTGCACATTATTTAGAAAACTGGCATCGAAAAGATGGATTAGTGTAACTTAAGAGCAACTAAAAATATAATTCTCTTTTGGTGTGGATATAATTATGCCAACAACCATCAACAAGATATTTTATTAGTCGAAAATCGCGTTATGCAGCATAAAATATATATAAAATAATTTTCGCTTGTGTGAAAAATAAATTACACAATTTTTATCAAATAAAGTATATGAAAAAATTAATAGAAAATAGATTTATATTTTGAAAAAGAAAAACTTAATTTATAATGTAAAACCAATCTTTGTTTTAGTCTCTATAACTATGATATATATAAATTTATAAAAATAATAATGGGATTAAGTATGTTTATACGTCAAATTGATCTTATCATTAGAGAGGTACTGAATAATTTACAATAGAGGAGTATATAGTCAAGTGTATAGATATGATGGGTCTGTGGCCAATAAATCATGTTTGCTATAATGTTATATCTAAAATATCAACTAAGAAAATTGAACAATTAAATTACTATTTTTAGAGGAGATCATAAAATTTATAGATTTGTGTATATGTATATTATTTTTCCTTTTTTATATCTTTTTTTGTGGGAGTTAGATGCAAAAAATCCAAATATAAGTAATTATGCAATGATCTTTTATATCTTTTCAGTGCAGAAAATATAAATAAGGTGTTATGATGGTATTTTAACAACAAATATAATATTCAAAATGCATAATATCGTCCTAGATAACAATCATATTAAAATTTTCGTTACTTTATAGTAAAAACAAGCCATTAGATCTGTAAAAATATTTTAAAAATATTAAGCTGATCTAAGTGCCTATTGTACAACCTTCATCGTAATAAAAAATACATTCATGCTAATATTTATTGAAATTTACACTAAACATGTATATTTGCAAATTTATGATACTTTCTCACTTTTTTTCTTATTATGATGTAAAAAATGTGATAAATAATTCATTAGTAAAATTAAACCAAAATTAACTATAAGTAAATACGACATCTAATTACTATTTCGTGAAAATAGTGTATTTTATCTTTGTATTTCTAGATAATCACGATTATTATTCAAAACAAAGAAATTATATTTTTTGTTATGAAATTTAGCTTTTTTAAGGAAAAACACATTTTAATATTCTTCGATTTTAGTTTTTTTAAAATAAAAACATAGTATATGGATCAAAAAAGAACTGACAAAAAAAATATTAGCACATCGTATTGTTTTTAGCCAGTATGTATTTAATAGCAAAAAAATTACGCATTTTTGTAAAACTACGTAAAATCTGTATATTGTGCTTTAAACTTAAAAAGGAATTTAAATAACATACATTATCTTATAGAAAAATTTGCTATGCTGAATTCTAGGATTTTTCAAGATATTAAAGTTATATTTGAATATGCTCCACATGCGTTAAAGGCTTTTATTGCTTACAATAATTATATATATTAAGAAAAGGAACGCAAATATACTAATTATAAAAATTCTATGATTATAAAATATTCTCACCATAGTAAATGTAAATTCAAGGTACTAAGGTAGTTAAAATATAAATTATATAGCCAAAAACGCGTTTAGTGAGGTTTATAAATTCTATAAAACAATCGATTCAAAAATACAGAGTCTACTATCTTATATGAAAAATTTTAATATTTTGAACTATGTACAGATTATGGTCCAATAAACAAATAAATAGGTTATTTTTCTTAATCTTATACACATATATAGTGGGCTTAGTATCATATTGATAGATACAGTAAAAATTTATGTATTACCTACAGTTCTTGATATAAAGATGTATTTTTTTTAAAATAAAAGATTCATTTCATATTGCTGTTCTCTTATATACTAATAGCTAGATTAAATTCGATTGAATTTTCTGACTTGTATTTTATGCTGAATTCGATTTTGAGAGGCATTAAAACGTTAATAATACAGCCTGCGAACTTAATGCAAAAAAAAAGATTAGACAATATTACTTAAACATAAAATATCCATCAAAATAGTTATGTAAAATAATTTCGATGATATAATACAAAGAATTCACAATGGTTAAAATGCCATGTTAAATCATTACAGCTCTGATATCAACAAAGAACCATATATTATAAAATAATCAGAATATAATATACATAAAAAAAGACAATTATATTTCCAAGATAACGCTAAATGATTTTTAGTTTTTGTATTTTTAAATCTGGCTTGTGATCTAAAGTGAATTATGTATTCAAAATATAAACAAAATGGCAAAAAAAATACAAATATGCACTATGAAAATAAATACGTACATTTATTATGCCAATTCATTGCTTGAGTTTAGAGCTATCTAAATATTTTATAATCTCTATTTTTAAATGAATTGTGGCTTCGGAAAGAAAAAATGCAAAACATTATTTCAATGCAATAGATTTGTTTGAACAAATTCAATATTATAAATATGTACTGTATATCATATGAAAAAAAATCACAAAAAATGTCAAATTTCTTATATTTATTATAGGAAAAATATGGGAGCATCTCTTAATTTTTTGAGTACAAATAATTATAATGACAATATATGATAAAAAGGAAAAAAATAGAGTTTATTTGAAACCTGATTTTTCTACATTTTTGAATACCATTCGGCTTATGATAATATTTATTATATATAACTTATAAGTTTCAAAATGTGTTTTTACTTCTATTAAGATTTATAAAAGTATCTTTAGTGTTTCTCATATTGTGATTAAAAATATACATATGTTAATTAAAATTTTTATGATCAATAAGTCACAAGGTATTACAAATACACAAAATTTTATCTAACTTACACCATAAAAAATGAATTATAGGTTCAAGTGGATGCATTTTTACCAATACACTAATACATAGCCAACTGGGTTTTTGTTTTTTTATGTGAAAATGTTTTTATTGATGCTAAAACTATTCGATTAAATATATAATATTTTGCTTTTTTTTAACCATCAGCAGAATTTTTATTGTAAATTAATGTATACCTTTCTTCTTATAAAACTTTATGATCTAAATTTAGCAAGTTTGGTTTTTAAATAATAGTAAGTAGATTTTGATTATGTAATTTATTATTAAAATTTATTTCTAACGTTTAATTAATATTTAAAATATGTATAGTCTAAATTAAATTTCTTTTTTTGGAATAAAAATTAAAAAAAATTTTATATCTGATAATTTCTGTAAAATGAAACAAAGTTATTACAATAAATTATATAATAGAGAAATGTATTTTTTAGCATGCTAGTAATAAAAATTACAAATTAAAATGTTAACAATTTATGAATACGTGTGGTATTTAAATTTGGGCCAATTGTTTCTAAATTTTTGCAATATTTATATGTTTAAAAATGGTATTATCTTGTTATAATGGGTAGAAATATTATGTTGAAAGAAAATGAATATCGGCTAAACTTTAAATAGATTAGTCTAATATACATGGTGATATGGTATAAGATATGACTAAAATTAAATATTCAGGTCCAGTATTGGGCTGTAATCTTTTATAAAGTAAGATTCGGGGATAAGATCATAAATGAAATATATTTTGTTTGGTCATAATAAAATCTTGAATTTATACAAATATTGACTATAAACAAAAGCTTTAAGATATTTTCAACTTAAGCACATCGAATAAATAACATTTATTTGTATATGTCAAAATAAAATAAGAATGAAAAGTCGTCCGGAATTTTATGTTCAGTGATACAAAAAAGCGACATTTAACGTATTACATGTCATATAAACGTTTTTATTTAAGCTTTGCATTCAAAATTTTGGATATATGCACTTTAAATTGCAAATACTGATGAAATATGGGCATCTACCAATAAAGATAAGTATCAAAGATAAATATATTACGAAAGATGACCTACATAAAAATTGTGGTATCTAGCAACACGTAGGTAATTTATAAGTTTAAGAAATATCAGATGCATTGAACAATAGATTGGTAATATTATATGCATGAAGACACGCCCATAAAAAATACTGTTTGTCACTGACCTACAATATATTTTTATAGCAATATATTCATTATGGGTTTCAATTAAGCATAACAAGTACATATTTTGATTATATTCATATTGTATCTGTTCTTTTGTTACTATTTAGAAGTTATAATTATAGCAATAAAATAATTACAAGAACAAAAGGAAAATGTCGATAAATGGTAATGATATTTCTAAAAATAAAAATACATCGGTACTTAAATAAATTTTCAGAAAATTATAGGTTCAATTTTTACTTGTATTTATGATCTAAAAATATAAATGATAGTAAAATACAAACAAGTAATCTACTTTATATAAGAATAAAAGAATCGACATAGTTTTGCTTATTTAATGAGTCAAAATTTCACAATAAAAGCTTTGATAAATTACAATGAAAAAAAATTTAATATCATAATAGAGATTATATATGTATCCTTATCATATATATTACATTAGAATAAGGTAACAAAAATTCACTTTTTTAAAAAGTGCAGGTTTATGTTATTTTTTTCATTATATATAATTTATGATAATTCGTGAATAGAGCCTATTTTATGGTTTAATTAGTTAGAAATTCTCTATACAAACTGTATGATTTTTTTTGTATATGATTCTTATATTACATTTTTAATTATAAATTTTGCGTAATATAGTGAGTTTAACTTTGAACGTGCAGTAACACAATATCATAAATATATTCGAAAGACCAGATGAAACTAACCGAATTGAGGTACATAATCGCACCTTTCGGATTGAGACAAACTAATGAATAAACAAGTCATTAACAAAGGGGCGGTATCGAGAAGCCTTCGGAGTATAGAAAATAGCCGAAAGTATAGATACCTTTAAACACAAAAGATTATGCAAGTTGTGTTGAGAACAAAAACTAATATCAAAAAAATGTTCTGCTCTAAAAAAAAACAATTAGTGAATATTTTTAGAGAGTATGAATATCATTATGAGCAGTCAAAAGATGAAAAAATTCTTAAAATAAAATATATCTGTATTGCATTTTAACAAATTTAGTAAATTCTGATAAAGAGCATTTAAAAAAAATTTATCTGATATCTTGAATAAGTGAATTTGTGAACTACTCATATTTTTCAATATTAATTATGTTATTGTTGTAAACTATGTAAATGTACTTAATTCATTTATTTAATGCGTCTAAAATCATATTTTGAGGCAAATATAAATAAATTTTTTATAGTTTTTATAAATCGAACGATATAAATTATCCATATTAAGATTTCTGTTTGAAACCTCGGGTTTTTTGATCCAAAAAAAAATGTTATAACAGCATAAAACAATAATTTATATATTTTGGTTTAAATTACTTTTAAATTCAAGAAATTATTTGTTTTTGCGTGCCTTTAATATGGATTTTACGTGATTTCACACTTCCATTAAATGTATGATATAGTGTTTTTGTGTTATAGAATCTGTTTTTATTTTAACATTAATTTTTGGCTAATCTCGTTTAATAAAGAATAAAAGTTGTTTATTTCATTTTTTTAACAAAACATTCAAGTAAAAGATATCTAATAAATCTAACACTCAATATTTTATAAATTTTTAATTTAGATAATATTATATAAAGAATTTAAACTTCTTATGGCGTCTTTTTCAGCGTATTTAATAATCTTTATTCAATCAATATATCTGTTTTTTGACTAAATTTACATAAAAGTGAACAATTCAGTGTATTGTTTCAAGCCATTAGCAATAGAAAAACATATAAAAACACACGTAACATATATTACCTTACAAATAAACCTTTAATTTCTAAATACAGTAAAAAAAATATTTGAACTGCATTTTTTTCGAATTTTTAAATTAATTCTTATTAAATACTTGCCTAAACTATACTTTTACTATATCAAGTCATCAAATTCAATTAATGCATTTCTCATATCAACATCACGATAACTTATTTTTCAATTTATAGTGTGTTTAGAAGTAATAAATTGGTTATAAATATATAAAAATGAATTTAAAACACTTCTTAGTTTTTTTTCTGTTATGTGTTGATATATTTATTCTTAAAATTAAGATGAATCTTAAAATTAATCCCAAGATTTTACAGTCTAATTTTAAATTCAGATGTATGTTATTATTTATTTATGCTTATATTTATTCCGACTTTTAATGTATATTTAAAATCATAAATTGAATTTTTTATAGGGTGAAACATACAAATTACCAATTATAGTACATTTAATTTAATTATAAATTTTTTTGTTATTTATCAAATCTTTGCTAATATAAAATATAACATATTTTGATATATTAGTCAAATTTTATCAGTAAATTAAAAATTGTCACCAGTATGTAGTAGCTTAATACAATTTCATTTAAAATCTTTGATAAATTGCTCTAAAATACTGTATAATATATGTAAAAACGAATAAAATAAATAATACAACGTTCATAAGTTGCCACCAAATTTTTTATAAATGAAAAGCTTAGAAACTATTACCATAATCACCAAAATATACCATCTGATATTTTTATAAAAACAATAAACTAAGATTACGACACCGATAGTATTTATTTGTTTATTAATACTATGAATTAACTATTGAGAAAGTCTAAAACAATGATATTCTTACACGTTAGATATATGTATCTATACTCATGATTTTATTTTATCTTATAAAAAGGGATTTCACATCACTGATCAATGGGAACAGTCAAAAAATTCATTTTTTTATTTTCTCAAATGAAAACTTTACATTGAAGTATCATAAATGGTTTCTCATAGGTAAACCTATGATATTCGATAATGTATATGTTTAACGTATTCTTAAAGCATATCAGATACGTATTTATATTTTCCATTATGTTTAAACTGCTAATAGATAGCGAATATATTGATACATACCTTAAGATTTTATAAACAAATCAGCATTATTTATTTAATTTATACATTTACCTCGTATTTATGCCATACATTTTTATAAAACGAAATAGACCAACATTGCAACTTAATTATTTGTCATATTTGCGGCCTATGGTCTTATCGTTTCTTGCTGTTTTGATTCTTGACTAATTTTTTTCATTTCTATAATTTTACACAGCAATAATATTTTTAATAGAATAATACACAAATCTGACCTGAATATTCTTTTAAGAAAATACCACTTATACATCTTTTATATTTGTTGAAAAATCAATTTAAATTCTTAAATAAAAATTATTGAATAATTTGCATAAAATACAGCGTGGTATGATATTCAATATAATTTCGTGCGGTATTAATGCACATTATGCAACTTTTTAAGGGACAGACTAAGTAATTAATGTTTAGGAAAAACAATGTGCACGATCAGATCCTTTGAATCTTTTTTTTTGTAGTTTATTAAAATTTATGCTGTTTTGTTTTATGTCTAAAAAGTAAAAATATAGTATATATGTAAAGTTTTTATTTTATAAATTTTATGAAACTTTTTTTATGTTTGAATAATAAAAACAGAATACATTTGAAAGTATAAATTCTTTGGTTTTTTTAGGCTAGATTTAAATAAGATTATTTAATTTTTTGTTATATGTGCATTTTACCTTATGAGTATATTAAGTATCTCGGCATAAAACTTCTAAATAGGTTCGATTTATTCTCCACAAAAAAATTTTATTGCAAATACTTTAAACGTAAAACTTTTTTTGATAGACGTATAAATCTTCTTGGTTTCAACAAGTACAATATTTTAATTCAATTTATATTAATTCGCTTTATTCAAATTTTAATGTTCTGTATTTAAATATTTCCCCTATTCAAAAAAAGCATGTCAATAAAGTATCCTCATTACCAAAAAAAAATATTGAAAAGTTCATCTTAAAAGAATAGACACATCTGGATATCATCTCAGCTATTAGAAAATATACGTCAAAATACATGTTTTGATGTTTTCATGTCTACTCGAGTGAATCTGTACGTGTCATAACAGGAAAAATGTATCATAGAAGAATGATGTAAATTTTTTCACATATTAATTGTGCTGCTGCTGAATAAAGGTGTGATGGCATATAAATAGTAAATTTGTTACTGATAATATCTTATCAAGTAATCTTTTCATAATGGATATAAATTACAAAATTGAATGTCTCTTTTAATTTATTATCATAAATCGATGCTCTTAAAAACGTGAAGAATGATTCCTTGAAAGTATCAACATGTTGAAGTGTTAAAGCTATATAAAACAAAAATTAATAATTTTAGTGTGGTGGCATATTATCATTTAATATTAAAATTATTTAATTAGTATCATGTTCCAACCAATAGACTATAGTGGCTACAAATATCTACAAATTGCATCTATTTTTTTTGTATAATAATGAACCGTATTTTTTGTGCATAAACAAGAGTTCACGGTTAACACTGGAACAGTTAAAGCCCAAAAAGAATGTATAAACCGAAATTTTGCTAATATATATTCAAATAGCCTTAAAACTTCATGTCAACTTTGTCCTAATGTATGAAGGAGAAATGATAATGTAAATTTTATTAGTAGCATTTTCTGTACTATAGATTCCAAATGAAGCGAAATTCCGTGGTAGAAAAATAATTTGCGGCACTTGGTTAAAAAAAAGCATGAAAAGGCCTTTGATATATAGTCTTTTTAAAAAAATAGCCTCTAAAACAGATATTGATATTCAGAAGATTATCAGTTGATATTGATAGACCAGGTGAAGGTGTCAAAAGTTGCATTAAAGGATTGTGCAAATTCTTCATGTGCTATCTAAATATCGGTAGATGAAATTATAATCAATAAGGAACTAAATTCATAAATAAAAATGATAGTGGACTTGAAATACGCGTTATAATCAGTTTTATTATTTTTTATTATATTATAAAAACTACTAAGACCACATAGAAATTGATAAAATGTAATAATGCAACTTTTACTGTTGAGATAAAAAAAATATTGTAGAAACTGCAAATATACGCCAGAAATACATCATTTTGTATATTTAATAAATCTAAAAGAAATATTATGCCCTAAAATATTATTTTTGCATAAATTGCTGGTAAAAATTAAAAGTAACATACACCAATAATTACCATTCTTATATGAAGTGTTTTATATTTTTTATATTGATAATTATTCTTTAAATTTATTGCACTATTTTGGTAATTCCATATATTATAATGTTATTGTTTTTTTTTGTTACTTCTAGACATACGTACTGAAATAGTCTTTTCATGAAGAATGTACTTATTTTATATACTATATTTTTGCTATCTTTTCATAATTATGTAGAAATTTTACATTCCACTATAAAATATATTTGCCTAACGGTTTTCTTAATCAGATCTTTTGTTGTTTTCTTTTGTTGATTAGCATTTTTCAAGACTTATTAGTTAAATTATTCTTCTAATTCAAATTTTTCTTCGTATCATAATCACTACATTTTATATATCATATTATTCCTGAATATTTATTGTACTTAATGAATTATATATAAATATAATCGATGATGATTTCGAAAATATAAAAACATTAATGTTTATAAACATGATGATTCTGGGTTCATATCACATTTAAATCTTTTGAAAAATACAAATGAAATAGAATAATATAATATGTTTATGAAGTTTTATTCAGATAAAAATTCCTCTAAAAACATACATTTTTATATACATGGTAGGATTTTTTATTAACCTTTTATTTTAATAAATTAAATTTTTTTAATATATCGATATCTTATTAACAATCCCACAAAGATAAATTTCAAAAAAAACGAGCAAATATTTTGGTGACTATATGGAATCCTTTTTCTAGCGGTTTCTTTGATTCGATTATATTACCAGTGGTTCAAATAATTGCATTTTATGTATTTAAAATTAGTGATTCTTTATGTGAACCAATCTACATATACCCCAGTGAAACCTTGTGATCATGTTTCTGAGCCATATCCACTATTTTAGAAATCATAAGCAACTAATTTCGCATATTTTTTTTATGCTATATTTTTCATCAGCGTATTCTATCCCTTATACTTATTTGAATTTCCTTTCTCAATTGAGCATACACATCAGGCATATTTTTTTTATCTCATAAATGATTGAGTTATGATACGGCACAATCTATGCCTGTATTTTTTTAATAATAGAAGTATTATCGTAAACCTCTGCTCCGATGCATAATTTTTATTTTAAATTTGTATAAATACCCATGAAACAAGTATTCGTTCTCATTATTTCTATAACATAATAGTTTTCAGATTATATTCTATAGGAAGTAAGCTTCACTTTGAAATTTTTTTTTAAAGCTGTGAGGCAAAATTCCACAAAGAAAATATAAATAAATCTACGGTATATATTATATACCTTCTATGCCTTTGACTATTTTTAACAGTTTACATGTCAGGAACTATTTTTTTACATATAATTAATTATAAAAACTTGAGTTAATTCGAATATCATATATATAGCAGCCAAGAAAGATCCATTTTCTTTTTATTCCAATTCATTTTTTTAAAAAAAATTGGCTCTATTTTATTTATTATGTAGTTATGACAAGCAGTATCACTGTTATTCTATAATATTTTACGCAAAATTTTAGTATGAAATATGTATCAACATATGTATAGTTAAGCATCTATGCTAATATAAGTTGGTTTTTTGGGGATGTAAATAGTAAGCATAAAGGTTTTTCTAATTTATTTGTGTGTTTAAGTTTCCACGTATTTGAATAATTATATCTATAACTATTACACAAAATCCATTAACCATCACCTTTAAATATTCCTGCTACATTTAGACTTTCGTTTTTTTAATGATAAAGATTTTTACGAATAAGAAAAAAGATAAGTTTTCTCTAAAACCGTTCTAATCTAAGAAGCCTGAATATATTTAGTTGAATATTTATATATGAATTCTAAATGATATTATTGCACATAGAGGCAACACTATTATCCTGTCTTTTAATGAGTAAATTTTGGTTTTTAGACCTATCATGAATTTTATTTTTTTATCTGATTTTACCTTCATATTCTAATAAATATTGCAATGACTTTAATGATTCTTTCAATGAAAAACATATATTTAAACATATTTATCTGTTATTTTCTACATGGTATACTTAAAAATTTTAATATTAAAACCACTTTAATATTTTTTCTACTGAAATGATATAAATTTCTGGTTTCTGATTCTACATGTTTAATTAAAATCTTAAAAAGGTACAGATAACAGAGCGCTTATATTTTTTTCATTATGTCATCATTCATAGGGTTCGAAATATCGCTGTTTATTTTTAGTATAAATAAATCATTTGATACTAATACATTCATACAACATATAATATGATATAAACTTCAAATAATCATTTGACTATATAATTTAATATCAATTTTAGAGATACTAACAAAAGACAATTTTATAGAGCATTAACAGATACGGTAAAATCGGGAATTAAGGCAGATAGGGAAAATATTGTGAATTTCTGGTCAAATATGTGGACTAAAAGCACCAAAACTTTAAACTTAGATACTTTCTGCGCAAAAACGCGCTGGAAAACACACCACAAATGGTTTTTATCTCCGAAACATAATTTTTCCAGATCATCAACTACCTGCCTAACTGGAAAGCTGCTGGATGCGATGGTATATACAACTTCTTCATCAAAAAAATCACAAAATTACACCCAAAATTATATGAAACAGTAAAATCAATATGCCTTTAAAACAAAGAGGTAAAAGGTTGGTTCTACTCTGGTATCACATACCTCATACCTAAACAAGAAATTTTAAATGGATAAGAATTCAGACCTATAACATGCATGTCAAACTTATATAAATTAACTACCGAAGCTGTGACAATTATACTACAGAAAGACGTCGAATCGCGAAACCTACTATCAGAAAACCAACTTGGTACAGTCAGAAGAGTACAGGGAGCTAAAGAACAAGCCATGATAAACGTTGCAATAAACAGTCAACATAATAATGAATTACACGTTACATGGTTCGATAAAAAAAAGCATTTGACTCAATCGACCACGAGTATCTTCTGTCCTGCTTAAAAAATCTTAACATACAAGAATGGATGATTGCCCTTGTTATCTGTGTTAACAAAAAACTGGAAGTTATCTCTAAGATTAAACAATGAAGAAATCTTAAAGAAAAGAATTGAAAAGGGAATTATACAAAGAGATAGTCTATCTCCACTACTGTTTGTTCTTTGTATGGATCCGCTAAGCCGCCGATTAAATATAAAGTTTCCATCAATATCCATCAACCTTGATAAGAAGGCATTTACAACCAATCACTTCCTTTTCATTGACGATTTAAAGATTTTATCGAAAGAAGAAAGTAACTTAAAACTAATGTCCAATGAAGAAACAAAATTCTTCGGATGTATCGGAATGGAAATTAACGTTACCAAATCAGCTACATACAATATAAATTGCAAAGATATTGCCACAAAAAAAGAAGGAAAAGATGGATATGAATACCTCGGACTACTGGAAGTTCCAAATCGAGAACTAAACCCAAAACGATGGATAAAATTAGAAGTGAAATGCTAGAAAGAGTGAAAAGCATTTGCAAAACTTAACTAAATGGTAAAAACATAATAAAGGCGATTAATGAATATGCAATATCACTGATAAACTACTATGTGGGTTTATTAAAGCTAGAACCAGAAGATTTTAGAAAGCTAGATGATGAAATCAGGCGAATACTAATAGAAAACGGAATACACTTACAACCAGCCAATATTATAAGATTATATCTTAAAAGAAATGAAATAGGACGTGGATTGGAAAATATTGAGTTTAAATCCGAAAGAATACTCTACCAACTAATTAAAACTCTAAACCAAGAAAAAGGACAATCACCCAGAAAAGCCGCAATATTTAAATTTGAAAATGAAAATGCAACACATCTATCCGTAATAAATAGATTCCTCATTACAAAATATGGCCTCGTTGACATAGATCTTTCTGCGCTTGAATTAAAACAAAAAGAAAGTTATTCGTTTAAATTATAACAAAAAACACTACATCAAAAACTCTTCGATGTTCATAAAAATCCAACGCTTGAAAGTTTAGGATCCCAAGTGACTACATTATGTAAATAAAAGACCATTAAAAGAAGCATGATTCTGCTTTGTATAGGATAGAAAGGTATTCTTTGGAGATAGATCAAGGTGCCCGCACTTTAACGACTCAATTAAAACTGTCGACCACTTAGCAAGCAGATGTAAAAAAAAAGCTTAGCTATGACTATACAAGAAGAAACAACGAGATTGTAAGATGTCTTCACTTTATGTTGGCAGAAAATACAATTTCAAAAAAACCAAGAAGACCGCAGACACTCTATACAAGAAATAATGGAAAACGAATTCGCGGAGATCAAAGTAAATACAACAATGAAACCAGACATTTATTTATCGAAGGACAGACCCACTATTTTTGTATATGACAAAAAGAAGAACAGCATCACTCTGATCGAAATTGGCGTGACAAGTATTGACAATATAAAGATAGTTGAAAACATAAAATTATGAAAATATGACCTGCTACAATATGAACTGTCATTAATATACAAATACACGACAAAAATTATTCCATATGTTATAACATGGGACGGTGTGGTGACACGATATCATAGAAGGTTTCTGAAGGAACTAGATGTCACGAACCTGGTTGTGGCATATATTCAAACTTTGGGATTGAGAAAAACCCTTGAATTAATAGGTCTTCGAAAGAATGAGGGGCATTGAAAAAGACTTTGGAGAGGAGAAGATGGCCGAAAGTATAAATACGCTGTGGTACAGAGAATCAAAAAAGCTGTGTCTGAGAACAAAAACTAAAATTACGACTAGAAATATAGCCCATAAATAAAAAATACGCATATAATATCCGAAAACCAAATACTTTGAAACCCAACATTAATGAATTAAATTTCAATAGAACAACGTAAAATATATGAATCTATAATTAAATAGATTTTTTCGCGGTTTTCTTAAACAAAAACATGTGATGTATGTATATTGAATATCAGGATGATATTTTGGGCCCGCAATTTTAGCTATTTATTATCTAAAAACAGAAATGAGTCGATATATATCCGGATTTATGTATAATAATAATAATAAACATAATTTAATATACGTTGTAAACAATAAAATAAATTTATACAAGAAACATAATTAATGAGTTGATTTATTTATGAATAAGCTAAAATTTCTAATTCAGAGACTTATAAATGCATAAATTAGACGGCAACTAGTATTTAGTAACTATAGATAGTCCTAAAAATAAATTTCATCTATAAATTATATAAATATTATAATTTTTTAATATAACAATATAAAAAAATATTGATGTCACGTATACGTTCACCTAAGTAAATAATATGGTTCAATGCGTTAATTTGACAAATTATGTATTTTATCTGTTATAAAGGATTTTTAATGATAACTTAAATTATTGATATAAAAAAGCGATATATTAAACTTATTTTGCTATGCAAATGTGTGAATAAATACATTGCAAGCGCATATGGTTTACTATTACGGCATAATGTGTTTTTTAAATGATATTCTTTGCATGATGCATTGTTTTTTGATTTATCTTTACAATAAAAATTTATGGGTGGATATTACAAAAATTATAAAAAGGTTTTTAGCTTTAATTCTAATAAATTTTCTTGTGAAATGGGTAATTTAAAGTGACGTTACTATATTAAATGTTTTATTCCTATATTATTAAAGTTAGAAAGAATAAATTTAGAACAATTTCATATGAGCAAATGTAATTCATACTAATGTTTGAATTCATATAAGTAAATTTTGAACCATAGAAAGCCTAATAAAACATAACGGCTCGTTTATTTTTATAATTTGAATTTATTGCACATACAATATTAAAATATACTTTGTTATACTTTTATGTGAAATTTATAAATACTCTATTACATTAATTTAGGCTACTGTTTTTATTTATATTTACAGTTTTGAGCATATAAAGCAAAAATCCACATAAAAAATATAAATGCAATTAAAAAATGAATTTTTCAAACTATTACGTCATCTATTTTAATAAACAGCTAAAATTTACGCTGTACTTGTGGTATGAATTTCTAAAACTTTGGTCAAATTAGACGTTGCTAATTCCCTAATTTTTGCGAGAAATGGCTGTGTATTAAAAATTTGATATTTTCGGACGTCTTTGGCGTGATAATTTATACATTCAAAATTTAATTTTAACATATAGAGACGATGTTGAATAAAATAACAATCACTATCTCTTGAAAACTACCTTGAATATCTTAAACACAAAATTAAAAATATTTTTTCTGTGTTACAAATTGTATGTGTATATAAATTCTAAACGAATTATCTTATTTTTTTTTATTTATTTACTCGTATATCAACACTTTAGAAGCTAATTAGAATTGGATTTTTTGCTATTCTGATGAAACACCATATTTAGTTTTACACGCTTCTTTGTTCATAGTTTGATCACAATGGATATAAGCTGTTATTCCAAGGGTTAATATAATGAAGGCGGATTTTATCTACTTCAGTTGTTGCTATATCATGCTATCCCTTCCACTCTAAAATTATCTAAATCCATTCTAAATGGGGCATGGATCATTAAATGTTAGTGACAATTTTTCAATATACACTGAAAAAAATTAATTTATATGGTTTTTCAGTTCTATTATGGTTTGACTTTCATGTTTTGACAGACTGCTGCAAGCTGATATCCATAATTTTAGTAAATACATTTAAATTCTGGTTACATTCTGTATTGAACGCAGCCTCTCTAATTAAGCTTTTCCAAATCAAATGTACCATTGCACCCTATAAACTATTAAATTGATATGGAGTATATAGCATTTATGGAAATAATTTTTATTATAAATAAATGAATTCGATATATATTTAGACCGTTGGAAAAGAAAATTATTAGTACTAAGAAATCATCTATGTATTTTTTCATATAAAATTTATACGAATCGTTTCGAGACAACCGTATATAAAATTTTGTAGGCATTAAATACAAATAAAATTGAATTTATAAAATCACAATTTGTAATAACAGAGATGTTTCTTTTTTATTATATATAAAATTTTGTGGATTTTTATTCTCGCTTATGTAAATTTATTATTTGCGTATAGTTTTTAATCATCAATGCATAACATTATATTTTATTTTTTGTACACATATAACAAAGCATATATATCTGTACAAAATTATAAAATTATTTATGGGCTGTTTTTCTTTGGATCAATTACATCTATTGAGACGTAAATAGCCCATCGGGAACATTTAACTGCTCCTTGATACACTATTGACACTTTCCCATAATTTGTTTTATAATCAGAATCACATCTTTTCTCAAATGAGATGAGTTCAAGTGTCTTGCAGAGTTTTTGCCCTATTAAATATATAATTATCAGAACCCCCAAGTAGGAATATGAACTAATCTAAAAAGAGAGCCAAAAACACACATTTTATAGTAAATTTTGGCTTTTTTCTAGTATTGAAGTATATTTTCAATAAGAATCCCACATAGAAAGGTAAATTTGTGCCTTAAATATTTTGAAAGCAAGTTTAAATTTGTGAATTAAATTATAAAAACTATAGACATTCGTTCTTCAATACCTAAAAAAAAATTTTTATATTTCTTTTAATTTTTTCAATTATAGATATTGTTATATCTTACAAAACATATCCTCAAAAAAAAACCATATTATGTGTAGGGAACAATATTAAAACCAATTGAACTATTAATTTTACGAATTATCGTCCATAAAATATAGAATTTTCGATTCTTTTAGTGTATAAAAGCTTACAATCATAATTTCATTGTTTAAAATTCATACATAGTAATCACACCAAATATGCTTTTTTAATAAATCAATTTACCTAAAATGAATAACGTAACATTATTTAATACAATAGCATTTGCAGTTCAGATAAACCAGATACTTTATCATGTTTAGCATCAAAATAATTGTACTAAGAAAAAATATATTTTAAATTAAATGCATATATTAGTTCGACAAAAGAAAATATGACTGCTAGTATCTGAGCGGATATTAATATACAAGTGCAAGACTTATAATTATCCCATATGTTATAACATGGACGATGTGGTGACACGATATCATCAAATGTATCTGAAGGAACTAGATACCACGGACCAGGTTGAGGCATATATGTAAACCATGGGATTGAGAAAAACCCTTGAATTAAAAGGTCTCGAGAGAAGGTGGGGTATTGAAGAAGACTTTGGAGAGGAGAATATAGCCGAAAGTATAAATATGCTGTGGTACAGAGAATCAAGCAAGCTGTGCCAGGGAACAAAAACTCGAATTTTAGCCCATAAATTAAGAAATACTTTTATTTATATAACATTTTTCGTAAAAAAACACTTTTCCCTGATTATAAAACGTTTTAATGCAATCATATCACTTTTAAAAATACATTAACTAAAATAAACATGTCAAAAACACCGCGTCTATTACTTCGATTAAATTTAATTTGATAAATAGATCATTATTTCAATATTAAAAAGGCTTTATCACCATTTTATATACACAGCGTTGCAAAAAGTACGATAATAATTATTATGGAATTTTCTATCCTATAATGAAATTTTATTTTCGTATTTTTTGTGTCGGTATTTATCTACCCTAAAATTGATGAGTTTAATGAAATTTTAATAATGGTGTAGCTTTATTATTTTATACTCACGAGAAAATATATAATAAATTAGATGCATAATATAGTTATACGGTGTCAATATTCAAGCTATTAATTTTTTTAAATATTTAAATTTTGATTCACCCATACAAGATCCTTTTACAATTGCCAAATAAGATAGCAATCCATCTAGCTACATGTGATGCTTTAAACACTTAAAGACTGGCCCATGATTAAATAATTCTTTCAAGATCAAAATACTTTATCATCGTTCTAATATGATAAAACAGTGAAAAACAGAGATTCGAGCAGATAAAGGTCTCTTTGGCTATGTTAAATGATTTGTTTGGCTTGTGGTGAACTGGTAAACAGGATAAAATTTAAATCGTCATCTGATTAAGAGTGAAATAGATGTGGATATGATTATGAATAGATATAAAATATCAACTAATACATGTCTCATCTAAGATTAGAATTATAAATATAATTGTAACGAAAGTATTGACATTCGATTGTTATAGAAAAAAGAGGTCTTTTAAAAGCATGAAATGTAATAATTGTTTGTATATTTTTATAATCTATCAAGAGAATTCAATATATGCTTGGAAAGAAATATTATGATACACGATATATAATATGAAGCATAAAATAAAGGTTTTATATAAATCAATCTTAAGGTTATATTGTCAATATTTATAATATAATATCATTAAGAAGCAAAATTTGGAAAATGAATTAAAAAAAAATACCAAAGCTCAATTTATAGCTTTGAAATTTTATTTATAGCACAAATAGTAATATGTAACAGATGAATAGCTAAATTGACTTTAAAATCAATACATATTATTTTACATAAATTCATATATTTTAGTGTATTTTTATTGATCTATTGTAATTTATTTTTTAGTTTATTCTATTGATTTTTTAAAATAAGGAAGAAGTAATAATTAAACAAATCGTGCATTTCGAAACCGAACTGTAAATATCAAAAAATCATGCAAATTACATTTGCACACACAGCGTAAATTATTTTTTCATTTCGGGCTTTAAATGTTTGATTTTAATCATTTATGTTTTATTTTTCTGAAAATATACCATATGGTATTTTTTGCGTACTATCACTGCTATTTTGCATTTTTAACATGTATTATTGCCTTAAAATATATATGTAATGTGCATTTAGTTTTTTTAAATATTTAGTTATACCCATATTTTGTTGCTCAATGTAAATTGCATGTATTTTTATTAATATCTAGCATGTTTAGCTGTAAAAATTTCGTCATATTTGTATTAATAAATAAATTTTGTCATTATATTAATTAAAATTATAAAAAATGTATTTAATTTAAGTAAAATAGCAAAAAATAGATTAAAATAGAGATATAGGATTGTTTGGATACTCACATAAGAAACTTAAAATGTAAAAAGGCATTTCTTAAGATTTCGTAATTTTATGTTGTGCCATGAAATGAAAAATATATTTTGATAAAACGTTGTTGATTGATTTTATTATACGTCAATATAACTTTCACTTCTAAAAAACAAATGAAATAAATAAAGCCTACATCTACATGTATTGCGTTTTTAAAATAGATCATACTGTTAAAAGGCCAAAAATAATTTTATACGAATTTAAATCGGTTTACATATGTAAGTAAGTCTATATATTTTTTCTGACTCCCTTGTGCATAAATTATAGCCTATAATTTTTATTTTATAAGAATCTAGGTATAACGCATACACAACTTAATATTGTCACATAAATATTTATGTTTGTCAAATATAAAAATGATCAAATCAAGTGGTACATATCTGATATATCCTTGACATAAAAGAGAAAGTTTTTGCTTAAATTAGATTATGTATCTTTCTAAATGATAATGAAAACAAATGGTAATATATATATAAAATCGGTTTTAATGGTACAGCTATATACGTGATTTAAAAAAGTGATTTGGCGGTAAATGTAATTTTTATAAATTACATTTCAGCAGAAAAAAAAATATTTTGTCTATTAATAACACTGACCAAGCTATCATTTAAATAGCAGCTTATTTTATGAAAAATTTAGCATTTAGAGAAAGGAAAATCCTCGGAAAATTATTTAACTATAAAAAGGCTGTTATTACATGTCAAAGAACCAAAAAAAAATTTATTTTGATTAGGAATTCTATATAAAAAATATTTATGCTTTTATCTAAATAATTTTTTTATACATAATTTAACTAGTAAATATAAAAAATTTGGATAGCATTACAACAGAAATACATATATTGATATTAACTTACATCTAAAGACGCTGAAAACTTATTTTTGTCGTATCGGTTAAAAAATTATTTTATATATGTCGAAGATAATTCTTGTTTTATTCACAGCATAAATATAAAACTTATAAATTTGTAAAAAATTCTTACATTAAAAACAGTAAAATAACCATATAATTTAATGTTGTTTTTAATAGTTTAAGAATAATTAAAAATGAAAAATTCCTTATTTATAAATAATGATGTACTAAAATATGTAGCGATTACAACTATTTATGTAGTCTAGATATAATTATAATCGCATGAATCAAAGCGAAAATCAAGATAATATTATGAAAATTCTTATATTGTACAAAAGTCAATATTTCAAAAACATTTAAAACACCCAAGTGTGTTATTTTATATTTTTTATAAATAAAATAAGCACAAAACGAAGGAAAAATCCGTGTCTAATTGGTGGACTTATATAAGAGATTCGGCTTAATTTTACCAAAGTATCGAAATACACACAGAAATTAACTGATAGTCGATGCATAACTTTATAATACATAGAAACTAGAAATATAAAATATCAAATTTATATATAAAATAAAAAAAAAATTAGCAATCATCTTCTTTTGACGGCATTTGACATCGGAATTAATTTTATGCTTGTTTTTATAGATGTAAATATAAATACTGGCAGTTATTATATCTTGTACAAATACGTTTTTTCTCTATATCATATAAAAAAACGAGTTTAATTTTCATCAAATTCTTTAATATACACAAGTCTACTAGCATGTAATATATTGTGAGTTAGAAAAAACAAATACCATATATGTACGAAATAAAATAAGCATTCAAAAAAACAAATATAGTTCTGATTACGTTTGTAATAATGAAAAAGTCTGCTAAAGTAAATTTTTTATTTCTTAAATACAAAAAATATCTGGTGCAAAAAAATTGTTTAGGACAGTATGGTTCAATAAAAATGATATTTATAAAATTATAATCAGTAAACATATTTAATTGTATATAGCTTGCTAAATTTGCATATTTTATAGTCAATATCATAAAGTACAAAATTTTTGGGTATTATAGAATTTCTGCACAAATTATGACACAGATTATGAAAAAAAAATGTTTTTTTTTGCTATAATTATATATTTTGTGATATATACAATAATTTTTATTGGAAACATTTAACACATAATATTATTTTGTTTAGTTGATAGACATAATTATGGTTTTTTACTCTTCCGTTTCCTATTTTTACTTTCTAAAATCGCAAAATTTTAGTTAAATTAATGGCCGAATCATTTTTAAACATGTGATGGTCATAGATAAAATACCTTTAAAAAATTTAGAGAATCTGAAAATAGTATGTGAATACTATGCCCTTATACACATTTTATTTTTTATTTTGTTATACTTTAAAAAAAAATGATGATAAATTTTTCTAAAATAAATACAAATTGTTGTATAATTAAAATTTAATATGCTCTATATAGATCTCAAAATCATAATACTTGTAATAATATTATCTGCAAACCATCTAAATTGATGCAAATAAACAAAAATTATGATAAACTTTTATTTTTTCAGCCAAAATGATCTTTCTTTTTGATAGATGCTAGTCTTTCGAAACTGATCATATCAAATTCATGTTCCTTTGATATATTTTCTTATCATTTCAGATATATCTAATTTTTTTAGCTGTATATGGTAAATTATAATCTGTTTAGTGTGTTTGAATATTAAAATTTTGCAATATTATCCAACTCTTCACGCTTACATTTTTTCATATTTTATTATGAGTCTAACAAAAATGCTGAAAGATTACTTTTCCTTACAATTATTTAGACATCATATAGTTTTAATTGAATAATCTTGCTATAAAAAAAGTAAAAAAATATAATTATTTGTTAGATTCAGGTAGTCTACATATGATTTTTTCATTATATACTATATATTATATGGTTATAAATTGAAAAAGCTTCTACGAATACTACATTTGATTATTAAATAATTAAACGAACGTAAATATTAAACAAATCATCTATGATTTGATTTTCTAATGATTTTAAATAAAAAAAACCCTAAACATCGATAAAAAGTAGTTATTTGTTCCGTAATATACAATTATTTTATATACTATTTCTTTTCTATTCATATTTTTTCATTTTGATTTACATCTCATTTTTATTTGTGGGTATATTTACTTATTTTCTTATTTTAGTTGTTCAAGTAGAACTTTAGATTCTCTATAAAACATATTATGCTAGTATTTCTTTTATATTTATCATTTGTACAATTTTTTCGGTGAATCTTCAAGTCTTTAAATTTTATGCCAAAAAATATTACCCAATCATATTTTTTGGGTGTACTCTTCTGCACATAATAATTCCTAGCCCTTTAATATACGATTTATATTGTATAGCTTTACCATTCCAAGTTTTTACCATTGGAATATCGAGTTCTACCCTTTTAAAGGAGAAAAATTTATTTGCTCTTTGATTCTTTTTTCTTACCTTCTCATTTATATCATCGTCAGATTATCAATACTAGTTATTTCCATTTCTACCAACTTATCAAGTTTAGTTCTTATAGCACAAGAAAATGTCTGGTCGATCATATGATATTTACATATATGTTTTGATTTTTGTATCATATTTTATTATTGCTATTTTTTTTAATTACTTGTTTGAACCGAGTTTTTCTAGTTTTATTTGATTTTTTTTTGATTTTTTTTGATTTATTTTATGTGAAAAATTTGCATGCATCTGTCAGTATTTTCTATATTTTATGTATATAATCCGAAGGGACATTTTTCTACATCGAATTACATTAGTCGTCTGTTTTATTTGTTTATTATAGTGCTGACATGTTGACATTTCTGTAAAGATCATATTTCTATCCGGCAATTGTGATTCATGCTACTTTCTTTGGCTTATCATACAAGTTTACAGCCATTGTGAAAGATTTCCAAGTTTATCATCTAGTTGTTATAGTTTCAGACAGGATTTTGATGTAGTTGTATATCTATTATTTTACAACAATAACTTTCTTTCTGGATTAACCAATAAGCACCAAATCCAACTTAAAGATTATATTGAAACCCATATAAAAAATTTAACTACAATAAATACGAAAATTATGATTAGATTTTATTGGGCCCAGTATTTTTTAATACCATCTTAGATAATTTAGATGTACCACAAAGAATTGAAAATATATGAAAAATGAATCATAGTAATACAATAAAATATCGTATAAAATTCTTGCTATATTATCTATGCATCAAGAATCATAAATCCCTTGTTCTTATATTTCTTATCAGTAAGATTAATATAAAATAAAAATTAGTTCTTTATAATGATTTTAAAAGAGAAAAATGATTAGTTCTAATAAAATTATCGCTAAAAATTTTTATTTTTCTAATTTATATTATCCACATTTTATTTTTTTCTTCTAAATCGATAAACCTTTATTGCTTGTATATCTTTTATTGTTCAAAATGGCATATGAAATAGATCTCTAGATTTTTAGTCTTAGAAAGAAAGACTATTATCTATATTTTAATAGGAACAAGTTATAGCATGGATTTTAAACCTTTGGTAATATAGGTTTGACTAGTTTTTTTATATATTTATCGTTAAAAATATTAATTGTGTCGATATTGATAGTGGAATAAACCTCACAACAATTTCATAGCTAAAAAGTCTTTATATTAAATTGAAATATAATGAAGCAACATATTTCTTATTAATTCAAATAAGTTTGATTTTGATTTTTAAATATAATCTAGATTTTCATTATTTTATTATCTCTGAAATATTTATTTTTTTAGAAATTTTATGTGTTGATTTAACATTCAAAAGCTTTTATTTAAGCAAATATTTAATTTTTCCCATATATTTTCTACATTAATTTATAAGCACTATGGTGCTTATGTGGATATAAAAAGGTCACTCTTTATAATCTTAAAACATGATCAAACTGGTATTTATATTATAGAAGAACAAAATAACAATTCATATAAATCTCGTTCATAATCTATTGTTTGCTATTTTTTTGATATAAACTATTTTTGATTCAATTTATCTAACCCATGATTTATCTATTTAAAGAAAATAACGAAGTATCATATTTCTCCAGATTAATATAAAGTTGCGATTAATGTTAATATTCCAATTTTGATATTCGTTTAGGTTGAAGTTTATATCTATTTATATGTTGATTTTATATTAAACTTATAACACCGATGTTTCTAGGTTAAATATTTATAAGCATACTCACGGTCTGCAAGATTGCGAATTTTCTTAGGATTGCATATTTTATATTTATAATTTTTTTAATGCACATATGTTTTCTATACTTTTTACTGGGCCAATTCATTTATTTTATGCATCATAATATCTTTGGTAAATTGTTTTTGCAATACAATTTATATTTATAGACAGAGATTAGCGTTTATCCATATTATTTGATTCTGAGATTTCTATCTAAAAATATCTAGTAGCTAGAAAACGTTATTTAATTAGATGATGGAGTACTGTAATAAATTATCTCTAGATTTAGTTCCTTTCTGAACGAAACGCATCTCGCAATTAATTCCTAATATTTCATAAAAAATGGTTGATAAGTATGTATAAACACGCATATTAGCAGGTCAATAGATCTGAGTAAAATCCGATGAAATTTAAAAACGAGAAATCTTAAATTCTTCTATAAATGCAGCATTTACACATTACAGCATATATTTGTCTCGAACCAATCCTCACATAATTCAAATAATAATATAATGGATCTCACCAATTGACGCCAAATTTTTAGCTTATGATTCCATATATAATAAATATCCTTCGAAAATGAGATTCATAATATTATAGTTGAGTACACTATAAACTTTACGAAGATCTTACTCCTCAACGGTACCACGGTATAATTCATGTTATTTTTCATTAAATATCAATTTGAGAGAACTTAGAAAATTTTTATATGATTGATCTTTCTTCTTCATTGAGTTTGATGGGGTTCTTTTAATTTTATTTAATCATAAAAAAATCGATACAACCATCACGGATCAGATAAATTTTAAGCCAAAAAGAAATCTATATCTTGTATATCACACTGTTCTACGCATTTTTTGTACTTATATTGTGCAATATAGATAAAATTTAAACATCATCTTTTTAACGATTTACTAAATAAAAGTAAATTTTTTTTATTTCTCGAATGCCACTTAGAATTTGCAGAACTTTTTAGCGGGAGAACGCAAGTTCCTAAAATATTATTATATTTTAGTACTACACTTCTTTTTTATACATGTCAAATTATCAGAATGTTTGCAATTTAAAGCAAAATTTTGACTATCTTTAAACTTCAACATCCTTAATAGCGCTTTTCACGCTAAAAATAGATTTATAAATTAATTTCAAAATAAAATATTGTCTCATTTTAAATTTTTTATTTCACCTATGATAATTTTGCAACAAATATTTGAGCATTTATGTATAACAATAAAATCTCGAATAATTCTGCTTCATCGGATATTTTCAAAGTATTCGTTATATGGTTACAAAGAAATTGTTACTGTTTAGATTTTTAAAATTTTAAAAGTATTTTATTGCCCTAGAGAAATCTGTTTTGTAAATGTAGCTATGTTTGTTGCATTTTAAGTTCTTCATTTATCTGGTTTGTCTATAAAATTAATTTTAGTAATTTATGGAATGACAGTTCTGTTAGTTGGCAAATTTTTTACGTGTAAATGGTACGTAATACTTTTTTGAATGTAACATACAAATTATATAAAATTCAATTCACATTCATTGGTTGATCTAGCAAAATATTACGTTTTACAATTATGAAATTGGTCAAAAAATATAGAATAACAAATGCGTTTTTATATTACTCATTAATTTTTAAAACCACAAATTTTTGATGAAGATAAAAGACCTTCATGGTTTCTATTTATAGTAAATGGTTTCTTGAAAATATTTAGTCAGAATATCTGGTGTTTACTACAATTATATATGTTTCAATTAGAATTTCTTTCTAATCAAATATATTTTAAGGGGGTTAACATCCATGTTTTTTACACCGAGCAGATATTTAATTTTTTTTTTGATTTATTTCGTATTTTATTTTGTTATAAGTACCTTTTCTAAATAAAAAAATAATTTTTTTCAAACCTTAAATAATTTTTTAACATTATTTTGGTATCTAAAGACATAAACATAAGAAAAAAATACTGATATTGGCTGTTTTTTTATATATAAAATAAGAATATACCATAAAACATGCTTTCAAAAATCTAATTGAGAATAGAAACCTTTTAAATACATTTTCTTAACATAAAACCGAAATTACGGATATTCATAAAAAAAATTTATTTGTCGTATTTTTATAAATTTTACAGAAGAAAATTGCTTGAATTTTTTTAAACACCGACAAAAAAATAATCTTCTTCATTTAACAGCCATAAAAGCGTCCTTTAAGCGTAATTGAGCATTGAAGTATATACAATCAAAACTGTGGTAATTTAAAATGTATTTTTCTGGCATTGTAATGAATATAAGTTATTTCTATAATGTAGCATTTTATCTTTTAATGCCTATAATTAACATATTTGAAATCATATAAAAAAAATAATTTGTGTACTATGTTATGTAAAATAAAATTGTTCCCAAGCATATATATTTTCGTATAAATGGGTAGAAAACCAGAAGTCTATTTTCAGAGAAGCTCGCAAAATTTGATAAGGAGCTAAAAAAAAATATTTTGGGGTCAAAAAAAGTACCATCTCGTCTAAATTATATAAATTAATGTGTTTTTAGGAAAGCATATATTGAAAAATATAAATGTTTGATTTTTTAAATCAGTAGATATATCAAAACAATTAGCAACTATATTTATATTATAAAAAATAGTAGATTCTATATCTGGGATGGTTTAAAGAGAATAATACAACCATTAGTAACTTTTTAGTAAAAATTTAATTATAGGATTATAAAGCGATCAAAATGGAGCAAAATTGATATGGAATATCCTTCGATATTGTCATTAGATCTATTTAAATTTATTAAAATTGTGTTTGTCTTTTAATAATCCCATAAATAAAATATAACCCAAATATCAATGCATATCAAATTTTTATGATGGTATTACTTCAAGCTATATTTATGGGTAAATTCATAATAAAAAAGCAAGATAAAAAATCAAAAGCATTACATGTTGGCGTTCAAGAACAATTGGATGTTTTTTAATTAAATAAAACTTAAGATAAATCAATCGCAAACGATTTAGAGTGATAAAATCATAAACATTTGACAAATTTATAACTAAAAATATATATTTATTCTCTTCTAAATGGCTTGTTTATAATTACAAAATAGATTTCGTGTTCTATACATGTACTTAGCTATATTTTCAAACGAAAAATTACAATTTTGTCATAAAAAAAGATTTTTTGCTCATGATAATGTGCGATGAAAATAGAACGATTAATAGATTTGTACTTTTTAATTTATAAAATTTATCAAATATGAAGAATAATATAATATAGAATAAAAAGATTAGTCTAAAGTAACGATATAATGATTATATAAAAATTTAGACATTAATACTTTATTTTTATATCTAACCATTCAAATAAGGTTTTACTTTTTAACAATTTATTAAAATAATTTTCAAAGTTTGATTCATGAATAACATTTTTTACATTTTGTTAGTATATCTCGAGTTTAGTTGCATGAATATTTTGTTGAAAACAATACTTATTTTATGTTTGTAAGCGTTGTAAACTTTAAAAAAATATTTACGATTACAACTGTGCTTATTTTTTGGTTTTTGTATACGGCGCAGAATTTATATTATCATGGAATTTGTTTTCACCATTTTTTTATAATATAGAAATTAATTTTTAATCCGTTTTTTTTCTGCAATCATCTCCTTATAAACGTAAAGGAATTACACTAAAAACATTGTTAATTATATCTGCAATCATATTTATTTATACAGGAACATAAAAGGTGTAGATTATGAATTAAAAACTAGATCTTATATAACATTTAACTTTAGAAACTTGACTTACAACCTTCTATTTTATATGCACATAATTTGTATAAAAACGTTCTATAGAAGAAAATTTAAAAAGAATACAAAAAAAAAACTGTCGAAAATATTTGTATAAACTCTGCAAGAAATATTCTTTTTAAGATGATATGTTGTATGAATCAGAAGTTTTAAATTTTTTATTTACTATTTTTTGATTGAAAGTGAACTTTAAATAGGTATAGATTTAGTAATTAAAAAGTTTACGTAAACAATAAAACATATAACATGATATTTTTGAAAGCTTTCTCGATTGGCAAGAGATCTCTATAAAAATAAAAATATACAAGCATTCGAGTAATTTTTATATAAAATATGTTATTTTCTTGTCTTATGCTAAAAGTACGTCGAAAATTTTTTCGATCGGCTAACGGCTTATTTTGGTACTTTTTTTATTATAGTCTTTGGAATTATTTATATGAAAGATTATGTTTGCAATAATCATAATAAAAATGATATAAATAAGCCTCTAATTCTGTGAATTTCTAGTTTTATTGACAGTTATTATTTATACCTTTTATATAAATTTATAGGTAGAATTAATAAAAAAAGCCTTTAAAGAGCTATGAAGTGTAATATTCTTCAGAAATATACTTAAAACAGAATATAAAAGGCATATCAATATATAGAATATATATTAATGCACAAAAACAGGATATTTTTATTTTATACAAAAATTTTCTTCATTAAATAATTTTAATATTGTTTTGTGTTATTTAAAGATGATAAGAGCTACATTTTTTGTTATATAAATAATGATAAGACTAAAGTTTTTAGTTTTTCAGGCTAATCAAACTAGAAAAATAAGAAAAATAAACAACGAAATATTATTACATCTATTTGTATTACGTCGAACGAAATAAACTGTACGTAATACAGTATACAAAGTAGTATGAAAAGTTTCATCAGATCTGTGGGATTTATGTATCTTATTCTGTTATTATAGGTAAAATATATTATGAGGGATATAGTAGCAATAAAACATAAAAAAAGAATTTTCTAAATTTATAAATTTTAGTTATTGTGTAGAAAAATGCAGTTGGGCTTTGAAAGATTTGCGCCATGAAGTTCTTGGAGAATTTATGACTTCCTTGTTTCAAAAATTTACTGGGATATTTATTTATAGGTTAAGTTTCTTCAGGTCGGTTAGATCTATTTGGACGTAGTCAGCGTGTTAGAATATCGCACAACTCTTTGATGCATCTTTTGACACCTTCCTTTGACTATATTTATTAACTGCTCTTTTTCTGTCATATGAGATGAGTTCAAGCGTCTTGCGGAGTGTGAGATGTTGTATGTATGCTTCTACTTCGTGGGGGATTTTTAACACTTTGAAATTTTTTTATGATATTTTGTGACCAAGTCATCACATATGGTACTATTCTTGTTTTACATTTGTAAATTTCACTAATTTCATTCGCCAAAATTTCATATTACCATTATTTTTCATTTATAACTAAGGTTAAGTTATCAAGGCTAGTTATATCTATTTCAATCATCCTAATTTTTTATTTTTTTTTTATTCGATAAAAAAAAACTAAGGTCTAATTTTGTTTGATTAAAAATTTCTTTGTATTTTTCAAAAATATAATACTTTTATACAAAGATAAAAATTTATCGATTAATTTGTCATCCATAGATATTAAAATTGAAATTACATACATTTGACGCAATTAAGTTTGTAAAGAACCTATATCCAAATATGAGTTTTCCGAGTATAAAAAGTACATTCATGTTTATAGGAACATATATTTTTTTATGGATAAAATGGAATATGCAATGATGTTATTTTAATAAAATATAAATGAGTTCATACTAGCCTAAAATAGCTTCAATTTTGATAAATTACGAAATCTTGGATAAAATTCGTAGGGTAATTGATTATATAATATCTGAATTTTTTCTATAATAATAGATTGGTAAATTTAAAGACGTGTATATTTTTTTTTGGTGATATAGAGAAAACTTTTAATAAGAAATATCTTAGTATTTTATAATAAAATTTAACAAAATCTATAATAAATATCGTCTCTCCTCTGGATTTTTTTACAATCTAGTTGCTTGCATACGCACAAACATATGTAAGGATTAAACAATAATTTTAATAAACGGTTAAAGAAAATGACGATGCAATTTAGTAGATCGAATTAATTTTACGTAGATTATAATAATGGATACAAACCGATAATTTTAATAAATATAACCTTTGTATTTGCTCAATTACACAAATTTTTATAAATATAACTATTGTATTTGCTCAATTACACAAATTTTTAAAAGTAATTTTGTATAAATATACCTTCGATACTTTTTTTAAATTAAAAACGGTTGGATTGCTAGCTTATAGAAATTTAAGAGGCTGATGAAATCATGTGGGATAAATAAAAACCTTTATAGCAAGGTGTTTTGCGATATTGCAAATAATTTTTTGGCAACTAGCATGTTATTTTGATCTTAAGATTTTGTTATGCATTTCTGTCAGATATAATTAAAATTTAAAAAAGGAATATAATTTATGCTAGAAAAACGTAGGGTAACACACTAAATTTAGATTTCAGAATTTAGTTTAAAAATAAGATAATATAATAATATCTTCGTGCACAATGCATCAAATATTAATAGGTATTTTTTCACATGAAAGGTAACTAATAAAGCGTAAGTATTTTCTTTGATCACGCTATATGATTTACATTGGATCCATTCTTCTGGTCTGATAATACAAAGCAAAAATGAATTATCATCTGATTTAATACTTTTCATATTATATTAATAAATTTTTTTCAAAGTAATTACATATAAAAGACCTTTTAAAACAAGGATTGCTTTCAAATTTATGTTTGACTATAGAAAGGGTTATATGAAATAAAGTTTTTTTTAAATAAATGAGCAGTGTATTTACCAAAAAACATGGTATTACCAATAAAAAAATCTCATGTGACTAGAATCTAAATATTTTTGAAACACCAAAAAGCTTTTTTATAATATAAATTGATATTAAAGATTTAATGCTTAAAAACATTATAAAAAATATATTTCTTATACATAACTTATACTATTTCGCCTCATCATTTCTTGCATTAAAATTTAAACAACAATTCATACAATATTCGAATTTACTAAAATATAAATAAATTTGATAAATTTTTTTTGTGTTAAATTTTTATATTTCAACTGATTGTAAATCTTCCACATCGTATTACATTTGCACTAAAATCTTAAAAACAGCATACTAATTAAGAGAATAAAAGCATAATAAATTATGTCTCAGTACTTGTATAAAGTTTCTATACACACAAACTAAAAACATACTTTTTCAATCTTGTTATTGTTTTTTATAACTAAAAATTTATTCAATGTTCGAACTAGTTTTATACATAATATGCGAAATTTTACAAATTCCGATTTATCTGTTTCTTCTTTTTGATTATTTTTATATTGCTGAGTACATCTAAAATTTATATGATACTAATATTAAGTGTATTTATATTTAGTCATAGTTGATTATATTTAAATTTTGATATTTTTTGATTTTTTGTACATGTTTGTGTACACTTGTATTATGAACTAAAGATATATTAGAACTTAGTATGTATTTGAATTTTTTTTTATATTTTACACAAAATTTATAAGCTTAATATTAATTATTGTATAAAAAATTTAGAAATAAACGAATAAAATTTTTGTACTTTTTATAAAAAGAATTTAATTTTTAATATAGATAGATGACTTAATGACTCGTGAAATATATTTTTTGATATTAAGTTTGCAAATAAATATTTAATTGTATAAAAAATACATTATGTTGCACAGTGTGATTTCCAGCAAAAAAATGCATCGGCCAAAAATGGAATTTTTCTTTCTTAAAATGTTTGTGAAAGATTTCTTTGGAAAAAGGGTTTATAAAAGAGAAACACGAAGTTTGAATTATATGAAATTGAATTTTATTTACAAATACTAAGATATAGCCGTAAATCGTTCGATAGTGTTTTGTTACTTAATCACTAAAAATTTCCTGAAAATTATTTATATAATATCTAGAACAGGCTTTGAAACGATCAGCAGCTTAGTAAATGAATTAGATTTTACTGTAAAGCTCATTTTGTGCGGTTGAATTTAAATAGTGTGATATATTTATGATGATGGGTATTACAATGTATACAAATACCAACATAATAATCGAGTAAATAAAAAAATAATGCGTTAAACTGATTTTTCATGCGAGTGTAAATTTTTAAGATTAAAAAAATATGTAAACATTTATTAACTATAATAAAAGTTTATATTGAAATCGATAGATTTTATATATTCATATAAAGATACAAATTTCAATTCATCAGCAATCAAAATTAATTGTGTTTACAGCAAGCAAATTTGTTAGATAATTCACTTGCCGGTGCTGGATTGAAGAAACATGATGAAGTTATGGTTTGAAAAAATATTGTTTATGATAAGGGTAAACAATATCCATTTGAGCGCTCAAATTTTCATGGCTACTAGTTGCGCATATTAAATGATATATTTTGTTTTATATAATATATATCAATATTATACTGAGAAGTGAATGAAGGTGTTTACTATCATAAATTAATGATAAAAAAGTGAGGGAGAATAGGCAATCAGATTTTTATAGTTATATTTAAATAATAGAAAATAAGACCCATATCATTATAAAGCATAAAAGTATAGAATATCAGCTTAATATTGGTCGAAAACAACCATATTCATCGTGAAAGCAAATAATCGAATTTCTTATGGGAAAATGTAGATTTAAAACGAATTTTGTGTCAATTAGATAATAAAATGTATTAAACATTATCTACCTGCACTCTTATATCAATTGCATGATGTTTTATATATAAAGATCATATAAAAACGTAAATATATGCATGCCAAATTATTGATATAAATCTAAAAAATATATTTTATCATTGTGGCTAGTATATTTATTTTTTACTATATATTGTATGCAGAAATATCACAACACTTTGTTTGATCAATTTAGATATATCTCTTAATAATCAAGTTTTATAATTACATCTTTACAGATAAAAAAATCCGAATCATTAATTAACTTAAATTATCTCTTGATATACTTAAAATCTAATATAAAGATTATTGTATGCAAATTTTTAAGAGAAAACACTGTAGTATTTTGAATATGACATTATATAATAAAATATGAATTTGCTTATTATTTATCAGTTTGGAAAGTCAATATTTTTGCATTTTGATCGCTCAAATCAAATATAAAAACATATAATCAACAACAAAATCAAACTATTTCTACATATAATGGTGTATATCTACGAATAGCAACTTTTCTTGTATACTATCTATTTTTTAGCTAATATATTTTATGTTATTAATAAAGTAATTTTCCGTTACTCTATTGGTTCGTATCCTAACTATTAGATAGTAAACAATATACCTAAATAATTTTTTTTTACTTCGCCTTGTCATATAAAAAGAAATATCTTATTAAGAAAAAACACATATTTGGGATAAATTCCCCGGTTTTCTTATGTATTTCGGTCATTTTTATTTCAATTTAAAAACACAAACATAAAAGATTTTATAAGACTTAAATATTCTGTTATAAAAAATACAAATCATATACAAAAGAAATAAAGATAAACAAAAAATTATTAGGATTTTAAAAATTCGTGCCTATACTTTATTATCATATTGTTCATTGTATTTCTAGTATTTTATCTAAAATAATTCCCTTTTTAAAATAGAGTTTTTAAAAAAATTAACATGTAATGTCTTTTCTGTAAGTTTTGTATGCAAAATAAAATATGACCCTTCTTCTTACATTTTTTTTTTATAATACTAAATGACTCTACATTAAACACAAAAAGAAAATAATTCTACTGCATAATTTATATTGATACCTTTTCCAAAACAATTTTTTTTTGCATAAAGTTAATCCTTTTAAAATATATCATTAGATGATCATAAGTTTATTAATCCCAAAATAATCACGATACATCTTTTATTTTTAAATAATAAATTTAAAAAAATTTTCAGGGGTGTTTTATTCATCATTTGTATATTAAAATAAGATATTTTATGTTATGCGCGTCGTTATAAAAAACTGCTTACAGCCATCTTTGCCATTTATTGCACTGCTAGATATAATATAAATCTGTTTTTTTGTGATTTCTAATGTGTACATCTTGTTTTTATATAAATACGCAATATTTAAAATATAAGTTATATCTTTTGTTGCTGATCGCTTTTATGCGGTACAAATATTGTCCATAATCTTATATAAATGTTAAAGATGGTGTGTTTATAACTTCTAATTTTTAATCTAATTATAATTTTAAAATCTAATAAGCATAGGTCACATTTTATGACGATTTACTTTTTTCTGCATATAAATGGATAGATTTCACGCCAAAAGAATTTTTTTTGTAAAAAAAGTGAAGTATCTTTAGCAAATTAGAATAGAATTTAACTAAAAGCAGAATAATTCAATAAGTTGTAGTCATTAAGTTTTTCCCTAATTTTAAAGCCCTTTAAACATTGTTTGTTTTTTAAAATCTTTTAGAAGTAAAGAAAAATAACATTTTAACCCCTTGTAAAACAATAAATATGCTAAATATATATGTCTAAGAGCTTTTAATAATGTATATTATATTTTAAATATATAAATTATCAAAAATCTTTTATATTTGAACAAAAAGCTGTTGTGTTTACAGTAAAAAAAAACATGAAAAAGCTAGATTAATACATATTATAGATTTTTAAACCAGCTACGCCACATTTGCTTGATTTTTTGCAGATTTAAACGGATTTTATTCTTTTTTTGCCAACGATTAAAAAAATTGAGAGTAATATTGGAAGTGCTTATTTTTACCTGTATACATGGTATATTTAGTAAGAAACTAAGCACAAATTTTGTTTATTTCTATTTTTATCTACATACTTCTGTTTGTTTTAATTTTGTTATTTGATTGTTCGAAATAAATTTTTTTTGTGCATATAACACTGTATTTAAATACTATGTACTTTTCCTATTTTCTATTATAAAGAAAACGTAGACCTATAAAATATATATTTATAATAGGGGTAATCGGCACATATATGTATTAGACTGTAATACTTTTTGCATATATGTTTACAGCAAAAATGATTACTTTTAGTGATAAATATAATATGTACTTTTTATTTCTTTTATGTTTGTAAAGCAAGCATTTATTGTGTATATACATTAAATATTTGAGAAATTCTGTCATATGAAAGAAAAAATCAGCTTAGTTGCTTCTGTAAATTTTAATACTGAAATTACTATATATCCGGATTAACCATTTAGATTTTAGAAAATTTAACAGAATGCAAATTAAAAATTTTTTTATAAAAAAAATTGTTTAATGCATAGTTTTTGGTTTTGGTATAGAAATATAGATAATAAACTATGCATTTGATACAAAAGCTGTATATTTATTTATTCTTCATATGACTTTTTATATGAATATATTTTCTAAACTCAAAAATAATCAACGACTGTGATGTAAAATGCCTTTTTAAAATTTTGAAAAAATTATAATGCATCTTAATATAACTTATAAAATTTACAATAAACTGCTCTAGTAATGTCGCAAGATTCGAATTTAAGTGTCTTGAATTGTGTTAGAGCTTGCATGTATGCTTCACTAAGATCTAGAATTTTGAAGGCTATACATATTTTTTAACTATACTATCGTTGTTATATTATTTTTATGATGTGTTATAAAGTTTTATTTCCTACTTTTTATACACAATTGCAGTAAACAGTTTTTTTAAAACCTTTATTTTTATTTTGTGTATAGTAAAATATCCTATCTGGAATGTTTATCATTTATTTTTCTATATAGATTTACTTTAATTCCAATATACATCCCACAAAATTTTTTAATTACTTTCAATTTGTTTATTATAATTTTGTGTAGTTTATGGACAAAAAAAATGGGGTTCTATCATTGTATATTTGCATCAAGAATTTATGTTATTTACTATATTACATCAAAGCCAATTTTTTCTAAAATATTCAATATATCATTAATTTAAGCTCGCAGTTTTCTATACGACTAGTTTAGCAAAACTAATTTTAAGGTTTCCTTTAATACGCAACAACAAAATACAATTAGATCCCGACTTATTTTTTAAATCAGATATAATGGCTTCTAAATGCATAGACACGGTTTATTTGAATAAATAATTATAAATGCGATATTTAATATTTCAAAAATATATTTCTTTTATTTTTTTATTGTTATATACATCAAAAGAATAAATTTATTGAATCAAAAATAATCTTTTGCTAATATATTATTTACAAAAAATATGTCATCAGATGATACAGTTTGTTTTTGGTCAAATAAACATCTGAAACTATACTATTCTACTAAATGCGCTATTATAGGTTACCTATTATTTTTGTGTATTTATGAGAACTGTGTAACGCATAATAATACAATATGCACAAAAAAATACAGTGAATAACAGAAATATTTCCATAAAATGCGATGAATTCTTCTATTTGCAGTATAAGGCATTTAAAATTTATGATGGCGTATAAAAGCCTTTTTTGGAATATATGAGCAAATTAAAGCCCACAAATGATATCGTCAGAAAAAATTTAAATTTAACGATAGCTGCCAAACTCTTATATAGTAGAATCGGAAAATGTTAGCATCTAGATAGCACAAAAAAAGGTATGCATATATATGAATATGTTTTATATGTGAATTGTAGCTTTTCAAATAAAATCAATATTTTAAAAAATTTGGTATTCTTAATACAATATTAAAGCTTAGGTCCCTTCCGAATAAATATAAAATATTTTATACGCCACTAGAGCAAATTCTGGTTTTTGTTGTATTTTAGATGCTATTAATTTTAAGATAAGTACCAAACTTGTCTAGCGGCAAATAAAAGAAATCGCAATTAAAAGATCATAAATTTTCGCAACTATAAATTTGTAATGCTGTTGCACCTAAAAATCGTTTATTAGATTGATTTATAAAAATTTATATATCTAATATGCACTCGCAACACAATTGAACTCGTCTCATTTATAAGAAGATGCGCAGTTATTTAGGATAGATCCGTGAAAGTTGTAAAAAGATGTATCAATGAGTTATGAAATATTCCATATAGGCTGTTTATATAACAAAAAGACTTAATTGATAGAAAAACTAACCAATAAAAAATAAAATCTTTAACTCTATAGCATAAAGCACATATACTATTTTATGAAATGTTTGTAAGTTGAGCACAATATATAGAAAATATTATCACAATGATAATATAAAAAAAATTTGGAAACAGTAAAAAAAAATATCTTATTAATTAAAAAAAGATTTTATAAAACCCGTACCTTTTCAATAAGAAAAAATTATATGATATGCTGAGATTTCTAGGTCTAAAACCTTCAGTCTTATCTAAAAAGGCTGATTTATGATTAATAAACCTTCGATTCGTTACTCGTTATCATCAAAATTGGGAGGGTTTGGTGTATAATACATTATTTAGGATATTCATAAGCTGCAAAACATTTTTATAAAAATTAAATGGTGAAAACGCTTTTAGTTAAATTAAAATTATAAAACTTTCACAAAAATAATTTGCATAAAAACAATACAGAAACTGTACCAATGATAGAAAGCTAGACTTGTGCTATGTATAAAACTGTGCTGATTGCTTTGTAGAAATTGAAGAATCTATGTAATATCATTAAATTATTGTTCGTATATTATTTAAACAATTTAATGACTGTTTCCTATGCAACATACAATTTATAAAGAAAATCATTAAAAGAAATTGGCTATGCAAGAAGTATCTTTATAATTGATGATCTAGATAAGAACTGATTTTTTTGTGTAGAAAATTTTTTTCTGTGTTTTTCGAATATATTATATAAGCATCGTATTATATTTTTTATATAAGTCATATCAATTTTTTTTCCCGTTCCTTAGTATTTTTATTCTAGAGTTCTTTTACCACTTTCATATCGTGATTTTATGTTTGAATCTAAAACAAATTGACTTTAAATTGATGCGGCATTTTCTTTTTAAACAGAAAAATGTATAAAAAATTACATATAAAAACTTTAAATATCTAAATATTATCACATATATCTCGTATGCCCATAAAGATATTATTTACTATTACATCAAATAAAGATATTAAATTTTGTTAAAAAATATAAAATTCTTGCAAAAATAAGGTATTTAAAACAGAAAAATCCGAATTAGAGCACTGCATAGACAAATAATGCTAAAGTGGAGCAGTAACCGACCGAAAAGATGTGTTATGATTGAAATTTGTAAAAATCTTTATAAAAAAATAAAAAGACATCTTACTTTTTAAAAATATGTTATCTGAAATAATTACCAGATAAAATAAGCATGATCGCAATTTTTTAGCTCGGCAAGACATTTAAACTCATCACACTTGAGAGATGACGAACAGTAATGTGGTTGAATCATGGATAAGCATCAAAAGTCGTATCAAAGAGTTGTGCAAAATTCCCAATGGGCCCACTATGGCCTAATAGATATCAATGAAAATAGAACTTAACCCACAATAAAAAATAATTTTTAATAAAATTTCAATTTATCATAGAATATAAATCTACAAAAGTTATACATCGAAACAACTAATGATTCCAGCAAGAATTTAGCAAGCCCATTTGATATCATTATAACACCAAACGAAAGCGTAAATGACTCAAGTATTTGCAAAAATTAAAGTAATTTTTATTATTGTGCACTTTATCGTGGTTATGAGAAAAATGTCATTTATAAGTATATAATTCAAAAAGAGAGTTTTTCTATTCATTCTCATATATTAAATCTCGATGAAGCAAATACAACTTACTTAGGTGTTTATAAAAAAAATGGCAAGAATGTGTGATGTTCTATCAGCGTATATATGATTTTTATAAAATACTGCAAAAAATCTATATGAATGTTCATAGTGAAAAATTTGGGTATTATACGTAGAATAATATAAATAAAGAACTAAAATTCAAAACTATATTATTATGATTAGAAAAGATAAAAAAACAAAATAGACCAATACAAACAGAAAAACTGTGTTTATGAAGTATATGACTTTAAAGAGAATAATAAAGAATCACTTATGCAGAAAAACAATGATCACAATGAAAATTTTATATTTATGTCTTGATTTTTGCTGGATTACCGTATATAATTAGGATGACAAATGAGTGCTAAACTAAAGAAATTTAAAATGGATGTTTTTATATGAGTCTAAACTTATTTAATATATACTGCACACGATCATATATTTATTAAAAAATTTTTTAATATAAAATGTATCTTATAGAAAAATAAACACAGAAAATACAGCCTAATATCATTTTTCGAAACTCGTCTAAGATTAGATTTTATAAAAGTAAATGGTATGAATCGTTTTATGAACAGATAAAGATTTTCAGATACAAATTAGTACATTGACTTAATTTTAAGAAAAATTCGATCTTAATAATTTGACAAGAAACAATTAGACTGATTTATATTTTTTTTAAATTATCTCTAAACAACCAATTGTGGTAAAATTGCTAATCGAGAATTGAAAAGGTTATTATACACTAAAACAGTTTTCAACTTTATCTCTTTTTACGATGAATCTAATAGTTTTGGCCGTATTTGTTGGGGGGGAAAGATATTAATTACATAGAATTCATGCATATTTTTTATATAGGATTTTATTATTACATGAAAGCAAAAGTGTCTTGATTTTTTTAAACTTAACATAGACCTGTTGCTTACGATTGAAACTCCTCTAGTAAAAAGATATAAAAAATAATAACTAATGAATATAAATGTTTTTAGAAGAAAAGAAACCGCGTCATTATATACTTTAAAATGTTTAAGCAAGAAAATATAGCAGCTGCGTTTTTTTTTGAAAAATCTGGTCGTATTTATATTGGATTTTTATTTTTTTAATGGTAGCATTTAATCTTGATGTTTTCTAATAAAATGTATCATAATAAATTATAATTCAGTTACGATGATATTTTTATTTGTTTTATATATGTATCTTGCAAGAGACTGTTTTTTTCTGCATATTTAATCACAAAATATGTATGTTATCTTTTTATCCTTCACGACATTAGTCGTTATAGGCTAAAAAATTTATACATAATTTTGAAAATTTGTGGATAATTAAAATTCATGATATAAACTAATCACATATTGAACACATGAAAATAGAAAGTTCTTATAAATGATAATATATTTTATACTGTCTTCTTTATGCAATAGATGTGCAGAATCTAGTGAAAAATTGAATCCTAAATTATGTGATTCCTCAATTTTATCCTCATATAAAAAAAAATAGAAAGTTATTTATAATTTAGTTTAAACGGATGAAAAATTTATAAAATTATTTAGATAATTCATTATTAAGTTTACTATAACAAAATATTTTTATATGTTTATTTGTTAATATCATTAAATTTTTGACTATACTCAGAAACTGAATAACTCAAACTAGAAGGTATAATTCTGATTTTATCATAACAAATATAATCGTCAGCTTAAAATCAGGCATCAAAAAATAAATCTTAGACATGCACGTGATAAATTTTAATTACCATCAATCCAAAAAAAAAGTTCATATATGCCCATAAAAATATTTCTTCAAGATAAAGAGTATATTATAGTCTTCTAAAATCTTTGAGTTTTTTTTTACGATAAAAATTCATAACCACGCCTTAAATGAATATACAAACGTGTTTAACCATATCTTTTATTTTAAGAATTTTATATGACAGCAGTTTTAAATTTTCATTTTTTATTGTGAATTAATATATATAGATGTATATCTCGTGGCTGCATACGGCATAGAAAGTATATTTATCACCTCGTGATTATGGATAATTTAAATTAAGTATATTTCACTAAATTAAGATAAAATGCATCGATTAAGGCAACTTGAGTATCAAGCTTATAAAATTTAGGACACGCAGACCATGATCAGATATAAACTTTAAAAAAAAATTTCGCCAACAAAATTTGAATTTAAAAAAATATTTTATCAATCGTTTGTGTCTTTTCATTCTAAAAATATAATTATACTTACGCAATTTAGTCATATAAATATATTTTTTTAGCTTTATATATTATATTTTATCTATACTTATCTAAACATAA
The DNA here is from genome assembly GCF_057557595.1 of Rhyacophila brunnea. NCBI lineage: Eukaryota > Metazoa > Arthropoda > Insecta > Trichoptera > Rhyacophilidae > Rhyacophila > Rhyacophila brunnea. The sequence goes on along the minus strand of NW_028232768.1, from coordinate 832,334 downwards.
ACCTCATCTGGTATTTTGTTAATTATTGCTTTGATAGAAAAAATAGTCTCAAATATTTATAATAGTTCAAAGTTTACAAGCAAAAAAATTATATAATTTTATTAATCACGGTCTTCAACACAAATTATAATACATGTACTTTCAGTTTACAAAAACATTTTAGAAAGGCGAGTATAATTTTTTATAAAATATAAAAATATTTATGGGGGTATTTTGTTAAAAATTTACATGAATAAACTGTGTCGCAAAAATTTCATTTCAATAAGCTTATTATTTGAACTAAATAAATATGTATGTAGTATAATAAAATCTAATTTGTTTTTGTCTGGTTGAAAAAAGGCAAATTTTTTTTATGTAAGTCCTTATAATTTATACGATATTTATTTATCATATTTAAGTGCAGTCTAAAGTACTAACGAATCTGCATATTTATACATTTTTCGATATTTTTATTTGTAGAATACATCTAGAAGTTCATGATAAAACGTAATAAAATCTTCGCAATCAATTTTTTCGCAAATTTATTGCTTTAATTACAAAGCCTTCGTTTTGTGTAAGGGTTGAATAAATTTATCAATATTTTTTTTGAGCCACCTACTACATGGGGTTTTATCGACGCGTAAGCTCTATATGTTTATCGGCTACTTTCTCATATTTTTTGATATTTTAATGATATATACTTATTGCAAATTTCTTGCGTTTTCTCATTTTATGCAATATAATTCGTTTCTATTTCAAAGGCTTTTTTTTTATTTTTTAAAATTTTAAAACTAATCTAGAACTCATATTATAAATCTTTTTATTAGCCAAGTAAATCTTTTTTTATCCATTTGGTAATATTCTTGATTCATTCTAAAGCTGGATTCTGTGAATATGTAATTATATTCTTAAGCTCTTCATTCTTTTTTTGACTTATATTCTAATTTTACAACAACACAATGCAATTGAATTTATATTTTGCTTACTTTGCATTCTTTCCTTTTATGTCAAAAATATACTTTATTGTATTATTTTCGCTCTAAATACACATATTACTTGCTTATGCGTCTAATTTATCTGTTGGGGGTTTTTGCTAGCTGAGTAAGTTTTATATCGCTTAAAGATTGCTTTGTAACTAACTTTCACGAATATTTACAATTTTAGTTATCTATTTTTCTTTATTTTCTTCGCTAGCTAGACTCTGTTAACTCTTTTTTTTGTTTTGTAAATGAAACAGTTGCGATTATATATAGATAATAAAATTAAAGTATTTTTTTTATAATCCTATATAGGAGCGAATAACATATTCATATGCAGAATTTTCTATTTTTCTTAAACATTATTTTTTATATTTAAAAGATCTAACAATGAATTTGTTCCTAAAAAGCAACTTATATTATAAAAGTATGATTTCTTAGTGCTATATGAATCTAAGACAGTAAACAGATATATTTGTTACAAATAAAAATAAAAAACAATATAAACTCTTGATATTTAAAGAAAATAGGTAATATAAAAAATTATCGTAAAAAAAGTTATCAAATAATGAATACCTTTTTTTTAGTGTTCGGACCTTTTAAAGTTAACATTTTCCTGGTTTTTAGTTGTGAAAATTCTTTTTATGGTAAGAAAAATCACATGAGTCATATGTATATATCAAAAATCAACTCTTTAAATACAAAGATTTTCAACATACTCTTCCTATTTTATTTCTTCTGCTTTTCGTAATGCATAAATTTTTAGGATTTTCTGATTGATGGAATAACAATAAAAAAAATCTTGTTTATCATATTCTACTAAATTTTACATAGAGGAAATTGCAGTTAGGTAGAAAATTTAGGGTAAATTCGATATTTTGTATCTTAAGTTCGATTTCTAGCACGTTTATTTTTATAATAAAATAAAAAATATGAGATATAAAAGCTATTACATCATTTTTTAATCCCAATAGAAATCAATTCTTTGGAAATTAGATTTTTGCGCCTGAAACAAAAAAAAGATAGTTTATCTCTCAGAGGTATTAAATTATTTGAACTGGGTAGTAAAATGCATGCCATAAAACAGAAATATACAATTTTTTTGTGGTACATTATTTTAATGTTTTACAACGTCTTTTATGAATATCTTTATTATTCGAATATAGCTAAAGCGTGTAATAATCTATTATTATTTTTATTTTTGCAATATATTTTTACTTTATCATTGGAAGAATTTAAACATATACTAAAAGCTTTTTATATATGCAATGTTTTAGATATAAGTTATCGTATTTATAATATAGTTTTTTGTTTGTTTTTTATTGATTTAGCAAGATTACATATAATATTTTATCTTTTCAATCGCAAATAAAATATTTTTAGTGACAAATAATGTCAGTTTTAATTTAAAATATCCAATTAGCTATTTTAATAAATTAAATCAATGAAAGTTATTCTTTTATTTTCTTAAAACATGAATAGGCTATTTAGCGTGAACATTATTATAATGATTTTTTTATTTTATACAATATGTGTTTATTTTATAATACTAATATTTAAACATTTTGATATTACTTTATAAAAAAATAAACATTAAATTCTTTACTATCTAGAACAAAGAATCGTTTTATTTACGAATTTATGTTTTCTTTTTTTTAGTTTATAAATTATGAGTTCTACATTTATAACTTATACAAATGTAATCAATATATTACTTTTAAATGCGCAAAATTTAAGTTATAATTTATATATTTGAGATATTGTTACTAACGATATTTTAAAAATATAAAAATGAATATATATCATTTTTCAAACATTTTAAAACTAGAAAAAATAAATTTTGGTTGCCTCTTTTATGGACATCAAACAGTTGATAGATTTTGACAAAAAAATCCCATGCAATTATGTCAAAGATCAATTTTAAGGATTATAATACTAAATTCTGTCATATGGTTAAAAAAAAAATTTCAATTCGAAAATATGGATAGAATAAGTTTGAATTACAACTTGATTATATATTATAGACCATTTTTTAATTTAAATTTAATGATCATATGATTTAGATATATTTGATTTTATTTATTACTTTATTTTAACTAAAGTTTTTCTTCGGGTTTCTTCCTGTATTTATAAGTACAGCTTTAAGATTTTAAATTGAATGCTTTCAAATAGTATCTCAAAATTAATGATCACTATTTTTTTGTCTATAAAGGCATTTTTTTATTGTAAGATTATTTTAATACAATATCCATATTTTTTACGAAGAAACATAATTGAGAGTAAGCCATCCTTTTGTATAATTTATTCGAAATATTTTAATATTAATTTCATGGATTATGATTCTTGATACAAAAACAAATTTTGAAATATTTTCTTAAAGAAGTAATTCAAATCATTTTTCATTTATCTCCTTTACTAAAAACGAGTCTGTTGTATTTTCTTTTTAATGACATCAAAATACGAAATATTATAGATTAGGTTTTTATAGTTTTTTACCGACGATTTTAGTATATAATAATCCTTTATTCGATTCTTGAATATACATAAACTCTATTTTAAAATTTATAAATGAACAAAGACATTACTGGACGCATGTAAATGTTTATTTAAATGTAGCGTGAAAATATTTATAAAGGATATTAATATACTTGCTTTTCTCTAGCAAAATTTACTACGGTTTCTAAAAAATCACACACATATGTTGATCTAGCGATTCTATCCATGCTTTTTATGTCTCAAATCGTTTTGGAACGGCCATATGAATAATATAAACCTTTTATTTATTGTTAAAAACTATAAGAAGTAAGACAAAGTCATTTTTGAAATTGTTCAGCGCTATTAATTCTAATATTTGCACGTGAATATTATATGTAAAAAAAGCTAATTTTAGTCATTTTTTTGTGGAAAGTTGGTTTCAAACTTTATATGTCAAGGAAACTTGATATATTTTGCTTTTAAGATTAAATATGGATAAGAAATGTATACGGAACTTTTATTTCTGAGATGTTTTATCCTATTAGTAATTCATCACTAAAATATAAAAAATGTATATAAAGACCATATAAAACTAAATATGATTCAGAGCGAGAAACGCTAAATTCTTTTCCATAAAACTATCGAATTTAAGAAAATCTGTAATTATTAAACGAAATAAATTATAGGATCTATGTGGTTCATTTAGGATATAAAAATGCTTAATTTAGCATTGAAATCCCATAGAAAACACTTTGTATGTTCTAATTCGCAAAACATATAAAAGTAATTTTTTTTTTGTAAATATATTATGTTCAAGTATATATGGATATGATTATTAAGTATAAAATCTTACTTTTATCTAGTTTCGTGTATTATTTTCAAAACTATTTTTCAATTTGCCTTAGATTTTAATTTGTTTCTATAATGAGAAATTGTATGTAAAAAAACAGTATTCTCGTATAGATACAGCAATTTTCGTTTATCTGTGTATGCAGAACACAAGAAGACAAAAATTAAACGTTTTTTGCTGATTTATCGATAGAATAAAAAGAGCAAGCACAACATTTATATACTGTAAATAATATACAAAAATACATAAATGATAATAAGTACAAAATGGAACGAATTGATAACTATTATTTATGCAAAACTATAAGACTTTATAATATTTAGAAAGGTTATTATCAGATGTGTCGTAAAAAATATATAGTTCTTTTATTTGAATACATCATAAAGGCAAAATGTGAAAAAAATATTATATATAAATGTCAGGTTCATGTTTTCAGCAATCCAAAATTATAATCTTTAGAGTTTTTTCATGTTGTGAAATACTCCATACTAATTCCTACCAAGATTCAAAACTATCATGCATCATGGTTTGAATAGATTTCGTAGCTTCGATCGAGGCTAGACCTATTATATTTGCCTCTTTTTAGTAAAGCGAATTTTAATATTATATATGCAGAATTTATGTTATGCATTTAAAAAGATAAAAGCCAGTTTAAAAAAGAAATATCTCTATAGAAAATATATAGGATATTTTTTTAAGCCACTTTTTATGGAACAAAAAGATAATAACGCCTATCTTAATATACGAGAAAGTGCTTAATGACTAAAAAATTATGTGTTGATAATTATACATTTGTAAATTGATACAGGCGTAGATAAAAATGTATTCATGCGTTCGTTAAGCCTTTTTTGCAAGTTTCTTCCTTTACCATTAAAATTATTGATTGACATGGCAATGATATTATCTTCCTATATATGGTATTATCTATAAATAACTCGTTAAAGAATTTACAACCGATTTGAACTAGATTTCGATTCTATTAATACACTAATTCTAATAATTTTATGATACTTATATATGATACACAGTTTTGTGTGTATTTATTCATGCATGAACACATATTTACCAAAAGGAAGATAATAGAACAAGGATTTATATATTAAAAAAACACATTCGTACAAATACAAAGAATTGTCTATATTTTGTATATGTAAGATTTTGTTATAAGAAACAACATATTAAAACTTAAAGTTCTTAAAGTATCAAATAAGAGACGTATTTTGTTTAAATTATCTATATTATCTGTAAAAATGGATTGAAAATCGCCTCTCGTTTTTTACAAGAGCAAGTAGTGCCAATTAAACGCAGGATTTTGACTTCGAGCCATCGTTTCCGTAGAAATCTAACCCCTATTTATGACTTTGATATCTCTTATATCTGCGCAATATCCTAACTGAGGCAGACTATATAAAAAATACGTTGTTCACATATAATAAATGGTGTAAAATTTGATATGTTATGTCTCATGACGTGAAAAAAAGAAGAAACATATTCGACCACGGTGCGATACGAAAGATAGTATTGCCAATAATCAATGGAATCTAGAAGAAAGGCTTAGTGTATTTATATTTATTAAGTTTCACCCTGCGAAGTGATAAAAATATGTGCCTTTTCTGAATACTATTAAAAATATCAGCGTTTTTTGAACACTATCATTTAAATGTGTCGCAGCCAACAACTACGTTTGATGCGCATAAGCGAACTTTATTGATGATTTCTTAAACCGAAAAATGCCGTTTGATATAGACATGTATTTCATAATCACAACATTATATTAAAGATGAAAGTCATATGAAACGCTTTTTTCATATATTTATGGTAGTAAGTAAAAGCATAAACAGCTTTTAGTACATCCTAATTGCATTGATATTTTGAAACACAAACTTAAGACCTCTAGGATTTTAATAGCTACGAAATTATAGGGAATAAAGATTCTTATAACTAAAAACAGACGAAATATTGATCTTTGGAATATCTGAAAATATGTTCATAGCTTATAATGAGCAAATTAAAGTTTTGGATGATCATACAACATTGAAAATATTAAAGGAGTTTATGAGAATATATATTATTTATTTGCAAGTATATATTCTACCAAAAAAATTGAAAATGTGCCAATAGGAAATAATTTAGCAAATATACTATTGGATTTGTCCTTATTTACTTAATAAATATATAATTAAGAATATAATGACAGTCAAAGCAAAGAATAAGCGATATCTGCAATTTTGTTTAAATATGGAACTAAAAAATTTATGAACTTTTCACATTGTACATTAGGTATTTACTAAAAACAAATCTTCTCTAATGCGAACATACAAAAATTTAGAAGATGATCCATGAGCCTTTTGCTTATTGCAATTTTAAACTATATATAGAATTTTAAATTCAAAAACCTGAGGCTGAAATCAAAAGATCGAAAAATTGGATTGCAGTATATGGGAAAACAAACGAAAATTTTCAATAAAAAATACTTCGAAACACAAACTAGAGAAGGAAATTGTTAGAATTGAACATTTTCATTAGAATAAACTAAACGGAGACCAAGTATATATCGGTCTTAATTATATCTACCAATAAAAAGGTTGACATTTTTAAGAATGGTGATCTGTAAAAAACGCATCAGCTATACAACTAATGATTGAAGAAACTGGCGCAATATAGATTCATAAATAATCTGTGAATTCAGATTATCGTAGAAATAAAGGGGATATATAATATTTAAAACATCTAAAAAGTAGAATAGCTAAAAAAAGACCTAAAAAAACATCGAATAACGTAAAAAAAATATGATATGAAATATTGATGATGTATTAGTACAATAAAGTTTTTTTCGGATATTTGTCAGATATAAAATGCATTGAGAGATAATAATGTGAAAATAAGACAAATGAATTTATCCAAACAAATCATAAAATCTGTGAATTAGTTCGCAAAAATAAATTCAAGATTTGAAAAATTCATGTGTATGTGATAAAACATCTATAGACGATACCTTAAAGCTTGATAATGGAGTTCATAATAATTTGTCAAACAAAAAAATCGGGAAAAATCATTTCAAGGAAGAATAGATAAAATACGAAAAATGATGTAGCTTCAGAAAAACAAATGCAAAACAGCATGATTTATACTTTAAAACTATAAGAACGACATATAGAACAAAATAAAATGATCGTTGTAGATAATAAAAAAAAATACTATCGGATACTATAAGAAATGAAATTTATTGGAAAAAGACCTATTTATTCAGGATTTATGTGATTATAAAATATATTTCGGACACTTTGTAGATTATAACAACGTGTAATTGGTAACACGAAAAACTATATGCTTTAACCCGCATATTTTATAAGCAGACTATAGGTTTTTTATTTCTTTTATTTATTATGATATAAAAAATATTAAAGCTAAAATAACCGCGTTATTAAAAGAAAAGATATACTATAAGTTTTTTTTAAGACTAAAGGGTTGCTGCAATATATAGCAAAAGAAAACAAAAAGCAATTTAAATCCATGTTTTAAATATATTTACTTTCTAAATTTATCATGTATTTACAGTCGAAAATTTTGAATCATAGATGCCAAATAATGAGCATAGGTATGAAAGCTAATTTAGATATATTATTTTTGTAACAAAATATACATGTAATGGTATATATTGAACTTGGAAAACTACATAATTTTTTTTGAAATTATTTATAAGGTTTTTTTTATATATTTTAGATTTAGAAAAAATATAAAATTATTAATAAAATGTCAAAATCATTGAATTTGGTTTTTTAAATTAAATGTCATGAAAAGTATATTCATAGTATCAATAAATTTTATTTTGAAATTTGAATGAATAAAGATTTTTTATATATGTATAAACTTTCAGAAAGTTTATAATTTCATTTACTGTGATGTATAGTGCATTTTAGGTAAAATAATATACTATGCATGCATATTATAGCACCTTTCTACGTTCATTCTTCATAAACTGCATTTTTACGAAGATGTTGTTCAAGTGTCTTGCGAAGTGTGAGAGCTTTTAATATGCTTCTGCTATATCTGAGTTATATCATTCTTCACTAAAATTTATATTTTATTACGTAACCATCATCCCAAGTCATTGCATATTATATCTTTTTAATGCTAAATTTGTATATTAAGTTAAGTTCGTTTTCCAAGATGTCATATTTATAACAAAATAAATTATAGTATTAATGATGTATGGTTTTTTTATCATCCAGAAATATTTTCTTTTTAAAAATTTTAATTGCTTATTATAATATTGCCATAAATTTTTATCCTCAATGTAATCAAAATCTAAGAACATGAATTTGCATATTACGTATCTTCATTCACATTTTATAACTTTTAATATGTATTACTACGAATGCTTATTATTCTAGCCCATATCAATAGTAGATTTAGAAATAAAGATATATTTTCGTCTGTTAACATTTCTCCTTAGAATCACACTTACAGGTATTTCATTATTTTTATACGCATCGAAATTTATTGATTTATTTTGGATGCATTTATAGATATATAACAATATAATAATTAATTTGCGAGACGATTCATAAAAACTACAATTCAAGTTAAAAATTGCAATGTTTTATATGAAAAATCAAAGTAAATAAAAAGCTGGGACCGTTTTTTTGTATTTAAAACATTTTTTTGTATAATTATATTTGCAAACCTGTCTATTTATAGTATCTTCTTTACGCTTTAATTAAATCTGAAAATCAATACATTGATTTAAACATATGATTTTTTATACTGAATATATGTTATATAAATTTTTTTGAATTAATAATTATAATAGGAATAAAATATAATACTTCACTGTCTTTTTTCTGTACTTCTTATTATTTTATAAATTTTCTTTAAACTATAAATCAATGAAATCCACATATCTTTAAATATCTTTTAGCACGATTAATAAAATTGCTAAGTTAATTATATAATTTATTGTGTTTATGTAAGTTTTCTTTAGTGGGCAATATTCAACTAATGTGATTTTTTCTTGTTATCTTTCGTGTAATATGCTTATATTTTATGATTTTATTGTATTTTTTTAAAAGTTCAATAAAAGCCAACATAATATTGCCACGTATGAAAATTTTTGATAATGCAAAAAATCTAGCAATAGATGGAAAACTTATGATATCATATAAGATGAAAAAAAAATAATGATTTTATATATGGCAATAATTTTTTTATAAGTTTCTGTATGTCGGGGAAATAATCATAATTATATAGTGAATTCGATTAATCTATCAAAAGACGTTTATGAACAAAAATAGTATAAGAAAGATTAATTAAGACAGAGGTATAATCAATTCGCTGTTTTTGATAATTTATAATGTTTGAACGATCTAGGTTTTTAATTTTTAACAGCGGTGGTATTTTTTCTGGTTCTAATTATAAACCATCACATGTATATGAAAACAAAACGGATATCATTTGTAGTTTTAAGGTTTGAAAAGCATTTACAAATCACTTAATATGCAATTGAAATCATAGAATGACAGGAAAACAAACAAAAGATGTTTTATAGGGGTTGAATTGCTGATATAAAGGATATATTATAAACTTGCGTCAAATAAATAATCTTACATGCGTGCGAATCAAACTCACTATCATTAATCTTGACATACAAGTTCTGATGTATATTATATGACAAACGAGGTAGTAATGAGAACAAAGGTATAAAAATTAGATGTAAATGTCATGTCGTAGGAGAATGAAAAAGCATTGTGATTTTTATTTGAATATAAAAGTGTAAAAGGTATAATATTACACAAAATTTATACTAAAGTGTTTGATTTATTTACATAATAAGATAGAAATTTATATTATGCGGCCAACTTAATTTTAGTTGTTTCCAAAAAAATATGAGTATTTGTGTTTTAAAAAAGAAATACGCAGCTGAATATATAAAACAAACTTTCGTGCATATAATTTATGTTTACTGTTGATAAAAGCAAAATGAATGATTAATATCCTGTGGTTTATGAATCCTTAAGAAAAGAATTAACAGAAGATAACAATTCTATATATATTTATCGAATATATTAATGTTTATTTACAGCTTTCTATTTATAATTCGTTTTTTTGGGGGACCGGAAATAATGTAAAGCTATCTTTTTTTAGGATATGTATATTAGGTAAATACTACCCAAAAAGAGTTACGCAATCTCATAATTTATTTTATCCGCGCACAACTACTCTCCAGTATTAGAATGGTATTTTAGCAAGATAATAATTTTTACATGTCTGATGTATCTATAAACATGTTTTAAATTCAGTCAGTGAGACGAAGGAAGATCACAGATTTTTGAGCTTTTTTTTATGATTTATTTAAAAACAGTTTATCTAATACTAGTTTCTTTAGTATATAAATACTAAAAAAAAGATTTTATCTATTTATCTTTGAATTGTTATGTCTTATTTGCTTAAAACTTTTTTTTAAATTTATTTATGGTATAAAGAAAAATCTATCATAAATTAATAATTTCCATGTTTTATCATGATTAAATAATATAGATGATAAGAGGCAAACCGTGTTTGTACGATCTTAGTCTATCAATTAACTATTTATTTGAAGCCTGGGTATAAAATACTATGTTTTATGTTTAAACATTTGAATAAACAATCTTGCAAAAAAAAACGAAAATAGCATATGAATAGTCTATATTTAAAATTATCACAACGTATTATTGTCTTGAATTAAAAAATATGAGTTCAATTGGAATTTTTTCTTAAAAAATCACATTTCTTTATTTTTAATTAAATGCACTAGTTTGTAAATGTATTTATAACTAAAATTGTGAAATTTATGTTTTTTATTTTATAATATGAAAATCTTTTTATATATATTAAATAGAATATAACCCTATCTTATTTTTGGTTGGCTAAAATTTATTTTAAAGAATCAAAATATAATTATGCATTATAATCTACTTTTTGTAATATTATTACTGCATATACTAATGAAAAACGAAACTTTATCCTAGATAACGTTAAAAATGACATTCAAATTATTTACAAAGATTTAAGTAGAAAGCATCATAAAGAATTATAAAACAATCATAGTTTCGAGAAAAATTTGAAAAAAAGAAAAAAGATACCAATGGTAATGAATTCATTTGGAATGTTAACAAAGACTTATTTTCCAAAATCATAAAAATGCATAATTTCATAATTATCATATGTATTTTATTATGTAAATATCTATTATATCATATTATTTTGGTATTACTCTCTTAGTAAAGTATTTTTTATGGATTCACAAAATTCATAGCGCTAAATGCTTTAATTCTTGCTTAAAATATGCTTATTGACGTAGATAACAAATCTTTTGATGTCTATGTAAGTTAAAAAGACTGTTATAACGATCACATAGTATATAATTGAAATTCATTAAAAAAAAAGAGACTGTGTATTTTGAGACAGGGTGATCGGTCCTAAACAGTAAAAAAAATTTTATCATAAATAACCTAAAAATATTATGAGTAAAAAAAATTCCTTTTAAAACATTTTAGAAAACACTATATAATCTTTTTCATAAAAAGTATAGCATTCAGAAACCATTATTGAATTCTTGATTTTAATTTAGAAATTTTATACGGCACATACACCTAAGATATCAATATTTAAAATTCTAGATAAATGTATTTTGTGGTGTATAATTTTTTATAGGCATACAAATATATATTATTATTTTTTAAATTGTAGAATCGATATCACCGTAACATAGGATTGTGTGTTTTGTTCTATACATACACTTTTTATGTTTGTTATCATATTTTACCGTTATTGCATATAGATATCCTATAGTTTCTTATCACATATTTTTATATGCACACACCTATTTATTATAAAGTTAGCAATGTTTTATAAATCGACATAGTATTTTTTAAAATGCAAAAATATTGATTATTTGATGGAATTTAATGCCTTGAAAATTTCTTGCATAAGAAATATTAAGATTATACATTATCATGTAAATGAAAAGAATATAATATAATATGTAGTTCTAGCACAGTATATAAATACAAAGAAAAAACTACTATCAGAAATTACAATCTATTGGTGTTTTTATAGCTATAAATTACATATTTACTTTTACTGTAATTTAATCTAATAGTTGTTTTAGTTTACATTTAAATAGATAATTCAATCCTTCTTTTGGACCCTTAGAAATGAAGCTATAAGTACTGTTAAATTTATTGGCATTTCGTGAATCATTAATAAAATGAATATTGTGTCAAAAATATCTTTGATGTTTCATTAGAAAATGAAAAATTTAGGCTCGTATGTAAAAACAAAAACTTTACATAATCGTTTTTAAGACACTTATCAGATGATTATATATAACTATTTGTGTATAATAATTAAAAAACGCATCTTATATCTATATTACACTTCATTTATATATTATGTTTTTTTTTCCTAAATACGCTTTCTTTGATTTCCTCTAAAATTAATACATTTTTCTATATATAAAATATAAATCCTTCCATCTATTATATAAATTTTTGTATTTATATTTGTAATCCTGCGCAAATTAACTTTTTAATGGTATTATAGAAATTTTTAAGCCTTTCTACTTCTTCATATATTTATACCAAAAAACCACACGAAATATATAACATATTATAATTTTGAACATTTTGTATCAACATAAATTTTACATGTAAGTCTAAAATTATTTGCTGCATTGTAAAAAATATTTTTTCAAATAAAAGGTTCGGTGTATTGATAAATGTTTCGAGTTTTATAGAATATGTTTTAAATGTAATTTATTCGCTGATAAAATGTTTTTTTTATTTAATTCACTTAAAAAATGTTTTTTTTGATTGTAAGCATAAAGTATAATATCAGCGAATTAAAATTCTTAGATCTATGTTAAACTAATTTTTTTTAAATTTTAATTGATTATCTGCAAGTGTTTGTGCCTATAAAAATATTTGGTTTTTATATATTTTTATATTTTTTTTATCTATAATGTGTATTATACAAGAAAAGCAACTTACTATATAACATTTTGACCAATAAAAGTTCTTTATGGTAATAATCTACTGTTTTGACAACAGCGAATAAAATATATATAAAATTTTGAACGCAAAATAAACCTATATGTTGTAAATATTTTTTGTTTTTTGCTAAACATTAGCCCTTAAAAGTGTTTTAAACCTTATTCAATTTTATGTTAGTGAAGTAGTTTAAATTTATCAAAACCTTTATTTATTTAATATTCTAGTTTTTATCATATAAAAGACTATAAAATAGCATGCGAACGAGTTATGATTTTATTAATATGCTATATTTTTATTTATTAATACATAAACAATGAATTCTTTTTGGTTCAAGTATTTATACTTTTATGATTTCTTGAAATCACACGCAAGCATATTATAGGCATTAAACTTTTAATTGAGTTTTTTGTATTTTAAAACTGCTATAAAAGCATATATCACATATTAAAGTTTTGTAACCATACAAATATTTTTTTCATGTATTGATTACTAGAGTCATGTTATATAATCGCATGTGAACATATATTAGTATTCTCACATTCTAATATTTTTCAGTTATACTTTTATGTTTCTTTTTTTTATGCGATATATTATTAGTATGTATAATTCATATATTTTTGATTTTGCTTATGATTACAATTTTATATTTTTTATCAAAGTTTTTATACTTTTATGGTGCTTCATAACTATAAGTCATTTAAAATTATTTTTTTTACAAAACCTAGTTTTAGCCCTAAAAATAATGGAAAAGAATTTATGCTAATTTAAATCATATAATATTATCAATTCAGGCCCAGATGGCACTGTTCAATATAATTGCTGATTTCAAAATCATCCTTGAACTCAAAACCATAGACACTAGTTCCTGACCCTTATGATATCCCACGCCACTATCAAATTTATGTTAAACTTATATTTCTACAGTTAAATTTCATAGCTCAAACTTTGGTTTACTAGAATCAAATTTTAGCCTATAAAATTTACATCATACTCACCATATACAGAACCTTATGCGATGATAGGTTAAACCCACTTTTAATGAAATTATTTAGACCATAGAATATTACAGATGTATTTCTGGTATATCTAATAGGCTATTTTTACAACTTCCAGATTAATATGTACCCTATATATATTTTTTTTACCTTTTACATTTTCTTATTGATTTTTAGCACATAGAGCTTATAAAATAAGATCGTATATTATGATTGCTTATTTCTAAGGTTCTACTTTTTTATGTCAGTCCAGAAACAAAAAAAATCTATATTATATATAGTTTTATAACGCAATTTAACAATAAAATACTTTCTTCCGAAACTAGAATTTTATATGCTTAATTCATTAAGTCTTCAAATAAACATGTTTTTCTATTGTAAACACACAATAACATCGAAATCAGCATGATAAAAGCTAATATTAAAGCATATATATATGCCGGTGTTGTTTTTATGTTCTTTATAAAGTTTAACTTAAATTATTTGATAGAACAATCCGTAATATCAATAGTAAAATTAACATACATATGCATTATCTGTCTATATACAACTTTATATTTTTATTTTCTTGAAAAAGCATACTTCTAAGAAATATTAATCAAAAAATTTCCTAAAAATGTATTTTATGTTGCAAAAGCAGATCTTTTTTTAACATACTTTACCTTTATGCATATTAAAATATCGTAAACATAGCATCATTATCTTCTTTTTTGATCATACAAAATTTTTATCTTTTATAAATGTTCTTTACTGTTGTAGTCTATTTTTGTAAATGTATTTTTTAAAAACTATCATGCTACGTTTCTAATTTATAAGTCAATTCACAATCTTAATACGACATAATATGTTATTTTTTGTTTATTTTACTTAAAACAATATAAAATAGTCTTTTTTTGTTATCTTCAAATCAAAAAGTATTAAAAACATATTTTTAAATAATATGCAGTTTTATATCTGATTCCTTAATCATCATCTACTTTCACACATTAGAAATCCGTTTGGAATAGATCTATGCCAAATATGTTTTTTTAACTGAGCAAACCACGGGTATACGCGGCGAAAATTAGAAAACTTAAGATCAATACACTGAAATTCAATTATTAATTTTTTATAATACCCTGCTTTAATAGATTGGATAATTTTATTCAATAGAAAGAGACATTATTTGTTTATAATAATAGATTATATAAAAAAAATTATCAAAGTAATGTAAAAGTAAGAATAATATAAAATATTTAGTGCGTGATGATTTATTTTAAAAAGAGAAATATAGGTAGAAAAAATTTTATATTAAAGTAAAATGAAAATGATTACAGTGCAGAAATTTAAAATTGAATACACGCAGCTTACAATCAATATATTTTCTTAAATGCATATCATTGAGTGCTGAGTTAATCTATAATAACTAAAACTAGAAATACAATGAAATAGTATTAAATGAAACGGTAATAATTTGTCTAATATTAATTTAATTACAATATTAGGGGCTCATATTTTAAACAAAAAATTTAGCACATATTTTTCAGATATAAGCATAATATAAAGTAATCAAATATGGCACAAATTTGTATTTTTAATAGGATTTTTGTTATTTTATAAAACAAATAATCACTCATATACGCTCTCTGTATTCATAAAACATAGTACATTAAGCAATATATATATCATACAAAAAATTTTTTTTAAGATACCTTGGAGATCTATATGATGATAATAAAAAAAATTCTAATTGAATTTACTTTATTTATCTATGTTTTACTTCTATTACGATTTAGGAAGTTTGCTTTATATACATAGGAACTATTGCTTAACTGCTGCGTCTCTCTGTGGGACTCCTCCAGCACTTCTTTTCACCCGTAATCACCGTGAATTGGGCCCTTTCTCATAGGCGGCAGTCATTATGTGGAGGGATGAGATTCTGTCTACTGTTAATCGCTACAAGTTACAAACACCAACCACACTCTACACTTACCTATATCCTTGCTGAACGGTGTGGGATCTTTTAAATACTGAAGGCACAGTTCAACGGCTTTTACAGCGACCTCCTTTTTCTCAAGGCTTGTCAGTGCTTTATGGTTTATTTTTTATGGTTCACTGGCCGCCCCCTTGGGTATTTTTCTTTAGAGTAAATTCGTTTCAGAAATTAGTGGGGTGGGTGGGAATGGAACCTGCGACCCCTGACCTAGGGGTCATACTTGTAAACCACTCAACCATACCACCCCTTATATGATAATAAAAAAGATATTTAAAATTATACGACAATTGTAATAAATGGCTTGTAGTTGTCAAGTTTTAAATAAAATTCTATTATTTTCTTGCCTTTTAAGAAATAAAAGTCATTACTTAATAGTTTTCATTTATAAATGTATTCAATATATATAATCTACAAAAAATACATACACCTGTGCATAAAAATTTTTTTCTTATTCATGTTTTTTTAATTTACGTTTAATGCATGATTCTAGCAACATCTTACATTTATGTATAAAAACTTAGGAAAAAGTAATATATGGTTTCATTGAGTATTTAATTGCATTTTTACTGTCTATTCCTTAATTTAGAATAGAAAAAAAGACATTATTCACATTAAAGCCAGCATGCACTGAAAAATGAAAACAAAAACATAATATCTATAATCTAGTTTTACTAGAAATATCTTTATTACGTTTGTTTATGCACAAAAAAAAGTATAAAATATATAATACATTGTTTTATAACAAAATTAGTCTTATTTAATTTGTATATTATATATGTTTATATTTTTTCGTAACAAAAAGCTAATAAATACCGTCTTTATGTTGCATTTCGATATGAAATCACATATCATTATATATTTTAAAAGAGTAATAGATATGCAAACAATGTTATTTTAAGCATTAAATTATATTTAAATTCTTAATAAGACCTTTTTTTACCTGTCTTTATAGTGCAAATGACCACATCTTCAATATAATAAATATTCTGCACATTTGACATATAGTAAATAGAAAAAATAAAAGCACTTGCTTTTCTGTAAAATATAAATTTAAGCATATGAGAATATAAATGCAACAAATGTATAAAATTTGGTCTTTATTTGTTGCACTTATATAAAAGTTTAAAATTTCTATCTTTAAACATATTTAGATTATACGAAGGCTCTAACTTAACCTTTTCTGTGCTTTAAGGTTTATTAAAGTATTTCTATTTTATGCTATAAAAAAAACAAGATTATTTTAAAATACGATTTTAATCTTAGTATACACATGTATACAAGTATCAAAATGACAGGCTGTACTTTTATACAAAATGGTATGCTTTTTTACCTTTTATTACAGTACTTTTATATCTTGACAACCTTTAAAATGTAATTCATACAAAAATAGTAAAATGGTTTGTTTTTTCTGTAGATGTATACATAATAAATTTTGAAAACGATTTCTGATGATTATTCAACAGTGTTCTGTGTTTTTTCCGTTTGTAAATGCAACTTTATTTTTTCTTAAAATGTTCTTTAACGTGTTTGTGCAAATTAAATAACTTTATTTGGTATATAATGGGATTTATAGACATAACTTTTGTTCATAAAATGCTTTTATATTTCAACATTGTATAACTGTGATGTATAAAATCATAAAACATAAGAAATTTTCACGGTTAAACTTCTTCTGTGTCTTTTTAAGTTCGACTTTCTATATTTAGATATGCTTAAGTTGTTATCTTACTATTCAATTTAGAATATTAAATTTATAAACTATATTATACTATAATTTTCTCTCTATTAAATACCTTTAAATTTGACAAATTAGCAGTTTCAAGTTTTATTTATGAATGAGGAATAAAATTCGATATAAAAGAATATTATCTTTATATTTTTTTCTTTAACTTATTCATAATATTTTTAGTGTTAAATATCTACAAAAAAAACCCTTTTGTCATCAAATCAACCAGAAGGCATATTCTGTTATAAAATTTTTTGAGTTATCATCGCAAAAATTATAAATATAATGTTATACGTGGTTTGATATTTTATGTGCGTTACATTTTTTTATTACTTTTTATATGCAGATAAAGTTTCAATAATTGCCCTAAATAGTTTCTTGGAATATTCAAGTGTATTTATGACAAATCAAACATGACAATCATATCGACTTATAGTTATTTTAGTGTTTGTTGTTTTGCTATTTCAACCTTTTTTATAGAGTTTATTTTGTTTTGTTCTTCTGTAGAGTGCGTGATATATTTTTATTTCCTATTACAAAAATTAAATAATGGGAATTAAAATACATTAAATCTGTGCTTAAGGGTTTTATTAATAGTAATGGCTTTCTGTACTATTTTATGCTTCATTTTATCGTTCTAAAATTCGCACTCTGAATTCAAAACAATACAACACAAAAATGATACAAAAAAAGAGACAATTGTCTTATAAAAATATATTTATTTAGTTATTTTCCAGAGTAAGGAAAGAGTTCAATTTTATTTATAATGAAAAAATTATATTCAGAAATCATTCGTCAAATAAAATAACATTTCTCTGACACACATACAATTTCAGCTTTTTTTCGGTCTAAATTGAACGATATGCATAAAATATATGGCTGAAATATGTCCAAATTCTTTGATTCCGAAAAAATTGCTTTTAATTTATATTTAGGTTTTATTTATTTTAGTCTTAATTTATTATTATAATTTTAGTTTTTTTCTAAAAAAGTATGTTTGATCTCTCATGCGCAAATGTATTTAAAATTTCATCTATTTACATGGCTTTTCAGTCTGCTTTAGAACCTCTCATCTAATCATCTCTAAATAGTTTATGGTTTTTAGTCAATTGCAAAGTTTGTAGATTAAGCAAGATCACGTGATTTTCCTCGAGTTATTTCTGTTACTGTATATAATTCTGTGTTACCACTTCTCCTGAGTCATATCAAATAGATAATTTTTTATTAATAATTAGTTAACTTTTTTTTTGAAAAGTTTTAGTGCCCTTCATAGTTCTCGTGCAAAACAACCAGTAAATTTAGAAGACAACATAGACATTTGAAAAAAACTAATTGGATTATATCTTTTATCTCATCATAAACAGTACTCTTACTGATTTTTAAAATATAAAAATTAAGTTCGATTGCCAAAACAAATCGATTTTGAAACATACAATGTATGAATACGAAAAACCTCTAGAAACTATGTATACTAAAATTTTTATAATCTAACAGCGTTAATCAAAGCGTTTTGCATCAATTGATATGATTATAGACATATGAAAACAAAGTACATGGTTTTCCGGTTGCATCAATTCTAGTTGTAAACTTGAATATTTTCTAACGCAGTAAAATATGATCTGCGAATTATAAAAAAGATACTCTTTGTTTGTTATTTCTTCTTATCACATCAAAACAGTTTTTTAATATATGGATATACTTGGAAAATGTGATTTCTGTTAATATTTGCTTTTTAACTCCAATTTAAGTAAGTACTAAAGGAATTAAAACTTTGTATAACCATTAAAAATCTAAAACCATCTATAATACATGGAAACTTGAATACAAAAAAAAACATTATAATGTACTTATATCTTGGTTTATAGTATTTGTACAAGCTTTTGAAAAACGGGCAAAGACAAATAGATTTAAGACGCCCATTTTTTGTGCAATTAACTTAATTTAAATATGATATGGTGGATTCAGCAATGTAACACACTTAAAAATTGCTATAATACTTTATCCATACAAAAATTGCCAAAAATTAAGGAGTAAACGTGGTTTGAATAAATTTTATCTTTTTCATATCCAGCATTAAGCTGCATGTAGTCTGAAATATATATTTTTAAATTCGTTTCTATTTTTTTAAAAAATTGAATTTTCCTCTATAAATTGTTTTCTTATTTAAAAGATAACTTTGTTTTTTAGTCAATTTTATTTGAAAAAAATTGAATTATGAAAGTATTAATTTTATTATCACTGTGTTAACGATAATAGATACAATTTTAAAATTTCTTTTTATAAATGATCAATAAAAGAATTTATTTACTAAAACAAGATACAATGATTGATAAGAGCTGTCAAATTTAGCCACTTTGCAGATATTCTGAAAATATAATTTACAAAATTATACAATGCTTTTGTGATAAAAATCGTAATTCAGGATTTGTGTTTTTTAAGATTTAAAATATTATCTCTTACGAATTGGAAGAATTGACTTTCATTTCCATGCTTCCGAATTCACCTTTATAAAACAATCATCTTCAAGTGAAATTTAAAATTTTCTTGAAGATTCGATAATTTTAAACCAGTTGATGTTCAAACTTAAATAAGTAATAAATTTAATTTATGTTTTATAAATTCAATCTAAATATAAAATAAGTCTAAAATTATTTCATTACGACTTTTTAAAATGAAATATATCTTATTATAATAGAATGAACTCGCTTATTTGATGCAATACGGGTGAGTATTAATAATTATAATTTTTTTGTGGCATATAAAAATTACCTTGCTTTGAACAATTGATGAAGCTTATAATATAAAAAATATTTAAATACACATGAAAATCTTTAATATGTAACTCAAACTCAAAATTGACGAATAAATACTTTTTAATCTTAATTCTTTTGTTGATGTTCGTTTGATTCATTGATTCTAATTTATACTATGCGTTTCATTTTAAATAAAATGTTACCAAAAAATTAAATTTTATTTTTTAAGATTTGGAAGAGTAAGGATTTCAAAATCATTTATCGTGTTCTTTTAATGAATTTACTAATTTTTGCTCTAAAAATAAATAATTGCATATTGCGATAAATGGTTTTAGGGAATTTTAGATTTTAAAGAAGGAAGGTTATAGGATTTATCGAGCTTCGGAAAGAACTGTAGATATATAATGATCAATACCAATAAATTAACCCTTCGCTTTTTTAGATATATAGAAAGCGAAAAAAAACATTAAACTACGCTAATATGTATTATATAAATTTCAATCACTTAATAATAATACAAAAATCAAATATGATTATGTAAAAATGGTGCAACTATTTTTAAAATTTTTACTATCTATTTATATTTTATGCGAAATTTTGTCTTTTTAAAGCTGTAGTGACCGGTAATATAGAAATTCTAAAAATAAAAGTATAAAAGATATGTAAAAAAAATCGAGGAAAGAAGTATGCTAAAGGTCAAAGATTTTTTAATAATTATTCTACATCATCAATTTTTTGTAAACAATGTGTAAACCGATTCAAAAAGTTGGGTGTAAATATTCTATAAATGTTATATATACAAAATTTCTGTTATAAAGAATTTGTAATGGTTTTATTACTCAATATATTGGAAGTTCAAATTTTCTTTTTGATTGATCAAATGGGTAATTCAAGTTAATCTCAAAATAAATAACAACGATATTTGAACTCGGTTTTGCGATTATTTTTTGTGTGTTAAGTTTTTTGGCTCTTAAATCATAATATTCTTTATTTTTATCCTATTTTAGAAAGAACTATTGGCAAAAACTAAATTTTGGTCAAATATCTTATCTAAAATCGCTAATAAACTTTGAGCATATAATTTTTGGGAAAAATATTAGTTGTTAAAATGCAGGGATGAAAATAAATAAGTTTTTTATAGTTCTGAGTTGACTAAAGGAATAAAAAACGTTATGTATAATATTAAAAATATAAAATTAAGATACTGAAATATTGATAAAGTAGCAGTCATTTTTATATTATATAGCAAATACGTTTAGATTTCGACCTTCACGGTACTTTTTTTATTAGACATCAATAATTTACTAATTTAAATAAATATTAAATTATCAAATAACATTATGCTAAATTTTAATGGCAAAAAAATTAAAAAAAAAGCCTTTAAGTTTTAAGAATTAAGAAAAAATGTATACAATTATATGCGACATCATTTTTAGATAACTAAAAAAAATTAGACCAATTATTCAGCTATTTATAAAAAATTAAAAACAAATTATTTTTCTTATTCATATATAATTATTGAAGCAACATGCATAAAATATAAAACCCTTATAGATATACATGGGCATAGTAATATAGGTATTATATTTTATATTTATTTTATTCGTAATTTAATTGCTATGATTTTTCTGTGAACTCATTTAGTATAAACAAATAATAATATTTATTAAAAAAATATATAAATATGATATTGAGCATATTTTTATTTTAATTATAGTTTTGATGGCGGAATGTATTTATTGTACTTACTTATATTCGTAATATATAATAGCTGTCATTAATATACAAGTGCAAGACAAAAATTATCTCATATGTTATAACATGGAACGGCGTTGTGACACGATATCATAAAAGATACCTGAAGTTACTAGATGTCACGAACTACATTGAAGCATATATTCAAACCTTGGGATTGAGTTAAACCCTTGAATTTATAGGTCTCGAAAAATGAAGAGGTATATAGTAACTTCAGAGTAATATAATAGCCGCAAGTATTAATAAGCTGTGCGCACGAGAAATCAAGTAAGTTGTGCTTGAGAACAGAACTTGAATTATAGGGAAAATTTTAGCACTTTAATAAATAAGTAATTGATATGTACAGAAGATCTTTTAATGTATAGATTTAAGACTGTGTATTTGTATTTTTTGAGAATTATCTACTATAAAAGAGACAAAGCTGCATTCTAATATATTAATATAAATATTAGATTATTTATATGTTTTTTGCTATTATTTACCAATGTTGGGTAATAAAAACTTTTATTAACTATAAATACAAAATGTAGAGTGATTTCTAAAATTTTATAGATCACATATTGAAGTGAGTTTTACCGCAGTTATATTCAACTCAAAATTGTTTATTAAAGGTATTTGTCACAAATCATCTTTAATTGTATTTTAGCTATTCTTCTAGAGCTTAAATTTGAGATATTTTATTACTATGCTAAAATCTTTGCATTAAAGGTGAATGCTATCGCGTCTTCTTTTTTTTCGATTGAATTTATTTTAAAAAACATTTTTAAGCTAATTTTAGGGATTTCAGTGATTCACAAAATTATTAAGTTGTTGATATAGAATATGCATATTATGAATTTGATGTTCAATTTATAAAATTTTAAATTAGGTTAACATTGAAATATATTTCTATCGATGATAACTAATATTCCAGATCCTATGATTCATAAAATTTTTTAGTTTGGCGCATTGAATTTTTATCATTAGATTACATTTACATAAATATCATAATATACTTCATGTCACATTTTTGTCAACGTACTTACGCCTAAGAATTGATTTTTTCGTCTATAAACAAGTTTTTATATGAAAGGCATAGATGTGATCCAGAAAAGTACAATGATATTATAATTATATATGAAAAGTTATAAAAATTGACCTTATAAACATCGATCTAAAATACATTATATCAATACGAATAGATTTTTTATGCATATATTTGTAAACCATATGAAAACTTGTATAATGCTTGTGTCATAGATTTTGTTTTATTCAACACATTGTGCTTTAAATATATTTTAATTTGCGTGATTTTAGAATTATTTTTATAAAAAACAATATATATTGAGAAGTTAGGAATACTAACTGAAGCTGGACATATGAACAAACAATTGGATTGTGGAAGACACTTGAACTAAAAGTTTGAGAGAAGAAGATGCATTAGAAATGATTAAAATTTTGCTGCGCGGGAAAGAAATATAAGCTAAATCTTTTCTATAAAGCGATCCAAATTTTTGCTTGAACAACTATAAAAAGCAAAAAATATAATTTCCCTCTAGCAACCAAAAAAATTATAGTACTTAATGTCATAGTATGGATTAATATCATTACAAAATACTATTTGTCGTATATTAAGGAAATGTGGATTCTAAAAGAAGCAGAATCATATGCATAAACAATAATATTGAGCAATAAACTTGAATGTATTCTTCTTGGACGCAGACGCTGTATTGAAGAAGACAGTAAGCATAGTGTGCTTACAATACTATACGGTAAACCTGTAATTTACAAAAATCTAAAGTGTTGCGCGAGCAAACATGAAAATTTAAATGAAAAATTAGCTTTTAAATAAAAATTTAATTCATTTAGCGTTTATTAATCATAGTACACTTGTCTAATTTCGATCTGCTTCTTTATTAAGGGATTCTTTATATTTATTTTGCTTTACTCTGATGTGTTTTATTCTTTGTTTTTTTATTTACATTTTAATTGGTTTATCTTTTTAGTATTTAATTAAATGCCGGAGTAAAACATCTCTGTGGTGATTCTATTTTTGATCGTATATTTATTATATCTCTAAAACATTTATATTGTTCAGATCGAGCGGATTTGTGCCTGGATTAGCACTTTGTCTAGTTTTATCGTATTATCTAAACTGTAATTTTTCGATTATTATTAATACTGTGTCACAAGATTAAATTTTTATGCTTAGGGTTGATTTAAATTATTACTCATCAAGATTTTATTCTCTGGAACCGACCATTTTACTTTATTACTTTGGAAATCGTGCGCAATAAACTCGTCCATGCGAATATTCCTTTCATATTTGGTTACGCGGGTTAAATTTGTTTTACAATGAACTTCATTTGCTTTATATAGCAGTACAGGCTAATACATCAAATACCAAGCACAATCCATTAATTATTTCTTTCAAAATTCCAAATGGATTTCACTATTTAAAATAAAATATTTAATTTATTTCATTTAAATTCTACATCATTTTGTTTTTAACATTCATGAATAGAACCAATATTACATTCAATTTAAAATTGTAACAATCGTAATGTAGAATCAGAATTAATGATGTTTAATATTCAAAGGGATGTTATGAAAGTTCATACCCATAAAAAAATGCTGCAATCAATAATAATTCATAGTAAAATAACACAGAAAATATTATCATGCGCGATTGTTCCTTTCTTTAAAAGACAGTCAATTACAGTAAACCAAGCAAAACTAGAAAAATCGAATTACCGTAGGAAAATTAATCTAAATAATGCAAATATTGGTTTAACTTTAAATTCATCAAATGCATTTTAAATAAAAAGATGCATTTCATTCCTGAAATATTTCGGATAAAGCAGCTCATTATTTTAAGAAATTCTTGCGTTACTTTGCTGATATAATTTTAAAAAGAACTATGTTAACAGGGCCATCGCCCTCGAAACAGTAGCCGTGATTCCTGGAATGGTAGGTGGATTACAAAGACACCTATACAGTTTAAGAACATTTACTGATAATGGAATTGTTATAAGAAAGCTTTTAGATGAGGCTGAGAATGAAAGGCAACATTTACTAGCATTTTTAGAAATCAGAAAGCCTCGGTTAGTAGATTTGTTTTTGAAAAAAAATGTTCAGCCTTTTTTCTTTTGGTTCTATATGATATTTTATGGAATATTTCCCAAAACAGCACATAGGTTTGTTGGGTATTTAGAAGAAGAAGCAATACGATCATATGATTGTTTCGAAGAAGAGATCTTAAAAGGGAATATCTTAAATGTAGATGCTCCCCAAAGCTCGAAAGTGTATTGGAATTTACCACAAAACGCAAGGCTTATTGATGTGGTTAAAGCAGTTAGAGCAGATGAAGCAAGGCACCGAGATTCAAATCTTGAATTAACAAGCACAAAATTATTTTTACCAGATGTATAAAAAATAATGTAAATCGTAGATTTTTAAGGTGATTC
The DNA here is from genome assembly GCF_057557595.1 of Rhyacophila brunnea. Lineage (NCBI taxonomy): Eukaryota > Metazoa > Arthropoda > Insecta > Trichoptera > Rhyacophilidae > Rhyacophila > Rhyacophila brunnea. The sequence continues at coordinate 806,371 of NW_028232768.1, read as the reverse complement.
ATAATTAAACCTTGTTTTTAAAAAAAACGATGAATTAAATATATGTGGCTTATATGTTATGATATTTTTTATATTAATATTTTTATATTTTAATAGAATAAAAAATTATTTACTTTGGTTGTATAGGACTAGAAATAGATAAATAAAACCAGTGAAATCGAAGCATCTATTCAAACTATAGGATTGTGGAAATCTTAGGCCTAATAGAATAGGTCTTGAAAAGAGGTACGTATTAAAGAAGATTTAAGAGAAGAGGATATAACTAAGAGTAGATATGGTGTTACCCCATAAAATCAATCACCCCATATTTTACTTAAAATAAATAAATAATTTCAGTATGATTTTTTGATATATTGATAAAAGTTTTAGCATTTTATCTTTCTGTGTTTAATGTTATGATCAAAAGCATAAAGTAATTTTGATATTGTATATAGAAAATAGAATTTGGTATTAAATTTTCTAATACAATGCACAATATAATGAAATTAAATTTTATATTTACAATTTAATATTTAATGAATCTAGAATTTCTTTAAAAAAACCTTCAATATAATTAAACTTAGTTTTAGTATTTTTTATTATTGATATTTTAAATGTTTTTATATACAACAAAATCCAAATAAAGTAAATTTAGATGTCTATAAATCATTCTTCTGGTATTTTAAATTCTTATTAGCGTATTTAATAAGATCAGTCCTATTTTCCCATTTTATAACAATAATTCTGATGTTTAAAATCTTTTTTTCTCATCTAATTAATTAAACTAAATTTACGTGTGAATATGCATTGCTATGTATAAGTATACATTTCATATACCTCATTTAAATAACTGCAATTATTCAATTATTTTTTATATATCGGGAAGAATAAATCTACACTATTTATTTTTCAATTTTAGAGCAGAGACACATAAATCTCATTTTCGCTTAAGATGTGCAGGCGAATGTATATTGTATATATTTATGTAAGGATCCATTCAATAATAATATTAGCCAAATTATCCTTCATATTTATTTTTAATCTACATATTCAGAAGATTATCCCCTTTAAAAAAAAACCTAAATTCATTTTTTTGTTAAATAAATATTTTTTGTGTTTTGATAATATAAGATTCTAAAAATAAGTATCATTAGCTCAAAATGATGTTATCATCGTATTAAATGTATACGGCTTTAATTTAAATAAATTATGTATATTTTTATATTAAGCAACAAAAAACAAGAAAATATATAATATAAAAACAGTTTTAAAAATTTTGAAACAATATTTCTTGATATAACTGTTACCAAGGTGATATTATAAATGCTTCACTTATTTTTTTATTATTGCGATCAATATAGCTTTTTATAAAGCGATTTATAATCATATGATCATTTTAATCAATGGGAATAATGTTTAAAAACATGATAAACTGATATAATACTAATACTTACGTGATTTCTGCTTGTGTGATTAGTAATTAATCACCTTTATCGTTTTTTATAAAAAACTTACACCCGCAATAAACTTCGAATTCTTTTATTGCAAAAATATGACATTATTAAAAAAATAAATAACGAAATTTCGCAAAAATATTATACGATTGCTGTATAAATTGGATTTTATATCTTCAGACCAAAAATAACTACCATTTGTAGTTTTTAAAATTAAACCTTTATTTCGCCTTATATTTTTACGAATATATAATTTGTCGTTAATTCTAGCCACAGTTTCGTCTGCACAAAACCCACTACAAATATTTTTTTATGGTATATGTTAGCCCGGAAAAATATTCGGGTAAAAATAGCTTTGAATTCACATATTTTTCATTATCTTCATTTAAAAAAAACTAAATTCTTATTTAATAAGTTTTTAGCTCATTAACAACAATATACGAAATTATATCTTTTTTTTATTTGGATTGGCAAGAATATTTCATAATTCATTTATAATAAAGATATTGATTTGTTCATACAGATAGTCGAGAGAACTTTTTTAATGATTTTCTAACCAAATTTCGCACATAATTACATATTTAGCCCCCAGGCAATATATTTAACTAGTTCACAACAAATTATTATAATATTATATTTAAAATTGATATAAAGAATATTTTTAAGGCTTTTGCTCTGTATTTTAGTATTTTATACTGATTTTTTTTTCGAAACTCTGATCTGAAATAAAAAATTATCGTCGAAAAGGTCAAAAAAAGACTGCGATCAAAATTTTATATGATCGGTGTATTGATTAAGACATATTATAAAGAGGAGTAAGATGTACCAGTTTTTTTAATCATAGATTTAAATAATTAATAATCCTCCCAATCTATAAAATTGTTTGAAATTGAAATTACTTGCATTGAATTTTTCTAAAAGCCCGAATTTAGTTTTAGATAAAATGCTGATTAGTCAAATATGTTATAGGATAATTCTAATTTACTTACTATGTTCACACCCAAAAAAAACAAAAGAAATAAAATATTATTATTTTATATTAACTTTCTATTGAATGCAGACATGCTTTTTTATACAAACTATTTCGCTCTATGCATTCAAGATAATTATAAGATTTTCCAAAAAAATTATGACTGATAAGCATTAAATACATTTTATAATGGGTTCTTTTTATTAACATTGGCGAATCGTTGAATAAAAATTTAAATATTATAGCATCTTATATCCTTGTTATTTGTTTCGTATCTATAAAATATAACACGAATATTTTATAAAAACACGTTACAATAATAATATTTATGTTAGTGTGTCTATATTTTATATATTTTATTATTATTTATTTATGGGTTAATTTTCTTTTTATCGATTTTATCTATTTAGACGTGTTCAGCGTGTTGGGAATATTGCACAACTCCTTGATGCATCTTTTGACACCTTCCTCTGATCTATCTTCATCAACTGCTCTTCTTCTCTCAAATGAGATGAGACCAAGTGTCTTGCGGAGTGTGAGAGCTTGCATGTATGCTTCTACTTCGTCCGGTATTTTTAACTCCTTAACATATTTTTTATGATATTTTGTGACCACCCCATCCCAAGTCATCACATATGGTATTATTCTTGTTTTAAATTTGTAAATTAAACCAAGTTCATTTGCCAAGATGTCATATGCCCTATATTTTTCATTCTCAACTTCAGTCAAGTTATCAAGGCTCGTTATACCTATTTCGATCAGCGTAATCATATTTTCTTTTTTATCGTATAGAAAAATATCAGGTCTATTTTGTTTGATTTAAATATCTGTTTTAATTCGGGTATCAACTTTTATTTCTGCATTTTCGTTTTCGCAGATCTCTTGTACTGAGTGAGTTCTGATCTTTTTAGTATTACTATATTAAATATTTATAAAAAAGGATAATAATATTAATTAATTCACGGAAAATAATATCATGTTTAATTGCACAATTTTAAAAATATTTCATATTATTGCTTTCTTTAGAAGAAATGAACATGAAATCACTAATAAACTACTGCGTTTGTTTATTAATAATTTAAACTGCTGCATTTTGAGCTATTGTTGTCATTAGACGCATTCTAATATAAAAACAGATTATATGCGCAATCATCCAAAAAAAACCACATCATTTAAGAAATGAACTAGGTCACGGACTTGGAAGTATAGAAAAAAAATCGGAATAGATTCTCTGCCGGCTATTAAAACTAGCTATAAATAAAAAGAGATATATTTCCAGAAAATTAGCAATGCTAAAATTTAAAAAAAAAAACGCGGTACTCCTGGCATTTAAAATGAATTTTTGATGAAGAAATGCAAAATTAAAAAACCTTATCTACCAGATCTCTAATAATAGTAAAAAGTGTTTAGACTGTCTAATTTATTTTAAAACGCTACACAAAAACACTTCAACGACCCATAAAATAGATCGCTTGAAATACTAGGATCTTCATTTCAGGTATAATATAGATCGAAAGTACCTTCAGAAAGTATAGCTTAAGTTTTATACTGAACTGAAACATTTTCTTTTGTTTAAGAATAAGATTCCCACTGTAAAACTTCTTTAAAAACCGCCACTAACTACATAGTAGATTAAGAAAAGGCTTAGTCATGAGTATACAATGAGAAACGACGACTATAAATCAATTTAATAATGTTAGTACAAAAAACAAAAAATACGTAACAACCCGTATTAGAAATAATAGAAAAAGAATTTGTGGAAATTAACATAGATACAAGAATACAACAAAACTCAAATTTATATATAAAAGGCTAAATATTTTTGCATATAATAAAAAAAGAACCTATCTTTCTTATCTAAATTGGTGTAACTAGAATTGATAATATAAACATATTGAGGAAGAAAAATATGGAAATTATGATTTCCATCTATATAGACCGCTATAGATGTACCTTACAAGGCAAATTTCAATCCATATTTTAAAACTTAGGATATGCCGTGATACAATATCGATAAATAATACCATAAGAATTATAAGCTACGAATGCTGTCGTTGCATACTTACAAATTTTGCAATGAAAATGACACATTCAATATAGAGTGTCCAGTAGATCATAACAAGATGAAAGTTAAATACGCTATATGCACAGAAAATCAACCAAGTTGTGCTCTGAATAAAAAAATATTAATAACTATTTTTTTGGACCTAAAAAAAATACATTTTGGTGTATGCTCTGTATGTCGTCCTCAAAGTAGATAAACAGTATAAATCATATATATTTTTAATATGATTAAGTAAATTTTATATTTTTTTAGGCCTATCTCTTTTAAAAGCTTTTTATTTAATTATTTAGTATTAGCTAATTTGAATTTTAACTTATATAATTTGCAATGGAACTTTAATATTGCTTATAGAAAAGTTAATTAAGTACACTCACAGCCCTACTATCTCATTCGTCTAAAGTTGTGATATTTATGATAAGATCTTATAAATATACGTGTTTTCAAAAATTTTGTGTTTTATATGCGCTTATGCTTTAGCATTTATTTCGAGCTAAAAAAAATTGTATTTTATATAAGATGATCATATCATCCCATGCTATGAAACTAGATACATTGGCGCATAAAATTATTAATATAGAAAATTCTTTTGTGGGAATTATGATTTTTTTTAGCTTACATTTTCTAACATGATTAAATTATTAATGCAATTCATTCATATTCCTTTGATGCTTTCAAGTTTTTATATTCATCATAAACACAAACTACCAGTCTTTCATAGGATAATCTGATTCTTTTTGAATTACAGAAATTAAATTTTTCTGCTATATTCTTTTTTGTAATTTTTTGAAAGTTAGCCTTCTGATTAATCAAGATGCAAATATGAAATCAACGTGTTTAAAAAAAGATTTATAAAAATTTATCCTGATTTTTCTTCGTTTGAGCCGTTATAAGATTATTCATGCAGAAGTTCTGGCTAGTATGATGTTTTTATGTATTCTTCAATTTTTCTAAAAACATATTGTTATAAAGTATAAACCAAATTTTAGATTCAATTTGGCTTGGCGATTCTTTATAATTATAAATAAATTCTTTCTGTTATTAAAATCATGAATTTCGTATTGATTATATATGGTGCGAATACAATTGATTTGCCTTTTTGAAACGTAAATTTATGTATTTTATTTCTAATTACATATAAATCATATTTTTATTATCCAATCGAGATATTATTATGCTCGATAGTTTGTCTAATACGTGTTTTTTCCCCACCTCTATTTTATTTATAGCTATTTTTCTTTTTGATATTCATTTAAAATGGTAAATAATTTATTTATCTAATGGTCATTTATTCTATCAGAACTAATGCTACATTGCATTCTTTCCAACTTTTCTTCTTTATATTACAGTTTTTTATTTAATTGCTGGATATAAAAAAGATTTCTTTCCTAATATGACTTTTTTATATATTATGCATCTAAGCTAATAATCTTGTTTTTGAGCAATAATATAAGAGTTTATAAGCGCATATATCTAAAAGTAAACTGAATTTACTTTATTCTTACTGTTAAGAAGATTTAAGCTCAATTTGAAGTCTTTAATTCATTCCACCCCAATTTTAGTTGTAATTTGCTGTCTATAGACTAATGTACATTCTCCTATGATATAAATGATATGCAAAAAATAACATAATATTTGGTTTTCGAAGCATTTAGTATATTTTTCAGAATTCCATCTGTTTTATTCGAATTCGACAAGAAGCTATTGTAAAATGATGAAAATCTGCATTAGAATACAAAGCGTTCTGTGATGTAAATATCACAGTGAACCCACTTTGCAACAAAAGATTTTTTAGCATTAAATATAGATTATTTATAAACAGAAAATCAACTCTGAAATTTAAAATGTACGTTTATATCTTTAGTTTCTATAGGAATTGATTTTTTGCTCAAAAGATAATATATGCAATAGAAAGATATTTTTAACATGGTTGAGTATCTTACGATTTTTTTGGTGATTTTTATATATTAGAAAAATTATAGCTCGAAATAAAATTTTTTTATATAAAAGAAATAATTTTAGAAAATTAAAGTATCTATTTATTATGCGTTCAATTCAAGGCTTATTAATACCTAAAAATGTGAAAAGGCAAAAGAAATTTTTTTTGCTATAAATAAAAACAAAAAAAAATTCGAACCATATTTCTAATAGCATAAAAATACGTATTTGTGCTTAAAATTTTATACAACTCTAAATTAGTGTAATGAAACATTGCGTAATATCCAGTGGTTATCGCTTGTTTACCTATTTGAGGCAAAAGAAATGTATCGCTTTGCTATAATTTTCATGTATATTTAAAAAAGCAATGCGAGAAAGAAGTTTTAAAACTTGATCTATTATGTTGTGTATGGTATATATAGACATTTACTAAGATGCTGTCTCTATGATTTGAATAATTGAGTATCAGATTAATATAAAATCTTATATAATATCTGTTACTAATTTAGAAACAAACTTATAAACTGCGTAGTAGTTCACTAGCTTTTAATAAATTGTACATTTGGCAGCTCAGTACCTTGGAAAGGTTCTAATATCTAGGGAAGCCGAGTTTACTATTATAATATTTTAAAAAACGGAATCTACGATAAAAAAATTAAAAATTGGAGATTATTCTATCTACATGATTTTTTTGCATACTTAGTGGCCGCACTTATAAAGATAAAATATGATAGAATTCAGGTTTTAAAAATAAGATAAACAGTTCAAAAACATAGCTCCTAATACATAAGAATCCTGTTAATCCTATTTTTGCAAAAATATTTTATATAATCGTAAATATAAAATTCGCATTTCATATGAATAGCAGGGAATTAAACAGCTAGAAGCATACAATCACATGTCATACTAAAATAAAAAAAGATTCCGTGGACTTTAATATAAATTTTGACTTTTAGGCTATAAAACTATGAATAAACGATTTTAAGATGAATTAATTGAGCTGATGTAAACTTAGAATCCTTTTGGAACATAAGATTGATAATGAAGAAAAAAACTGTGTATTATTCATAAAATCAAGAATTTAGTAGAAACTACGCGGAAATTTGCCTTGAGCAAATAAAACCTAAGATAAAGAAAGTACAAACCATGAAAAATAATATATTTATAATGAAATTTATTAGTCTTTTAAATCATAAAACACATTCTAAAATCTATGATACAAATAATTGCAACCAAGCACACTTAGAAAAACAAGTTAAGGTGCATATATTTGATCAAATTTAATAGTTATATTTATAAAATTTATAAAATACACAATCTGCTTATATAAGAAAAGGGGTGAAATGACAGGTTAAAAGTTATACAGACTTTGGTACTATCACTATATCTTATATTTTGAATTTCTTTGTGTAGTTTTATTTTATTGTAATTAATTATTCAGGCTTTTAAAAGCCATTAGCGTAATATTATAATGCTTTAATAAGATTAATTTTATTTAAAATATAAATTTTGTATTAAGTATGAGATGAAAAATTTTTAACTTGTTTTTATAATAATTATATTTTTGAATTCGTTTTAATAGTCTGATTAAACGAAATTTTTTTCTGAAATCAGATTTTTTCTTATTTAGATATAATTGCGCAAAATGTATTTTTATTTTTGAAAAGTAGTATAATTGTTTTTAATCAAATATAATCCGTAAGTTATATAAATTTAAATAACTGAAAAAATAATAAATTAAATTAAGATTTACAATTCCTCCCTAGGAAGTTTTTACTTTTGATGAAAAAAACTTTCACTGTTACGTTCTGATTTTTTTTATATTTTATTGCAAATTATTTTTATATAAACCGTATGATAGTATATATACATTAATGACAAAATATTAAGCTTAATTTGAGTTTAAATTATTTCAAGAATTTTTAATCTAGTAAAAACTTATATTAACTGATAAAGTACATTCATTTATTTAAAACTATGCAATATTTTTTGTATACAACTATATAATTGTTTTTAAACTAAAAGTATAGGGTTTTGCTTCATAGATAATGTACAAGGAAGGTTTTAATAAAACAATAAGTGTATTTACAGCTATCAGAATAAGAAATGTTATAATCGGGAACGAGCTTTTTAAGCTATAATATCTTTATTATATTTCTATCACAAAAATATGTTTTTAAGGCTAAAATATAAATTAAACCTTGAAAAATATAATCACAAAGCAAGCATTTTAATGTATATATAATTAAATGGAGAAAGAACACACCTTCAGCATAATATATATCTTTTTATCAACTATTACGTATGCATTCTATGCATTTAATTTATTATGGTGGAAGAGAATGAATGTTTTATGGGCAAAATAAAAAATAAACAATTGCATCGCAAACTCATTATCATTCCCAACGACTTGATCATTTAGATGGTTGTATCTTGTAGGTACGTAGAACTGGGCAATAAAAATATAAGTGATGATTATTATTATGATTCTTTATGGATAGGAATAAGTTTTTCTGGAAAAAAATGAAGTATAAATATTGTGGTAAGGCAGATAAAAATGATTTACTTGGAAATTAGATGTGAAAGGAAATTTTGTCGTTTGTTCATACAGGCACATAACGAAGTTTCAAGATAAGAATTTAGTGTGTTCATAAGAAAATTCGACTCTATAATACAAAGAAAATCGAAAGAAACTATCTCAATAAATAATTTTGATTTTTTTATAAACTATAAATTAGAAATAAATGAACATCATACTTCCAAAAGAAGAAATAGATACCTCTGTGTATTATAAAAGGAAACCTGATCTGAATAATGGAAACATTAAAAACTTATATTTAAAATATATTTTTTCAAAAAAATATATTAGATCTATATCAAGAATACTACATAAATATCTTTTTTTCAAATTTAGTTCAGAAATATTTTCGTTTTCCGAAATCCCATAATTCGTGTAAAATAAGTTGGCAGTATAACTGAAGAAGAAGCGACCACACAAGAAATATAATCTGGTAAAACATACTAGTTCCTAAGTCTTGAAGAAAAGATTGCGTTAAAGGGGAATTTAATATTTCTTGACCGAAAAAGCACCAAAAAAAATTTGTTTTATAGAGCAACCAAAATTGTAGCTATAAAAATTTAATTACTTAAAAATCCATACATATATTATTAGAAAATTTAAAAGTAATTTTTTTTATTGGAAATAGAAAATGCTTAAAAAAATATCAATAAATCTTATGAAATTTTTTTCTCTATAATTTTTAGCTTCCTTCTGTTAAATGTTCATTTTTTGCTGTCTAAAAATTAGTAAATGCCAAATATATGACAATAAAACGAGTTTTTTAGTCTAATGTTTATATAAAATATAGATATAAGTGCTCGAAGAAAATTAAATCATGTGCCTAAAAATAATCCTATTATTTTTGAGATATTTGAAAGATTGTGATACTTTAAAATATTGATAATCTTTTGAGAAATCCAAAAATTATATGAATTTAAAAACACAGATGATATCTTGCTATTTATAAAACTTGCTAAAGATCAAATGCAACACAGATGTACAAGAAATTTATTTTCATTTCATTATGAAACAAATTCCAGATCATTTTTATGCAATAAGTAGACCTTTTTGTCATTTTGGCTTCTTTCCATACACAAATAAGATGTCTTTTTATAATTCAGGTTCTAATTTTATGGCGTAGATAATATCAGCATTTTGTATATATTATTAGTTTTTGCAATTGTTGTATAAAAAATCATTTTGGTTAGCTCATAATTAAATTTTAGGGGAAATATGTGAAACTATCATTATTTTAATAATTAATATTATATTTAGTGGTTGCGCAAGACACTTTTACTCATATCAATTGATTAAACAAGAGCTGTTGTCGAATGCACAATAATGAAAAGTGTTAAAAAATATATTAATAAGTTGTCATGATTTCTAATAGACTGACTAATTTCAGTAGATAGAATTTACAAAAGAAAAAACTTAGCCCATAAATAATAAATTTATTGGACAGTTGCCAATTATTAGCGTACATTTATGTGCATCTGTTTGATTTTTAAAAAAAATATAGGATATATCTATTAATTTTATTTTTAAATAACAATTAAAGCTATATATTTCAATTTATGAATTGTGTCTTGAACTCTTATTTCAATTTTTTTTTTAATAGCTGTCCTTTTAGTATTCAGAATCAACCATATCTGATATTATAATGCAGATTTTACACTTAAAATATGACCTGCAATTTAATCCACTAAATTTTTTTTTGCTGAAATTGTCATGTAGTTGATCTTCTGAATGAAAAGAAAACAATTCTATAGATTTTCAACGGCTTTTAATATTAAGCTTGTGTGAGAATATTCACCTCGGTCTTATATAGTAAAATTATTTAGGAAATCAACTTTATTTATGTGAAAATTGTGAGTAAGGTTTTTAAATAGCATTTTGTACCATATTAGCGTTTCAATACAATCTCAGTTTACCTATGTATGTTATCATAATTTTTTGCCTAAAAATTATTATGCTCCAAAATTATGATTTTTATAAAAAAATAATTTTACTTTAAAAATAAGCTGCTTATATTACAGCTATAGTTAATCATTTTTTTGTTTAATACATGTTTACGACCAGAACTTACTTACCTCAGTACCTTTAAATATAATAAAATATATTATGACTTCTTTAATTGAACAAATAAAAAAACTTACGGGGTTTTTTTCATGTTCTTGTTAAGATTTCGCAAAGAAAACATAATTTATTTGCTTTTTTCCAATCTTTCTCATACATACACATTTCGTGCTAATCCTATATTTTTTTTCTTGGTTTTACAAAAACACGCTTAGTGTGCCGATGTAATGTTATGGCTATAATATTGCAAGATAAAAGGTATTTTATTCTAATTAAAGTTCCAAAATATATGGTGAATGTATGATGTCAATGCTTAATTATTTAATATTAATGAAATAAAAAACGCTAATTCTATAGAAATGGCTTAATGAAAATTAATAACTGTAGAAAAGACCTAGATCATAAATATTCATAATTTAATACAATTGCAATTGATTAAAACAAAAGCTTTACTTTGTTCCATACATACGTACAGAATCTTAACATAGGATCAACAAACAATAAATAATCTACGATTTTCATTATTTTTGGAAATAATATTCCTAACTTGATTATCAATTTTCTATATAATTGGACATATACCCTATGATCGATCGGTTTCTCTATTTTAATTTTTAAATCTTAAAAACTTCATCTAATAATGGGACTTTTTAATGCTAAACTTCTTTTTCTATTATTTATATATAGTTTCTTTCGTATTTTTGTGATATTTAATTATTATACAATTTAGAAAATTCCTACAAAAACAACGAAAAGATTGCCTTAGGTTTAATTTCTGATTTAATATAAGTAAACTTGCAGAATAGCCCTATGATTTTTTATGATTATATCCATTAGAATTAATATAATTTAAATGTGTATTTATTAAATTTTTTTCTTTGAATTTACATTTTCACTCGAGTCCCTGTAATTTTTCGTTTCGTGTTTTTTATTATCGTCACTGAGTGTCAAATCGTAATTATCTATATCGAAACTATCTTCAAGAAATTTATCCTTCTTTGAATCCTTTCTATAGAGGTTATTAACATCAAGTTCAATTCTCTTCTTTTTTTCGATTGACATTATATCCTTCAAATAATCTTTATCGTAGCAGCAATTTCCAAATTGCCTAAGTGCTCATTTAAAAGCATTAGTGGCTGCTTCTTTTTTAGCCTTTTCATACGCATCAGATTTTCTACGCGAATTTTCGGCGGATCCAAATCTTATATCCTCTCTAAAAGTACCATCTTTTAAAATAACTCTTGCACTTACACTGACGCCCACAGAAAAGGATTTCTTCTCTGAATTATAGTCAAAGTAATCTATTGTGGTCGATTTGATTTCTGTTGACCATCCATTGAATCCGAATATTTGGTTTGCAAGACTCATTATAAGCCAGTCTTCCACATATATAAGTTTCATGTTACCGTATCCTTGTCTGTAAGAAATATATTCTGGTCCTAGTTTTTTCTCCAAACTTCTTGTATCTTGTCTAATTCCTCTTTTTTCCATTCCGATCTCTTTTCTTCTGCCATAATTTTTTAAATTCAATGTTGGGATTGAATATATTTTGCATTCAGTCCATAGAAGAGTGATTAGATGATCGATTATGTAAATATCTTTGGGTCCATTAAAACGAAATATCATGGCTAGAAAAAATTTATTATAATATATGGCACACGGATATGTATATCTGATTTCAATATCGAAATTTATTTTCTAAATAATTTGTGTTGGCTAAGCTTTAAAATCCAGAAATGGCTACTTCTGAATTTTTTCGGCTAGATACTTTTTTTAATAAACTATATTTATAAAAAATAAATTCTAATGCTAAAATATATATAAAAAATATCATAATATTATCAAACGCAAGACACTTTAACTCTTCTCATTTGAGAAAAGAAAGGCAATTCATGAAGATAGATCAGGGAAAGGTTTCAAAAGATGTATCAAGGAGTTGTACAATATTCCCAATGGGCGTACTGCGTCCAAAACGATATAAACGATAAAAATAAATTTATTCCATTAATATAAAATCAATATATTCAAATATACTAGTTTTCTTGTAAAATGTATTTTGTGTTTACTTTTTTGTTTTTACTTCTATTCCCAAATAAAATATTTTTGATAATTATTTTTTACGTGATAAATTTAACTTAAAACCATTTTATTCTTTCCTTATGGTTCTATTGAGACAAATACCATCTTTCGGTCAAAATTGCAATCTGTGACATCAATATTTATTTCTTAAAAAAATTACGCATATAAAATTAAAGAGATAGGATTTTTGGATAATTTTTTGATTTTGTCTTAAATTTATGCATCAAGTATTTTTTTATAAATAATTATATTTTTTCTAATGGTTTTAAGGTGATTTTAGCTAAAATCACAATTTATATAAATTTAATTATAATATGTTGTGTATATTTTCTTTATTAATCTAAATGCGCTAAAATCATGCATTTAAAAATTTTTATCAAATTAGAAGCACATGATAACGATATTTTTTCAAATAAAATAATATATCGAGTTAATCTTAATTTTGAGTTTGATAAAAAACCATGTCAATTATCAGCATAAATCAAAATTATTAATCTATAGCATTAGTGTGCTCGAAGAACTTACTTTTTCGTGTCGTATAGCATAATATTGTAAAATTATTATGTCACCAAAATGGCATAATTTATTTTGATTATATATTTTAAAACAGAAAAAATCTATTTTTGAAAATATTTATGTCACATATAATAGGGAGTTATTTATTTTATTTTTATCCTCGAAAGATATATTTAAATAAAAAAATTATATAAAAAAATAACCGCTGAATATCCCAACATATAAATAAAACGGTATATGATGATTTAAGAAAAATGGATAATAGAATAAATACTATTATATGTTTATTGTTAAAATAATATACTATAAGTTTTTTGGTGAATCCAATCTTCAAATATGTAGTTCATAAGATTCTACAATAAATCGCATATCAATTTTTAGTTTTATTTGCTCTTGTTCTCTTACCACGTCGTAAAATGTGATGAGGTGGATGCATAATTAAAATAAAAGTACCATAAAAAACTCGAAAACACAAACCTATGCGAGGCATACATCCAATCTATAGGATAAAAAAATCCTTTGAAATAATAGGTATTACACAAGGGGAGATATCGAAGAGGATATATCTCAGAATAAAGATATAGTCTGCCCATGGAAAATCAATCATAAATGCTTGAAAAGAAAATTTAAAATTACAATACAAAATTAACCAATAAATGCAATATAAAATTTTTTTTTGTACCAAAATTAAACAAATCTAATAATATGCTGTAATTTTCCAGGTGCCTATCATTATATCAAATGTGAAAAAACTACTCGTATTCACTCTTATATATTCATACGAATAATAATACTTTAAATGTATAAAAAGAATTTAAATTATTACATCGATTCGCCGTTATATTCTTTAAATTTATTGCTATAGTGCAGGACGTAAATGATGCTCTAATTTTAGATTCTTTTATTGTGCAATTTATAGTAAAATATAGATTAGTTTGTTTAAAATTTCCTCATTCAATTTAAAACATTAAAAATGCTTATTTTATTTTTAAGTGGGCTATGTCAATAACAGTGGTATAAAAACCATGCGCTTTATTGTATTTATAGTATTTGAGGAGAGATCGGCACTGCTTTTACTCGAGCTTTAATATACGACATTATATGATAGAATATATCAAATTCATAACAAAATATGCTTTGTATAATTCCTTTACTATCATAAAAATTAAAAAGTAATGGTTATTTATATGAATTTACATTATGTAACAAGATTAGCCTTTGCATTTTTTCTACTATTTGTGAAATCATTAATAATCAAAGATTTTTTATTGCACAGAATTACATAAGTATTTTTTTAATTTTAATTTTTTTTATTGAAGAATGTCTAAACAAAATTCGGCAAAAACATGAACTTTTTGGTTTTATTAGAAATCTTAATTTATTTTTTTTCTGCTTTTTTCAGTTTCGGAAAAAAATATAAATTTTAGCAATGCACTCATTTAATAAAATATAGAAACTTTAATCTATACAAATTACCTATTAAAAATAAGATACAAAAAAAAAATAAAATAAAGTTGATCCTGTTTATATATTGTTATTCTGCAATCTTATATGCAAAATTTATTTAAGATAAAATTGTTTGATGATGTATCATATAAAGACCTTATACTTTATGTGTGGTAGAAGTGAATTACATATTTAATTATACATTATAATAAGATCAGATTAGTTACACATATTGAATGTGATATGAAAAATGTTGAAATTTCGATCAATACACTATTATCTTAAAAAATTTTATTTTTGTTGATTTAAATTTTATTCTTTGTAAGATTTTGATTGTAAACTATTTTTTTTCCTGAAGTTTTTTAAACTATAGAATCTATCACGTTTATTTCACTTTAATTTTTTCTTTATGATTCCCCTAAAAAGTCAATATTGTGTTGTATATAATGATATAAAACAAATAGATGCACAAATGCCCTTGTTTTCTTATTTTATTTTAAAATACCAAATATAGTGGGTCTATTGTAATTATTATCGATTAAAAAATATTGATTTTACTGTATTTTATTATATAGTTCTGAATATCTTTAATTAATGCTTAATTCTGAAAAATGATATTTTGCAACGGTGACTAGAATACAAGCGATGCATACTTGTTTAAAGCCTCATACAGACGTATTATGTATAAATGGGTTCTTTATGGTATAATATTGATATATATTTCAATAATCTTTTCCAGTACACTACTATCATAGTATTTTATGTCGTTTTAAAAAAATATGCTGAAAATAATGTTCATTATGACAATTGGATGATCTATTAATAATGATATAAGGCATTTTGACTGATTATCATTGGTTTTTGTCATTTGATAAAGAAACGATATATTTCTGTGCATTAGGAGTATATTTTATGGTTATGAAATGGATAAAATGGGGAAATATTATGATTATCACATAATTTATCTTTCTCAATTTTTTTTATTATAGGTTGATTTGGTTTTTAACTATTAAATCTTAATCAAGCGAAAATTCGGAATTGTATTTAGAACTCATTCGGTCGTTATTTTTTTTTCTAAATTGTCATTTTTACAATCTTTATCTATCATTATTTTTCTTTTCAGACTTATTAATTCAGCCTTCTTCCTCAATCCTAATCTTCGGTTTAATTTACATTTCTAACTCCTATAAATACGACTTATGAAAATTATAACCACACAAGTCATAGTTATGACTTATGGTTTTATCCTTTTTGTGCATTTGTAGATATGTTATATTAAATATTTATTTAAGTAAGGGCTAATTCTTCTATTAACTTTTATGTTTGCTAGCCTAAAACTTTGGATTGTTAAATATTATATGTTTATGTGTTTATAAAACGCATATCATCCGATCTGTCTTCATTATACATTATTTACGCTCAATACTTATACGTTTAAGTGTTTTTATATATAAAAATATCATTATAAGATATATTTACGCATAAAAAACCTATTGATGCACATAATGAATGTTTTTCATAAATAAAAACTAAAATTATAGCTATAAGTCACTGTATATACAGTATTAAATGGATGATATCCTTAGTCTGTCGACATTCTAAAATAGAATTAAAAATATGTTTTTCCTCATTATAAATTTATTTGATAAACGATCATATATCTGCGTTTTTTATTATTAAATACTAAAAGCTACATTTTATATTAAATTAAGGCATCTATTGCAGCCTTTAGGCTTGGATAATATGCTTTTTCTTTTCATCTCCCATTTTAAATGATATTTCATTAAAATTATTAAATTAGATATTTAAGTTCTTTCATTCTTTGTTTTATGACGAAATATCTTTAATTCGACTCTTTTAGAAAAGTATAGTAATCAAAACCATTTTTATTAATCTTGGTTTTCGGATTAGAATTTTTTCATGATTATGTATCGGAAAAACCTTTTAAAAATATTCTAATTTTCCTTATTTGGATTATTTGCGTATATATGGCTAATTTAGAGCATTTACTGCTTCATTGTGCGTGTTTGTATTTTATCTTCTTCTCAATATTTTTTTGTGGTTTTTTATATTAATTGAGGTTTTGCATTAGATTACACAACGTCTATGAAATCCTGTAATTGCAATATTACGTTCTTAGCATTAAAGATAAAAAGTAATTCATGCGTTATATATACTTCGAAGCATTGGTTTTTCTAATAATTAGAGTCGCGCTTGGACATTGATATAATATATCTTAAAAAGATACTGTGGTGGATGTAATTGATTATATAAATTGAAATGGAAATATTCCGAAATAATAGATAACTTAAAATTGTTTAAAGTATCATTTTACATCTCTAATCAAAAAATAAGTTCTCCATGAGTCCCCGAAATGTTTCCTACAAATGGCTTTTAAAATCTTAATTGCCGATTATCAAAATAATATAATTTGCCTTATAGGTTTAAATATTATTTTCAGACATCTCTTCAAATAAATAGCTAGGAACTGAATTCATATTCAGCATAAAAAGCTAAAGTTTAATATTTATGGGTTAACTTTATTTTTATCAATTTATCTTTTGTGATTTATTCATTCAATTGTGAATATTGCACAACTTCTTGATACATCTTCGACAAATTCTTCGGATTCATCCTCATCGAGTACCCTACTTCTATTTAATGAAATAAGTTCAAGTGTCTTATGAAGGTTTAGAGCTTGCACATATGCTACTACTTCTCCAGGGATTTTTAATGCTAAGCTAGAGATTTTTATATTTTATATGTAACCAATGTTTTACATTTAAAAAAAATTTATGTTCCATTAACTGTATTCAAAACTTGAAAAATAATATCAGTGAATACAAAAATTGTCTATATTATAGTTTTTATGATTTCATGTTAAATATATTTTATAATTTTTTATTTAAATATTTAAAGCTCGAATGCACCATCTGCAAAGACATTTATGAATTATCCAGTGGTAATTAATGCCGCATAGCAGCTGTAAATGCAGAAACACACTCGGCAAAACTATTGTAAATGAATATTTCAACATTAATCATGTGCTTGAATAAAGCGCTAAAGAACTTGTCAAAATTCATGAATGCGAGTGTCAGTAATAAAAGCCATTATCGGTATGATGGGGATGTTTCCTTGTGATGGTGGTGGGATTTAGGTTGTCAAAGTCATTTCATAGAAAGTTATTTATATATTAATCGTAAAAATAAAATTTACGTTTTGATTTATTTGATCTAAATCAGTAAATCGTACACACAAAAATTTTAAGGACTTGAATATAATTATCTTTCTATATGCTGAAATTACCCATGTATTTACTTTTTTTACTTTTATAATATGTAGTTTACTGTTAAAGAATGAAATTCGTTGATAAAAATATTTTTTTTATGCAAATCTTTACAATCTTAATATTGCTTCGAGAAGCCAAAAAAAAATCAAATATATCAAAAATTATCTAAATGTTTAAAAAAAATTAATTTATATAAAAAACCGTTTAAACACGCTATTTTCTATACGCTATTAGATATATATTGGTTTTCTTTGTATTTTTAATGCATATATGGGCCAATATTTTGTAGGGACAAAACTATGATTATTTTGCAAGAACAAATTTTATAAGTGCATAAAGCCTATTAAATGATATAATTCGTGCCTATAGTTATATAAACATCTAGAAAGGCCCCTCGCGTCCTAAAAAAAAAGTTGCGATATATATTTTAATATCAATATATAGCACTTTACAACAGATGTGGGTATTATGAGAAACAGGAGAGTTGAACCACGAAGACTATCATTCAAATACCTACCTAGTAACAATAATCTATATTGAACACTTGCCTGAACCTCAAAGGGCCACACGCACTCATACCACGGCTCTTCTTACTTTCATAGCCATCTGCAAGAAATAACCCGCCGAGAAAGAGCAATGAATTCAAGAAGCTTATACCTCGATTTTAAAACGATACGAAAGAATACCAAGATCTGGCTGGCAAGATTTCCTAAAGATTCACTTATATTTTTAACTGTTATATGAGCATGAATGAAATTAAAACCAAATCATCAAACGTTCTAAAGGATAATGTTGGGAACAGGTGACAAGTCCAAAAGTACAAAGAAAATGAAATGAATAGAAGAAAACAAAGCGATCAAGATGAATAACAATAAACATAAAGCCATCGCATTAACCTCGATAGATGCAAAAAAAATTCTTAGAGTACTGGCGGACTTAGAAAATACAGACTACACAAACCATTCTAGAACACGTAAAATATCCTATACAAAAGTTAAAGGCGATATAATTAAAGGTTTGAATACAGCGGTTAGAGCGCGTATTTAAAAACCGCCGCACAGAAGCATGTGCGATATAGCAGGATATTGCAGTTTCTTTAAATATTTCGACGATTTAACATCGAAGCCTGTCCATGAAGGAATGTACTATGCATTAATAAAGGTGGGAAAAATAAAAAGGTACGATCAAATAAACACAACACTCAAATCCTACGTTTGAAACTTAGGAAAACTTTCAGAAAGTGAGACAAGACTTCAGAGAAAAGTCATGAGAACTATACAGTTGCAACTTGACAAAAAAAATGATGTCATTGAAGTGATTAGTAAAAATAACGATAGGATATGGATAAAAAAAACAGATAGACTATATGAAAAACGAAAGGGATTTGTATAAGAAAATTGCCAGTTGGAGTCAAAAGAAGACAATTTTATTGGGTATTGGCAGATACAGTAAATTCGAAAATCTAGTCATATAAAGAAAATATTGTAACTTTCTGTTCTAATATATGTACTAAAAGCACAGAAATTATCAGATTCGTTATTTACTCAGCAAAGACGCACTAAATAAAACACACGCAAATGTTTTTTATCTCTGAAACAGTGTTTCTTCCTGATTATCAACTACCTTTCTTACTGAAAAGCTGTAAAATGAGATGGTATATACAACTTATTCATCAAAAAATTACAAAATTGCAACAAACTTATATGTAACAGTTAAATCTGTATGCGTTGAAAACGAAGAGGTAAAAAGTTGGTCCAACTCTGGTGTCTCATAGCTCATACCAAAACATGAAGTTTTAAATGGATCGGAATTCATATCTATAACATACATGCCAAATTTATACGAATTTTCAACTATATCTGTAATAATTTATTTACAGAAAGACGGCAAATCCCAAAATCTAATATCAGAAAACCAACTTGTGACGGCCAGAAGAGTATACGGAGCTAATGAGCAGGCAATGATATACGTTGCAATAAACAGTTACCATAAAAATAAATTACACGTAATATGGTTCGACACAAAAAAGTATTTGACACGATCGATCGCGAGTATCTTCTGTTCTGCTTAAAAAAATCTTAACACACAAGAATGGATGATTGCCGCATATCTAAAAATTAAAAACTGCCAGTTATCTCTAAGATTGGACAATGAAAAAATTTTGAAGAAAAAAATTGAAAAAGAGGTTATACAAGGGGATATTCTATCTCCACTATTGTTTGTTCTTTGTATGGATCCGCTAAGAAAACAATTAAATGAAAAGTTCATATTAATATCCATTTGTCTTGATAAAAGGCATTTACAGTATATGATTTCCTTTTCATTGACGATTTAAAGATTATAACAAAAGAAGAAATTAACTTAAAAGTAATTTCCAATGAAGCAACACAATTCTTCAGATGTATCGGAATGGAATTAAACAAAGCCAAATTAGCTACTAGAAATATCAATTGCAATGATATTGCCACAGTAATAGAAGGAAAAGATAGGTTATAATATCTTGGGATACTGGAAGATTCTAAATCGAAAACTAAACCCGAAACAATAGATAAAATTTGAAATGAAATTTACATAAGAGTTATTAGCATATGGAAAAAAAACTAAATGGTTAAAACATAGTTAAAGCCATAAATGAATATGCAAAATCACACATAAACTACTATGTGGGTTTATTAAAGCTAGAACTAGAAGATTTTAGAAAGCTAGATGATGAAATTAGACAGATATTAATAGAAAATGAAATACACTTACAACCATCCAATAAAGAAATATTATTTGAAAAGAAATGAACTAGGACGTGGATTGGAAAATATAGAGTTTAAATCCGAAAGAATACTCTACCAACTTTATAAAACCCTAAACCAAATAAAAGGACAATCACCCAGAAAAGCCGCAATATTAAAATTAAAAAATGCTAATGCATTACATATATATAATAAATATATTCCTTAAAACAAAACACGATCTTCTTTACATAGATCTTCATTGGCTTGAATATAAATAAAAAGAGAGTTTATTGTTAAAAATGCAACAAAAAACACTAGTTCAAATATTCTTCAATGTTCATTTAAATTTGACGCTTGAAATATCTGGATAGCAAAGTATTACAATATGAAAATATAAGACCATCAGAAGAATCTGGTTCTTTTTTTTAGGATATCAACATATAACATGGAGAAAGATAGAGTAGTCAGCACTGTAAAGACTTTTCTAAAAATATTGACCACTTAGCAAGCAGATATAAAAAAAAGCTTGGTCATGACCCTAAAAGAAGACACAACGTGATTTTCAGATGTCTTCAAGTTATGTTGGGAAGAAAATATAATTTCAAAAAAACCAAGAAAATGCGCAGACACTCTATACAAGAAATAATGGAAAACGAATTTTCGGAGATCAAAGTAGATACAAGAATAGAAAAAGACATTAATTTTACGAACGACAGACCTGATATTAACGTATCCGACAAAAAGAAGAACAGCGTTACTCTTATCGAAATATGCGTGACAGGCATTACAGTTTAAACATAGTTGAAAATAATAATTATGATAATATGACCTGCTAGCGTCTTTGCTGACATTAATATACAAGTGCACGACAAAAGTATTACATTTTTTAACACATGGGCGGTGTGGTGACATGATATCATAAAGTTGCATGAAGGAACTAGATGTCACATACCAGGTTGAGCCATATATTAAATACAGCGATTTAGATTAACCCATCTATTCATAGTTTTCGGATGAATGTGTGGTATTGAAGAATTGAAAATACCTGAAAGTATAAATACAGTGTTGGCAAAAAGAATCAAGCAAGCTGTGCCAGTGAACAAAAATAAAAATTGCAACAATAATTTTAGCCCATAAATAAAAAATATAATATATATTATCGGCATTATTTTAAATATATAAAAACATGTAAATGTATACATGATAGTAGAATCCTGGGAAATATTTTATAGCATAATTTAGTAAACAGAAGACAAAATAATTTTTTCTAAAATTTTATCTAATTCACATGAGTATAAATTCTTTATAGTAAAAATCAATGCGATAAATATTGTTCAAAGTGCATGCTTGATTTGTATATTAAAAATGTTGCTACAGCTCCCCATGAATTTTATTAAAGGCTTAAAGGGCATATAAGCTCTTCTCAATTTATTTAAATAAAATGTAAACTAACTAAAAGGTATTTTTCTGGCTTTCTTAAACGTTTTAAGTATATAAAATATGCCGTTTAAATAGCTCTTGCAAATAGTGATAAAAATAAAACGTTATTAAAAGAGCATAACTGTCTATATTCTAAATTTAAGACTCTTTTTCTCTGAAATTTACGTGTAATTTTGTGTGTTAAAATTTTTCTTCACAATAAATTATTTTTTAAATTGTATTGAAACTAATGGATAACTAAAATTCAATGCAAAATTATATAGATTTTCCCGTGTCTAAAAAAAATACGTAAAAATAATTTTTCTTGCTCTAAAACTACCTTATACATGAATTCACGGGTTTTTAATATCTCGAATTATCTTAAGTCCCAGCAATGAATATTAGATGTAAATATATTCATAATACCTAATATATTCTCTAATACATAAAGTGTTTTGAAAATTTGAATATAATAAAAAACTGATACCAGTGTTTTAATAACGATATGTTTTGATATGCTTTCTATAAATACTTTTTTTATTGAAATTCTAAATTTTAAAGTTATATTACGCAAATATTTTTTTGGAAACATAAACTGTATAAATAAAAATATATATATGCGAAAAAATATCTATAAAAAATTTTCAAATAAAAATATTTATTATCATGTTTTATTATATTTCCTATATATTACACTTAAATAAATTTCATATATATCTTTTTCTTTATTTCACCTCTTTTAGGTTTACATATTTGTGCATCTGAATGTAGTTATTTATATGTGAATATGTTTAAATTTTTACCTTTAAATTTCTAAATTTAGATTGCGATTTCTATCTTAAAAAACACAGTTTCAGCACCTCCTAAATTTCGGACGCTATTAATTACAAATTAATGAAAAAAGCATAAAAATAAACCCCATAAATTTTCCCATCTCATCGGAATCAAAATTTCATATCATATAAGCTTTTTGGGTTTTCTTTCTGTTATTACACATTATACGTTTTTAATAAAATGACTAACACATTAAAATGTGTGATTCATTATTCTTTTAGTTTTGAATGCATATAGTAGATGTTTTTCTGTTAACAAAATGTTTATAATATCAAGAATCATGTCTATTAAGATATATTTAGCATTTATTTTAATTTCATCATTTTTAATTGTTAATATTTGATTTTAAATTGGGTTTTCTTGCAAATTTTATGGCATAAACTATTCGTGAATATTTTTTGTTGTACATCGGCTTTTTGATTACTAGAAAACCTTAATTAACCAAACGTGATATTTTTTTATTTATTCTAATGGGGTAAAGTACGTTGATGTGATTTTACGATAATTATTTATGTAAAGTTGTGAATTTGTTCAATACATACTGCCAAAATTAATAATTTATATGCAATTAAAAAGAAAATGCTAAAGAGATAGTTAATGTGTATTAAAGAATATATGTTTATAAGAATTATAAGGTAAGTTATATAAGATGGTCGCAATTAAATTGTCAATATGGCAATCTTATTAAATTGTAAATTCAAATATATCATTGATAACTGAAAATGTAGAGTAAAATTATGCATTAAATATACAGCGAAATAAGTATTGTATTGTAATTTATTTCATATATTACAACCTTTTTTGATAAGTCGTTACTGTATCGTTAGTACATGTATTAAGAATGATACGTAGATGAAACAGCTAGGGTTTAATTCTTATATGAATATACGAATCTTTTTAGCATTAAATTAAGCAAAATGATAAGAATTATACAGTGTTTCGAAGTAAAATTTATAAATTAAGAAATAAAAAAAATGAGAAAACGGTATAAATAACAAGAAACAGACAGCAAATATATCTTAATTAAGCAGATAAATATATGGTTAGGGCTATTTTGATCTTAGTTTAGAAATTTAAATTTGCTGTGATAAATTAATTCGAAAAAGTTAAAGGATACAAATAATATAATATAAATTTAATTCTTATAATTAAAAGTATAGTAGTAAATTTATAATTTTCACTAAACAGATTTTATAACAAATTTTAATATACTTAATTTAAAAGAAGCATCCAAAAATATGGCAGATTGAATAATTTAGTTTATATCGAAAGAAATGCTTAAAAAAAATTTGCGTATTTATTATGAAATCCTGGCGGTCTTATTGTTGTTTAAAAGGGTGAATCGATAAAAACGAGACGCGGTATTCGAAATATTAGAAAATTAATAATAGAGTTCTTATGATCATTATATCTTACAAGATCAATCAATTTAGTTAATATAACGAGCTATAATGTTTACTATCAAATAAATTTGTTTATTAAAATCGATGGTTTAAATATTATGAATTAATAAACACAAAAAAAAATTGAACTTATACGTATTGCTTATAAAATAAATAATTATTTAAATATCTTTGGATTTTTCTCATTATATATAATTTGCACGCAGTACAAAGTTTTAAAAAATTTAAGGAGCTGTATAAAATTTTTCATCATAATTTTATGTAGAGATTTATAATTATATATATCGTAATCATAATCTTAATAAATTCGATACTACTTAAAAATTCAAATTTAATTTGTAAATCCACATAGTTAGCCATAAAAGCCACAATACTGTTTAAAATGTGTATTTATAATTTTTTAAGTTTTTCTCATTGATTCGCCTCATTTCTGTTAAATATATTTCTTTTTTATATATTAATAGAACTTTCATCCACTGAATATATATTTTAGCGGCATATGGCTTTATTAATAACAATGAAATTTGAAACCAATCTGACAGATTAAATATGTATTTCATTTAATCTTGGATTTATAAGGATTATGCTAATTTTTGTATATATATATGCAGTTTATTTATGAAAAAAATTTAGTTGATGTTAATGCTCTGAGGAATCAATTTTTAGATGATAAATATTTTATTTTCCGATCATCTTTTAGTCAAAGTTTTCTTAAACTTTCTGAAAATTTATATATTTTATGATATTCGTTGCATTATTGATTTTTTGAATAAAAATATCGATATATTGGACTTGTTTTTTTGTGTTTATTCTCTTCTTTTAAAAAGTTTCGCATTGAAAATTCTTTGTTTATTATACTATATATTTCTTGAATTTTTCTATGGAATCAAAAAAACTGCATTCTTAATTGTTTACTATAAATTCATCGTCATTTTTACTTCCAAAAAAACATATCTTTTGTTTATGTGATTCGGTCGAGATGTCTGTGTATATATAATTTGGTAGTTCGGGTTTCCTATAATAGCATGCTTTTCAGAACTATAATCAAATATTTATTTGCTCTCAGTAAAATTCCGATAATGCCATTTTATGGTATGCAATTATAGAATTATAGCTACTAATTTTTTTTCATATACAAATAGGCTATTATATTAAATCTTTTATTTCAAAAGAAAGATGAAGTATATTTTTTTAAATTATATTTAGTAAAAAGAGATTTTATTTAGATAACTATTTATAAAAATGGAAGCTAGATTCAAATTGTTTGACATGTATGCATATTTCTTAAATATATATCAAATCTGTCTAAAAATGGATAGGGAAATTATTTCACCATCACATCATTTTTGAGGGTGTTGTAAAAGTAACTGTATTGTAATAAATTGCGCACAATAAGTAAATGTGATAATTTATTAATTATATATATCATTATTATTTTAAACATATTTGCTTTATCTGATATTCTAGACTTTTTTTATTTTAAATAGTACAAAAAGAAAACAAATCAAAGTACAAATTATATCAGTAGTCATGAAACATTTTATCAATGATTTTTTGCACATAAGAACAAATTACTATGGTTTATATGCAGAAAATTTATATTCCATTGTAGATTTTAGAATAAAATCTATCTTTATAGAATTTAAATTTATCGGATTAGTTTATATTTATAAAATTTAAGAATAGATGTAACAAACTGTGATTTCATTGCTCTAGAATAGATTATTTATACAAATAAAATTATTTTTATATCTTTAAACAAATTATAGTTTTGTCTTGGTGCGTTTCTATACCTAAAACTTACTTATTTATAGTAGAGAAAGATTTAAATCCAAGTTTGCACTTTTGCCAATAAAATGAATCTGAAATTTCATTTATTACTTCGAAAAAAGTCAAAAAAAGACTTATAGAGACTTACATTAAATTCTATTCATTTAGAAATAGCTATAATAAAATTATAATTATTTAAAAAAAACTAAGTCGTTATAACTATTTAAAAAGCGCCTATATAAGTGGAAGCAACTTTTTTTTGCATTTTAATATAATTTTGTTTTGCTATTTTATGGGTTATCTCGTATAATTTCTTTAATGTCGCGTCTATGTCGAAAAAATAAAGAGAATATGGCTATAAATCTTATTTTAGACTAACTGGCGTAGCTATACAAAACAAATAATTAATTTACGTCAATCGTATGCTTTAAATATTAACAAAATATAATACATGAGCCAGCAAGAAAAGATGAATAGTTTTATTTGAAGACAGATTTACAATTTCACACATTGAAAGCAAATTCTATGGTATAATCTATAATAAAGAAAAAAATTTTTATGTTTCTATTATTAATATTAATTTTGTGGTCTTCAAGGCTTCAAACAGACATTAAAAGGGTTTTTTTGTGTAGACTGATAAAAAAACATACAGAAAATTATACTTTTTCAATATATATATTTTGATAGCAAATATTTTCTTTTCGCGAGCAATATCTATTAAAAAGTTTGTGAAATGTAGTTCAAACGAACTTTTTTTTTGTATATTTTTAATTTAAGAACAATTTAATATATAGCATGTATATAAACTAAATGTGACCGAATTATGTAAACCGCACGAGTAGTTTTACAAAATTCTTGTATTACCAAGGAATCATATCATGACGTTTAAACATAAGAACTTCTTTTTTATACATCACAACTGAAATATACCAAAGAAAAAAAATAGACATGCAAATACAGTTTTAACGTCATATTGCCAGTTAAAACATTGCCTTTTATGTGTAAAAAAAAAATTTCATTTAATCAATTCGAATATACCGAAGACATAATCATTCTTTTTTGCAAGAATTATTTTATTATTGGCGCTTCAACTAGTAGCATAAAAAATAAAATTAAATACATATGATTGTGAATAGCTAGATGATAAATGAAATCCTGTATATCGTTCCTTTTTGCTTTATTATCGGACACAAAAATTTTTTAGTATTGATTAACACATAAAAAACAAATGATCTAAATAAGTATTGAAATATGGTGAACTGTGAATGCACAATCGAACGATAAAGCTAATTTTTATAGATGTTCCAAATATCTTTATACAGATACTTTCATATAATATAGGATTTCTATATCAATTTAGAAAAAGCATAAATCAATTAATTTGCTGTTTATTTGACGAAATCCGGACCTAAAAATATTATTTAGGATTGTATGCGGAATACATCCAGATAAAATACGAAATTTATAAAATTAAGAGTTAGATATATACTTCACTTCAAAACTGCAGATTTAATGTTTGGTTGGAATTCAAATTTCTACAATGTACCGATAAAATAACTATTCATTTCTTATTTTTATTCTGTAATTTAAAAAGATTTATGTGATTAAAAAGCACTATGGGTTTCTATGATATTTATTAGCAGTTAGATGTATTTCATAAAGAAATCTTTTTTATGCAATTCTGTATTAAAGATTGTAGTGATGCAAATGTTATTATTTTGTTGCGTATTTAGCAAAAAAAAACACAGCAGAAACCAAATTTATATAAAATTACAATGCGAATATATTAATAATATTCTAACAGCTCTTTTACAATAATTATCATATATTATTTAGCAGAAAAGATTTTTTCTTTCATGTTCTTTATTGTAATATATACTCTAATTTTGCAAGATCCAAATGTTATTAACATCATTTCTTTTATTGCAAACAATGTATCAATACGATTTTAGAAATGTCTATACTCGAAATATCTATAGTTCCTGTTTTTTAGAACAGAAAGAAAGCAGTAAATAGATGAAATTAAACGGTATAATATATAAAAAATAAATTCTTGCCAGATTATAAATATTTTCTACGTGAATGCATTTTTTTTAACAAAAAGAAAACGATACTAGTGTTTTTTTTCTTTTCATAACTGTTTAATTCACTTTATAGTTTCAAGATGAAATTTGCCTATGCAGATATATTTTAAAATTAATTTTTAAAAAAAAATATTTTATCTGTAGTTTTTATGTGAATATTAACACATGCTTATAAATATAATATTAGAAAGTTTTCAATCTAAAAAAATAGCAAATTTTATCATCATTAATGTCGGATGCTTGTAATCAGGCTATAATTGCAAACGTATCTTTTATCGTATTTTTTTATGTCCAGTGATCTGTTTATTATCCTTTGTTAACAAAAAATTAATTTATAAATGATTTTTGTGTTGTTTTAAACTCATATGGGTATTAAACATGCTTCTTCTCGGTCCTTAAATTTTTAAAGATATTAATCTGCTTATTTTATTTGCTGATGATAAACTAGCCTCACATATTAAATTTTCGTATGTAAACACTTTCTAATACGATAGTTGCAAATTCGAAAAAATTTTGTTTAAATATATTATATGTTAATATAAAAAATTTTGAAATTTAATATTTAATTGTGATTTATTTTTATTTTAAAAGGTTCTATTGCACATTTTGACTTATTTAATATTTAATCTATGAACAAACATTCTAAATAAGATTTCTATCATACATAGTGTTATTTACGGTAGTAAAAAATTTATAGGTCTATAACATAGATATCATTTATAGCACAAAAATTATCAAAAGGTGAAAATCTATTCGTGTTAAGACATTGGATATAAGTTGCTCATAAATTCTATATATTTTTACCCTCAGTTATAGATCTTATGAATTTGTAAGCTGATTTGAAAAAAAAATTTTCTTAGAATATATTTCTAAATGTATTACTAATATCTTGAATGATATTTTTTTAATTTGCAGCATTCAAAGAAACAATATATTTATCAGTACATAATCTAAAAACAGAATTTTAAAAATAAATATCATCTAGATATGATAAAACAGCAAACCGATTAGAAAATTACGGCTCCTGTTTGTGCAGCTCATTTTGCTAATTTTTTAAGGCGGAATTATATGATTAAATATATGAATATACCAGCTAATCAAAAATAAAGACATCGATAAGTAAGATAATAGTATTTATAAAATATTTTAATTTTCTTAGTATTATATAGAACGTTACAATATCAGCTAATTTATTTATGACTTTTTGATTCCTCATAAAGATTTTTAATGGCTAATCTTAATATTGAATTGCATTTTTGTCTAGTTTAAAAATTATTCAGCGTTAATTTATGACGCCTAATCAAGCTTTAAGATAGTCCTGTAATGGCGTATGTTTATAACAGTATTTAAAAAGCGTGTGTCAAAAATATGGTGATTATTTTTTTAATCATAATAAAAACGACGAAAAAAAAATTTCATAAATAAGAATGCTGGTTCAATTTTGATTAAGTATGAAGCTTATTTTTCGTGGATTTTTCGGTGGCGTATTATAGATATTGTTTATTTAATAACAAAAAGGTTATTAGCACGATTTAGTATCAGAATCGAAGTTTTTAGAAAACTTAAAAAGAAAAATCAAGTTTATTATTATTCGAGCATAGACAATAAAAAAAGATTTTTTATCTTTTCTAACATATACATATGACAATTTTCTCAAAAAAAATGCATCAAATGTAGTTTTAGTATCCTAAAAAGACGAATTTTATTTATGTCATATATGTATGCTGAAATGATTACAAAAATCAAATCGAACATATTTTTGTTAATAAAACAAGTAAATACAGCTTATAAGTACAGGTAAACATCTAGTAACTAGAGTAAAGTAACGAATGGCCATTTTTATTTGTAATTTTTCTTTCAAGTAACCAAAAATACTTCTTTATTAGGTATAGAAATAGTTTTGAAGGCACAAAAAACTACAATTAAACAAAAATATTATAAAACCAAACTCATGCGAAATAACGATGATTTTATAATCTAATTCATATTTGTATCCAATTTTGCTTTTTCAAATATTAATACATGATAACAGGAAATTTATAACTGTATAAAAGCTTTTAAAAGATTTAACAATTTTTTTGGCGTGCTTAATGTGTTTTAAAACTTTATAAATTAATTTTTTTTGATAATTAGTTATAAATGATGAAATGATCGGTGCGGAGATTTTGGGCTTTATAACTATAATTTTTCTATTAAAACGGCTTTTATAATATTGACTTTTCAGATACTAAGTATACAACTGGAATCCGCTAATTCTTATATGATACGATAGAAGTAAACTCATAAAAATCTTGATAGATCACTTATACGACAAACAATAATTCATTTATAAAGCAAACTTTTATATAATTTAATTGTGATTATTGGTATTTAATTACTTAAAACATTTTGAACCTTTGATACTTATTGAATTATGATTTTCCCTTATGTTAAAAAATCTTTTTTTGCTTGTGCATAGTTGTCTTCATATTGGATTGAATTTTTGCGATGAGAATGATGGACAAAAACTCAACTGAATTTATTTTATGTCTAGAATATAAGCACTAGAAATTATATATATGAAATTTGCAGTTTATTCTATGATTTTTAGCTATTTATGGTAACATTATAATTTAATTTTGTATTTATAGAAAGGTATAATGACAGCACATTGATATAGGTTAGAATACAGATTAAAATCATTTTCATGCGTACTAATACAATATTTAATATTTTTACACATGCATAGTGAAAAATTTATGTATTTTATTTCTTTCCGATATATATTTTTTTCGGCTCTCTTTCTTAATTGTCTACTTATTTATTCTATTTATATTAGAGATTAATATATAATGTCATCAGGGTCATTCTTTAAATCATCAATTATGTAGATATTTAATTTAGCCCCTTAATTCAAACGATGTTTAGTTTGTTATTTATATTTTTTATCACACGCAAGAATTTAAGTTGAAAATATCGGATTATCCTGAAATCGGAAATTAAGCCAAAATTAAGTAGACACGTAGATTTGCTCATTTAAAACCTGGTTCGCTACGATGGTAAAGATATTTTTAAAGAACATTGATGAAAGATCCAAGAAAAATCTGTATAGCACTAGTCTTTTAAATTATCATGGACTGAAATTTGCATAGATGATATAAATATTATTTTTAGTACATAGAAATGCACACTTGAAAAATATGATAATAAAATTATCAGTCTCTAATAAAAATCACAATTTACTCATTTTTTTTTCTGCAAGGTTCTGGGTGCATTACTTTACACTAAAAAAACCAAATTCACATAAAAGTTTCTGAGGCAAAGTGATTCTTTCTACTATTCATACTCAATGAAAAAACTCTTAATTGCTATTATTTATTATATACCTTTACGATTGTCTAGAAAGGTATAAACATCTGTGTGTTTCTTACTATCATGTTATATCATTTGATCTTTATTTTTTTTTATTCTTCTCCATATTATGCTATAACAAACTGCATCATATGCTGTAACATGGGATGGAATGGTAGCACAATATCATAAAAGGTGAATCGTAGAGTGTAGAAGTCACAAACCAAATAGATGTATAGATTTAAATTATAGGATTATATACAATCAGAACCAATTGCATATTCCAAGAGGAGAGGTATCGAAGAAAATATGGTCAAGAGTATATATATGTATGTGGGCAATAAATTAATCAAGTAAATCTGAAGGAAAAATCTAAATCTAGATTATCAAAATTATATTTTTAAGTGCAATAGAATAACTTAAAATTTGTTTTCTAGCAAAAAAAAATATACATGTAAATCTGCATTTAAATTTTTTAACACATACAAAATGTGAAATATTGAAAATTCTTCAGACAAACATTTTACGGAATAATAATTATAATTTAGAATGTTTTTTTTCATAATCCGGGATTATAATTTCATTTATAATATTTTCATAGTATTTACATTATTTATTATAATAGTCAAGTATCAAACTAGAATTAAATATAAAATTGAATGCAAGACTACTTTTAACAATCTTGTATAAGTTGCTAAATTAACTAAAATAAATATAAACATTTCATTTTGGATATTTTAAAATCAATATGTTTATAAATTTTATACGCAAAAAATAATATTAGTGTATCATTATATTTCATTGGATATTTAATAAAAAATAAATATTATACAAAGATAAAATGCTAAAATAATTTAATTTTTTATATAATAAACTTATGTAAGTCTGTTAATATGCAAAAAGCAGATTGACATGCAAAATTCAAGCGAAATATTAAATCTTATTATAATTTAAAATTTCTAAAAACTTATGTGTATTGTTTATCGCTAAATTTTAAACAAAAAAAATATGATAAATTAGTTATCTTATATATTAAATATGGCTGTTTAGTTAAATAAATACAAAACATCCAGCAAATAATTTAAATATATCAAATTAAGTACAAAATAATAGTATTTGATCAAACATGATTTTCGTGCAAAAAAAAATGTTTATAGATGTATATAAAAACTAAATGCAATTTTTAAGGACCATACATAATTTTATGTAAAAAATATATATAATCAAAAGGAAAGATATCTAAAATGAGTTATTATTATATTTTATAAATAGATTTATGTAAATCACGTAAATTAACGAGAACATAAATATCGGGTCTAAAAAATAGTTGCGCGATTATATGCAAAATATTCAATTTTTGTACCTAAAGCATATAAAAATAGCATAAAAATGATTTAATTTTTAGAAAATTTCGTAATCGTCTAACAAATTTTATGGTTTGTATAATATATATAATCTTGAGAATTCGTATTTTAGAATATTAAAAAAAATCTGCAACGTAATCTATAATACATTTTCGTGCCAAAAAAGAAATTCGACACTAAATCTTTTCAAAAAAATAAACTTATATTATACACAAAAAATTACAAGTTTACACAAATATTATCTCTTTATCAGCAAAATAAACAAAAAATTATTTTATAGGTTTTTAGAGTGATTTCGTCTATTTTTATAATCAATGATACTATGTATGAAATTTTCTATTTATATTAGTTTTGTTATTTTCTTAATTTTCAATAAATAAAAACAAAAAAAAGCATAGAATTATTTAGTAAATGAATCATATATTTTTTCGTGTTATAATTTTTGTAGAAATTCAAATATGACTATATGTAATTTTTAGCTATCTGATGAACCCCAATATGTGGTCCTTCACATTTCCCGTAAACAGTTTTATCGTCTGCTTTAGACCTTTTCTACTAGATTGTAATTTATGGTTTGGAATTAAAAACAATCTATCTTATATCGCTGGTGGGCTATACAAATACCAATATACACTTCGTATTGCTTTGCTTAGTGGACTTGGTGAAAATCAATTTGTGTGCAGTTCAAAGATTCATTCGCAGCAAATATTTTTTATTTTTCTAGCTTTAAGTCTTTTTATATTTTTAATTTCTAGTTTTAGAAGTTCGTCTCACATAATTATTTATTTTTTGAGTATTATACTCGAAATAGGAAATACTTGATACTAGAACACAGCCCGCTTATACATCTTTTTTTCCTAAACGTGATTTTACACCCTTTAGATCTAAAAAATTAATTTGAACATGTTAATTTAACTTATTAAATTTCATAATGTTTTTTCACAAGAATCATGCTGTGTGAATAGATGATTAGAAATCAAATCAGCCAGAAAAGTTTACAAGTTTTTAATCTAAATGTGTATTTTAAATTATAATTTGCTGCTTTATAAGAATGTTTCAAAGAATAGTTGCAAGAAATGAATATTTTTTTTATTTACAACTGAAAATATGATTTAATAGAGAAAATTTTGGCATAAAATACAAAATATTTTAATTTTAGAATAATAGTTGTGTCTCTAGGAAAAATCTTAAATCTTTAATGGCATATTTACATATTAATCGAATGCATTTACGAAATTATGCATAGTTTCATTTTGTTTTTTTTTTACCGATTTTGTACAAAACCAATAAATTTTCTTTATACTTATTGTGTCATAAAATGGATTAAAAAACATTTTAGATTATTTTTTCAATTTTTTATATGTTATAATTAAAAAAGATTATAAGATTAATAGATATGAGCAACCTACAACGTATTTAAAAAGGATACAACTTATCAAAAACCATTTTTAATATTTAAAACGTATTTAAAACAACAATAAACTAATTTAATAATATTTATAAGAAATGGATTTTATAATTGTCATTATACTAACAAAGGCAGCAATGATGCGGTAAAATCATGAGAATAAATATTTGAAATTTAGTAATTCAATTTATAAGTAATGGTAAAAATAATACGCGATATTTTCATTCATATGTAGCAATTAAAAAATTATAATATAATATATATTAACACCCATAAAACATAAAATTAGTGTTGTATATAAATGGTGACTACTTGAATGTAAACATAACAGATATAAAAAACACAGAAGACAATATACAATAATATCATACTACAAAGTGGTCTAAAAAAAATTTTTAATTTTTTTAACCGTTTTCTATTTTTAATGGCGTTTAATATTACCAATTAGTTTGTTGAACTTCAAGTGGCGTTTTAGAATAGCACATGTGCTCTTAAAATGAAACTAGACATTAAATAATGAAATATTGAACTAATTTGAATATCATAATTGATGATGTACTTTATGTTTTTTATTCTTTTTCAAATTTTCGATTTTTTCATATAATCTAGCGATATAAAGTTGAAGTTATACATGTTTTAAAAATCAAATACGCCTTTATATATATATCTACATTATAGATTATTTACACCACATGTTACATTTTTAAAATAGAAATAAAAAAGAGTAAAATTATAAATTTATCATAAAAACAACAAAAAGATGATCAGATGAGCGCACACATTTTTCACGAACTACTATAAATAAATAAAAATTCTGGTTAATATTTGATAAATTAAGCCATTAAAATACTAATTTTCAACATTTATATAAAAATCTTTTTTATATATTCGACGCTTTATAAACTTCTTATAACCATATGCTATGTGAGGAGAGAAGTATATTAGAAGGAAGTGAATATGTAAAAGAATGATATAAAGAGTTATCTAGTATTTTAACATGCACCAAACGAGTTTAAAAACAATTAATATCGCATAAATCAAATCGATTCGAAATAATACAGTAAAATTACTATAATTTGTCTTGAAAAAATACGTCCAGAAATACTTAGAAAAATGTATTATAAAATGTAAAAATTAATATTATACCATACATAAAACACTAAAAATTGATTTGCAGCAAATTCTGTTGATAAAAATTATGAGACCTTTACTATCATGGACATTAAAGAACAATTAAAAGATCTTTAAAAAGGTTTTAAACCTCATAAAATTACAAACTGTACAAAATATTCAAAAAACGCTTTTTAAATTCTGTTACTCAATACAATACCATATTTTTTACATTTTAAAGAGTATCGTGAATTTCTGGATATTTATAGGGTATAATTCATAGTTATATAATAGACTTTTGTTCCAGATCACAACTTTCTCGATGTCTTCTACATTTCTCGTATTATTACTTTTGGCTTGCTTCTATACTACCTCTCACTCTGACGATACCATTTCATTCAACTGTCCGTCCTAATATTATGGTTGTATATACTCCCTAATCCGGTTCTTTCTTTGGGTTGAACAATTATCGTAGTAATTGTATGTTATTAATTCTATTAAAATATAATTAAATGTAAAGGGGTAATAGATTATATAAAAAACAATTATGAAATCTAAACGTACTGGTGATCAAGATTTAAAAATATAAAATTAAAAATGTATTTTATTTTCTTTTAATTCATGTGTGAAGGAAGATTATCTTTGATTTATAAACATAAAATAACAGTCCATTAGAAAACACAAAACATGCAGGTAATGTATTATACTTGAAATTTTTTTACATAATATACACTATATTTAGTAAAGTTGATTTTTAAAGTAGATTATGATCATACTAACTTAATTCGAGCTTTTTATTACCACACTGATAATTTCGTAAAAAAATTTTTGTTAAATTTCAAATAAAATAAATTAAAGGTATTTTACAAATAAAAATTCTTTTGGTATATTTTTTTTACATTTTAACTGATAATAATTTAAATTTATAATATTATTCTGTATCTTGTTTGTTTTCTATCTAGATCACTATTGTGTTGAAATATTGATTCATTTATGTATAATATTATTAAGTGTTTTTATTTTGAGCCGTTATTTTTATTAGAATCAAAAGTTAGAATCGCAGGTAAACTTTGTTTAATATAAAATTTAAAATAAAAAAATAAATTATGATATTAATGGGAAAGGTTTGATCACAGAATTTCATAATAAATCTGCTAAGGAATTAAAAATCACATATGAAGTCTAAGCATACATGCAAGATCAAACACTTTGTAAGGCAATTTTACATATATTATTAAACATAAGAATAGGTTCTGAAGAAGCTAGATCACTGAATGGTGTCAAAAGATGTCTTAAAGCGTTTTGCAATATTTTAAATGAGCCGTCAACATCTAAGTACTTAGAATTAATTAAAATAGAAAAATTAGCCCATAAATGCGAATTTAGTGTAACAGAGACTACTAGATATTTTTCATTGTTATTTATATATAAAAATCATGCAATGACCAATTTTTTTTCTAGAAATACAAGATTTCAAATTGCAATTGAATTTTAAATATTATACTATTCGATCTTTGTCTAGCTCCATATGTGCTTGTTTCCTTAGATGTGTAAGTTTATTTAAGATTTTTATTTAAAATTTTTATGTATGAAAGCAATCATAACCCTAAGGTAATTAAACAATAAATATCTTATTATATCTTATTTATATTTCGTATATTGCCCTGCGCTTTTAATTTGATTAGCATTAATTAATTATAAATAAATTATCTTAATAGATTGTATATATTATATCAATCAATTTAAATTTTTATTATATTATGTTTTGTATATATTTTATTGTAAAATATAAAATTTACCATTTTCCATCGCAATATGTGGATATTTGCTGACATAATTCCTTTGAAATTTATTTTCTTAAAAAAATGTTACCTTGTTATTAATGTGTAAAGAAAATGTATGTAGTTTGCACAAGTAAAAAAAATAAATCTTGTCATGGTAAAACAATAGGCGAGTAAATATCGAAACCTTTTCCCTTCAATTTTAAAGACTGCAATAACTTGACTTTATCTCCTCTAACCAGTAGATATAAAAAAAGATAAAGGCTTTTAGATTCAAAATCGTGGCTGCTGGTTCGATAGAATAAAAAAATTCGGTTATTGAGAAATAGGTTAAAGTCCAAACCAAATTTTTCTCTATACGAGCTAGACATTTGATTGGAATTGTAGATATGATATAATATGATAATAATTTTTTTTTAAATAAATTTTGATCAATATTTCTTGTAATCTAAGTTTTTTTCGCACTTCAATTTTTATGATTAATTTGAAAATAATAGCCAATTTATTATTTTTTTATAAATTTGTATAATTTCTTGCTATCAATTCCATCTATTATAACGTAGTCAGTGAATTTTAAATATTTCACAGTTTATAGGAAGATCAATGACACTTTACACTGACCATCTCTGCCAGCTGCTCTTCTTCTCCCAAATGAGATGAGTCGAGTGTCTTGCATCACCCCATAAATCTCTATTCACGTATAAATGCGTAGGATTTATGTTTCGAAGAAATAAATTGTGTTCTATAAGCAGTTATTAAATATTAAATTGAAATACAAAACAAAATATTATTGGTGAATGAATATATGGTATATACAAGCTGTTTTTTTATGATAACAATATAAATTTTAAGGCGTTCAGATTAATATTTAGCTTATTTTTTTTGAATATTTTCTATAAAGAAATATGAACTATTACTTTTTTTTTAATTTATAAAACTGAATAGTATAGCATAAAATGATGTTTTTCAAGTTAATAAATATTATCCTTTTTGTTTATTACTTCATAAATTGTAAACGAATATTTATCATCATTATTTTTGAAATACTGCCTATGTTATTATACATTAACCTAATAAGGATTATGTATTATAAAATACAAATATTTTGAAATTACTTAAAACATTATTTATCAAAAGTTTTGTATGAGATGATCATATTATTATTCGAAATTAGGCATAAAATTTAGGATTCTTTAAACATAGCCTAAAATATTATACTCAAATTTATTTTATCATAGTATTACTTATATCTATAGTATAATAAGTCCGTCTGTGGTAAAAAGCAAATTCACAATATTTTATTTATATGTAGTTCAAAATTTAAAAATCAAAACTCTATCTAGAAGCATACTTTCAATTTTTTTTGTCCTCTATTGGCTTTAATGATATATATGATCAAAAGTTTACATAATATAATAAGGTATATTTTTAAAGTTCTAATTTAAAAGTTTATTTCTTTTTTATATAGGTGAGCATAATAAAAATTTATCTGATAATAAAGTTAGTGATTTAGATTTTTGTAATTGTTGAATATATCTAAAATTTGTTTATGCTATATATTCTTTACTGGTTTCTATACGCTTTTATCATTAAATAAAAAAAGATTGAAGCTCATTTGTATTCTGTTTAAATATAAATCAATGCAAATAAAATTTAACCTGTTGCAATTGTAGTATTTAATGTAAATTATTAAATAAAAAATTCTTACAAAAGAATAAGATTATTGTCTTTTTTGTAACTTACATTAAATTTTCAATTATTACAAATTGCTTATGACTCGTGAAATATTATTTTTGATATAAAGTTTAAAATTAATATTAAAATGTGATCTAAGGACATTTAGCACACAGTGTGATTTCTAGAAAAAAAATATATTGGCTTAAAATCGAACCATCGGTATTCATAAAATTAATGAATAACTTATCTATGTAAATACGTCAAAATAAAACAAAAATACATGTTTTTTATATCTAGTATCTGGTGTAATTTGAAAAAACACATATTTAGGCGTCAATTTTTGAACATTATTCAGTTTCATTAATCATTAAAACTGCCATAAGCGCTCTATAGATAAAATTTGAAATCAAACAAAAGCTTAATATATCGAATATATGTTACAATATACAGCTTATGAGACCAAGAAAGGCTGTTAATTGTAAAATTCAGAATAAATTATATGTATTTTAACGTATATATACCCCAAGATAATAATCGATATAATTATAAGTAATTTTTTAACATGATATCATAATATTGTGTTTATTTAATAGAAATCATATAAACATTTATCAAAATAAATACAAGTTATTATTGTGAAATTTAGCTTAAAGAAATCCATATAATAATACAAATTACAAACCCATCGATAATTCAAATTAATTTGATGTATCAAAGCGTATTCAAAAAATATTTTTTTACGGCTATGGATTACCTAAATATTAAAATATTAATGTTAAAAATATTGTTTATATTAAGGGTAAACAATAGAGAGAGATATTTAAAATTTTCATGCGTGCAAGTTACGCATAATAAATAAATTATTAACGTTTTAGATATATATTACAAATTCAGTGCTAAAAAATGCATTAACTGGGTTTATAGCATGAATATATAAAATAACAAAAAGTGAGGGAACAAAGAAAATCAAAAAATATTAAGGGTTGCATTTTAAATAATTTAAAACATAATTAATATAAGTATTAGCTCCAAAGTTAAAAATACAAGCTGAATATAAGTTATAACGAATAAAAACAGGATTTAGAAAAAAAGTTAATTTTATGTATCTTGCAAGAACATGTATATTGAAAAGAACTATAAATTTAGTGATTCCGAACTTTTGATGTGTAAACTATTTAAAAAGAAATATAACGATTACATTCGACGCTTTTGTATGGCCAAAGATCAAATAAACCAATAAATAAAATCGATCCACCTTATTGATATAATTTTCAAATGATAGATTTTTAAATGTGGCTAATAAAATATTAAATGTAATTTAACATGAAATTTAAAAAAATTTATAGCATTTTTAATTCTAAATTTAGATTTTTTACACAATTTATTTTATTTTAATTTACGTTTTCAGAGCAAAAAAACATGAAATATTCAATTACAGTTGTTGATTAATTTATAATCCGGATAAAAATACTTTGAATAAAATTTCACTGGCCACTGAAAAATAGTATATTAAGCATTTTATAATTTAATAAAGTAAAAAATTACTTTTATTCATTAGTCATGAAATCCCGAATTTTCATGTAGTTTAAATATTAAACAAAAACTAAATCAAAACTAAAGTGAATAATTTTTTGAAACTAACGGGAAATCCGTTTTACGAATTACTACTGTTCTTGATAAGTTTGATATTTATCGCCCTGTATATTAATTCTTATGGTTTTCGTATAAAATAATTATCCATTACTTTAACGGTATATTTCAGATAATTAATTTATAAAAATTAGATCGTAAGTACCGAGTTTTATTGACCTCTGCTTAGTCCTAATGGATAAAGAACCAAATGAAAAAACAAATTAAGAAAATATTCTTTAGTATTTCTATACGATCAAATATATATATATAGCAACAAAAAAAATCCAGAAACAAAATATTAATAAACACAAATATTCATTAAAAAAAACACCTAATCAAAAAAATTTATAGAACCAAAAATTTTATGATTTCTAGCCTATTAAAAAAAATTTATAATGTTATATAAATATTTTGTTGTATTTTATTTATAGTATTATATATATTATTAGATTTTGTTATAATTTTGAAACACAAAATAAATTACGGCACGTTTTTCGTCAGAATACTTTATTTATGATGATAAGCGATACTATGGTACAAATTAATAAGTATGATT
This sequence comes from Rhyacophila brunnea, assembly GCF_057557595.1. Taxonomy (NCBI): domain Eukaryota; kingdom Metazoa; phylum Arthropoda; class Insecta; order Trichoptera; family Rhyacophilidae; genus Rhyacophila; species Rhyacophila brunnea. The sequence continues at coordinate 764,908 of NW_028232768.1, read as the reverse complement.
TTAATGTAAAATTATTTTAATTCATTTTAACATCTATTTTCGCCTATAGTTTAATATTTTCTAAATAATATCCTAAAAATCTTTAATTTATCTCTTTTTAAAATAGACAAGGAATGTTTTTTGATTCTAGATTATAGATAGTGTTCTAATTTATGTGCTCTTAGAGAAACAAAATTCGAGGTTTCAAATGTTGATTAATTCTGTTCATGTGTGAGTGATACCTAAAAGCTGTTGATTTACATATTTGATATTTTTATATTGCACAGCTCAATCTAAAAAGAAGCATAAGGAACTATAGGCTCAAAAAATATATATCTATGTTTTTTGTGCATATGCAGCACTTAAATATCAATAAAATATAGTACTTTGCATATCTTTATTTGTGTAGTAATACATAGTCTTAATTATTTCGTATTTAGATTTTTTTATGAAATAAACATCCTAGTTCAATTACCACTGTAAATTATATTTATTTATATATATTTATACAAATATTAAAAAAAAAATTTAAATTAATCGATGATATGGTAAGTTTAATATATTTTTTGTTAACAGATCATGATCTTGATGAATTTATATTACAAAAAAAGCCAAAAATATAAAAAGGACTTAATTATAAGTTAAATACGTTTAGATGCTCATTAAATAATATTTGTGAACAAAAATCTGATATAAGAAATGATAAAAACATACAAACATAAATTATAAAAATAAATAGAGTCTCTATTTCACACATATAAAATCACAAAAATATCTTTCTTTCAGAGCAAAAACATGCTGTAAAGAGCGTCAAATTATACATCAACTGCTAGATTGACTTAATTACGTTTTTATGACTAGTTTAATTATTATTATATAATTAATTGTATAGCTTAATAAGTATATATCCTTTTTTCCATAACACCCTATTAAATTACCCAAATAATTAAACCATATAATAATTTCACAATAAAAATGCTATTAATCATAGAAAAATGCACAAAATATAATGATATTCTCTTTTTTTGCGGTTTTATACGTGTAAAATATTATTTTTTTCGCAAAATTTTACGGGCAAATCAATTACCACCTATTATAGTGGTCTAAACATCGCATTTAAAAGCTTTTGTAATCATATTAGAATTTATACTTGTAATAGCGTCTTAGAAACATTTATGTGATAAATATTACTTATTAGTTCGTATACGTAATAGTTTGTTGAAACTTAAATTATAATGTTTTTTTATAATTATATATATATCAGTGAAGTTTATAACTTGTATATTCAATCTTTTAGAAGCATTTTATATATATACAAACTTATTTTATGTATTTCGATCATAACTTTCCGAACGTTTTAGCATCTCAAAAATACAATAGCTACAATGTTTTATTGCACTATATAAATACCGTTTTGAATTTATCCAAGTTTAAATTTTAAATTCAAAAAAATTAATAGAGTACGAATATATATTTTTTCTATAGAAATCAAAATTTTACTTATTCATGCACATATTATTAAATCTAAATAGCGAATATAAAAATCTATGCTATTTTAAAAAAGAGAAAATAAAAATATGATTTTTCAATATAAAACATTGACATAAATTAGTTTAATCTTCTTTTTTAATTTTATGTCTGACAAATTTTCTAATTAGGATGTTCTTTAAAAGTTCATCTGTGTATTTTTCATATATATCTACCATGATGTATAAAAATAGATTAAATTTTGTTTGTATTACTAAAAATAAAATTTCAAATATTGAATGTAATAAACCGGGTTTTTATGTGTATTTTCTCCTTTTTTACATTTATATCATTCTTATGAACGATGAACGTAAAAATATTATTTATGATCAATTAAATTTACTTTAAATTAATATTACTATCTTAATTTTACCAGTTGATCTTTATATCTTTAGCGAAATCAAACTAAGGGATTAACACAAATACGCAATCTGAAACATATAGTTCGAATCCGAATTGTTTTTAAATTTAGTTATACTATATTCTAATGCGCATTTACACATGGAAATGATAGAATTTTTTTTTATACAAAAAATATGCGAAAATTAAAAGCATAAATTTTACGATAAATAAAATCTTAGAAGTGAAGTGTGATAAATAAAATGCATGTGTAAGAAAAATCAGCTCTATTTCATGTATATAAACTGAAAAATGAAAATTATATCTGAATAATACTTAAACGTTTTTTATCTTTTTTGTGGCTTTAATTGGACTTTTTAGTGCCTTAAAAGTCTAATCATATATATAAAAACCATGTTAAAGTAAAAAAAGATATCTTTCTCAAAAGTTTTTTAATTGTATGTAGTAAAACTGAAAAAAAGACACAGTTTATAAAAATTGGCTTTTACAAATATATAAAATCACGAATAACATTTATATCATTGTCGGAAAGAAAATATAGGGAAATAAACCGCTGCATATAATATGAAAATTGTAGAAGCAAAAAAATCTTTCTAATAAAAGTAGCCTTTAATGTTTTTAATTACTAAGATATTATGCAAATGGATTTCTTTGTATGCTAATTTTAATCAATATGTGTAAATTTTTTAGCGAAATCACAATCATAAAGATAGAAATAACAGATTAATCCAAGATTTTTGAAACTTCAATTGGAAATAAGTAGCAAAAGGATTTATTTTTGTCTTTTTTACAAACAATTTAAATTAGTATAATTGGATCTAGTAGCAAATGTGAAAATTTGTTTGTTTAAGATGACAAAGTTATAAAATTTAAATTTAGAAAATAAAATATATATTTATTTTCTGGCATCTTTTATAGGAACATGCACAAAATGTATTTTAAACTTAGGTATGGTGTCAAAGTTATGCATATAAAATAATTTGTTTGGTTTAAAAAAAAATAGATATAACTTAGTAAATTTAAAATATATAAAACAATCTTATAAGCAATTTTAAAGATGCTATATGTTATTTTTTTATTATATAGCTGATACACTAGTGAATAAAAATGATTAATATATCAAATAAAAGACGATATTACTGATTGGAATAGTACATAAATCACATATATGCAGATAAAATACAAGTTTTAAATTGCAGAAGGAATTTTTGTATAAAGCATAAGATTTTTTATTACGTGATAAATGTATACTTATATGCATTTTCAATGCAAATTGTGTTTTGAATATTTTATAAATTATATAATATATAACATTCTATCTTACTACCATATGACTCCATATAGCCTTGATCAACTTTTTGTATGGTATTGGCACAGATGGTGTTTCTTGATTACATTTTTACAATAATAAAGCTTTTCTATATTTTAAAAGTAAAAACTACGACAGATTTTTTTTTATAAACAGGGTATAGATTGATAAGATATTAAGGAATTTTCTTAAAAATGAAAACTTATATTTTATTCAGTGTTTTATACAGGCGGAACACCATATAAACGTATTTTTTGACTCAAAATGGTTTTTTGTGGGTCTTTTTTGATTAAATAAAAAATTTATAAATCAAAAAATACTTTCAACCCCAATTTATACCATACGATATTTCACATGATTTAAAGTACATCTATGTGACTTAGAATATGCAGACTTTTACAGAAAAGATTCAAAACGGAGTCATCAATAACTTTTTTTATTTATATATTTTAAGCTCCCTTGTTTACTTTAGGCAATCGAATTACTAAAATCTAGATTCAAATAATATCAGAATCGTAAAAATGCACTAAAAGATTTGAAAAATTATTCAAATATATCAAGTGTGATTTTATACAAAATATTAGCAAGATCCTTTGTTATGCAATATTTTTCATTACTGATAAATGCAACAGCATAGTTATTCGCTTAGATAAGCTCTAATAACCTTTTTTTAATGCCTGAAACAACAAAAAACTATGTTTTAGCAGCAAAAAACAAATCTGATTCACATAGAAATTTTAAATGGTACTTTTAGAAATAGTAAGATGGATTCACAAAAAAAAGAACATTATTATTTTTTGCCACTATATTGATTTGAAATTTAGTTTGTAAAATTTAGATGATTTTAATTTATGAATAAATGTATCTATGGTTGGCATAATAGAATTCTTGAGAATTAGTTCCCTAAGCAAATTCGTGTGCAGTAATATTGTAAAATTCAAATTTTGGTCTTTAGATTATGACTAAGATATGTCAAATTCATATTTATGTTCTTAGATTATTTCTTCTGTTCTACTTTTTGCACCAAAAAGTATCTTATATAATATAATAAAAACCTTAAGAAAATTAATATCGTTTTCTGATATTAATAATATAAAATGACTATGATTTATATAATTTTCAAAGCAAATGTAAATTTAACCTTGCATCAATTCAGAAACGTCTTCTTTGTACTCTTAGCTTAACTAAACCCAGCCTTTTATAATAACATGACGAAAATAACTAACAAAAAGAATTTATATGCAATTTTATATTTTTTCGGTATTTAGAAATGACTTATCCGAATTGTAGGTGAATATCATGTTTAACAAATAACTGCACATTTTTGAATATATTAATTTGTAATTTGTTTTTCTGTTCATCTATGTAAAACATTTTTTGAGACTAAAAAAATCTTAGTTTTTTTTAAATAAATTAAATTAAAACACACAAAAACAGAAATCAAATTTTATAGCGATATATATATATATATTCTGCATACTTTATTGATCATATTGGCTTGTTTGAAATTCTGAAAAGATTAAAAGAGTGTAGTTTTGATTAATCTATTACTATGGATTATATATTTTTTAATGATCTAATTGAATTTCAAATGAATATAGACAATAAGTTTACTTGTTACCCTAGAAAACAATGATTACATGTATCAGTTGTATGTAAACTTTAAAGCCAGTGATTTTTTTTACTATCAATAAAAATTAATTAAATTATCTATAAACTGATATAATATATATGAAATATATATGTATATAATATTATTATTATAAAAAAAACTAGAAGAAAATTTTTTTTCTTGTTGTAATTCTAAGCCTCTAAAATTTAAAAGGTATTACCATTTAGCCTTAAGAAAGTAACACATTATAATCATAAAAATATGCTCATTATAACATTTTTTATAAGGAAATGTGTTATAACATAGGAAGAATTATATTTTTATATAAATACTCTTCAGAACCAAAAATTATGCAATATCTAAGACACTAATTTTAGATTTTTATCATTTCCAAGCCATTAAGCGGTATTTTATTGCTTTCACTGTATATATTTTCTTAGAACTACAATAAATATTACTTGCTTATGAAATATGATTTACAAATCTTTTTGATAATTATACGATTTTTTTAGAATAGTTACATAGGTCACCGTATTTTCTGGTTCTAATTAGATTTTAGCAAGATTTTTAATGATAAGCGACACCCTGATCGGAAGTAAAATATAAAATGCAATTTCTAGTATCATCTCTATCAATTTATAGTTTTTGCAACACAAATAGTGCTAATATTGCATACGGTATTATGAATGCAGTGATTTGTTAGTATGAAAACATATCAGAAATTTGTTAAAAGAATAATAGTACGTTTTATTATGCTTAAATCTGATCTGTTTTCTTGAGTGTAGGCATGTCTTTTTTTAATTTTATATTTCTTCCCAATTATATTATATGTAACGACTATATTGGGCAAAACTCTTGATTTTTTCAGTTTTACACACTTTAATCTATAAAAGCATAACATAGGCACAAATTTACATATAAATAGTAGGGTATTATTAGATCTTTCTTTATATCAATATGTTAAAAATCATAATAATAGATATTTGTGCTAAATATGTTAAATTTTGCAAAATAAATGAATAAACATAAACTGATATTAGATAAAAAAGGAAATTAACGGTGTTGATTAGATCACGTATTCATAATATAAAGAATATCTCAGCTTTTTAATTAAGCAGTGCTCAGGTTTACTGATAATAATTTAAAATGAGTGATATAAATAGCAAAAATCGAGTAAGAATATCTAAGGCTCATCTTTTTCTTGGACCTTAACACATGTTTTAATATTTTAAAATCAATTTAGTATTTATATTAAAATAAAAATGCGTAAAATTCATCAATCGACCTAAACAGCATTTATCTGTTACACTTTAATTTTACAAAACTTTTGTGTTCTTTTATATCTTAACTATATGATTTTAAAATATTCTGTATTATAAATACACTAATCCTATGTAATTATAAACCTTCAAACCCATACTACAAACTTAAAGTACAAATTTGTTTTTAAACACAGATAAAGTGATTTATGTAGGATCATAAAAGAGAATTTGCGCAAAAAACCAATATTATGATTTTTTATTGATTTCTTGCTCTATATTACATGTTTACCTACACAAATGCAAAAGTTTATGTTTATATCAATAAAAAAAAAGGTTTTAAATGCTAGTTATATGTTTATTCTGATTTTAAAACATATTAATGCTTATTTTATTTTTCCTTGATCATTTTTTTTTATTTTAATCCATTTGAAAATTTTTAATCGTTATCAATATGACCTACGAACATTCTTATTTCATAAAAATAGAAATTGCGATAAAAAAGCATAGAAACTGTAATATGTAAAAAACACAATCTTAAATTATAAACAATATCAAGATAGAAAATGTGGATATGTAGTTTAATATTAAGAAAATGAATTTCATTACAAAAAAAAATGATTAGAAGCCGTCTTTTAGTGTTTCATTCTTTTGGTTCTAATAAAAATGTATTTTTTTTATATTTTAATCTGTTTATTGTGGTGACAAGATTAAAAAAACTTGTTAAAGAGTGAATCGCTTAGCTTTGCCTTAATTAAAAATAGATGATGAATAATTGGTAGTGATAAGCGAAACTTAAAGAAATTATTTGATCTATTAGAACGTTCTATTATGTGATTTAGTGTTTTTTTATTACTGCTTGGAATAAAATCTTAAATTTTTTATTGTACTATATTGGATTTTGAGCAGTAGAAATAATAAAATTTTTATGCATTGGTAATAGACACAAAATTACAACCTATGTGGGAGATTAAGACTTTTATAGCCGTAATACTTTCGAAATTCATGAAATAATTAATATATCAGAAAATTTCAATCGGGCTTGTTATTTTTAGATAATATAAGTGGAAATCTAAGATTATGATTCATTTAAAAAAATATTGTGTTCCAGCTATACAATTGTTTTAAAAAAAATTTAAAAAAGAAAAAACCAATATAAATATATATGTTTATTTAGGACCTATTCAAAACGCTTGTGAATAAAAGTGTCGAGTTTTATCTATTTAAATGTTATTTTTGTTCAACATATCTCATTTTGGAATCATTATAAATATGGATATTAGATAGAAAAATTTAGAAAAAATTGTCATTCATTTTAAAGTAAAATTTAGTATTTTTAATCAATTTTAACTGTGGTCAATTACGCAAAATATTTCTTATCAAAATCATAAATAAAAAATGAACTAAATTACAATAAAATTTGTAAAAGTCTAATTTTAGCATGATCATATATTCTAATTTGCTATTTATTAGGACAAAAGAAACCATTAAGATTTTATCCTGTTTAATAAAAATTTATAAATCTCTAACATCCTAAACATCATTGATGCTCTATTAATATATTCTTGTGCACCCCATCTAAAAACAAATCAAAAATATCACATACAAAACACCAAACAGAGCACAATATTTAAAAGAAAAAACATAAACTATGATCATATAAATAAAATACGATACACAATGTCAATATAACTACATCAATCAGCAGCTGTAATAGTCATGTTCATAAAAAAACTCGATATGTATCAAATTAATAATTACGAAGAAGTCACTATATAGAATAGTCATTTCCTTTTATTGGTAAAGTGTGATAATCTTATGATATTTTTGTGTTGATGAAAAACAGATGAGTATATGAAAATAACTGGTTTACGATCAATAAAGCCCTAGAGTTATTGATAGTTATCATAAGAATTTCGATATTATCGAGCGAATTGAATTTTTAGAAAATCTTAAAGTCCTATTGATTTTTTTAGGGGTAATATACTTTACAGATTCGCATGTTGTTTTTGCAAAACTTTTGATTGCTCTATAGAAGAAATTTGATTGAAACTGCTTTCCCTCATTCTATCTTTTAAAATCTTCCTAGATTCACTTCTTTACTAAAAAATTAATGCATAAGTGTATTCCTTGATCCCTTTGAGTGTGCGCGATATTCCGCTTTAGTTCTGATTTCCAATTCCATATCATACGACGTATGATATTTTTGCCACCACATCTCGAGCTTTGGCAAATGAATATATAAAAGCCCAATAATAATATTAATGAAAATTTGATTCTGGAAGTACATTATAAAATATAATAAACCGTGATGCAACAAAGATGATTATAAATATGTTTTAAAAATTATACTAATTATAAAAACCATACTCGTTCTATATAGTAGAAACAAATATATCTATTATTAAATTGAATTAATCCATTTTGAAATATGTTAGTAAACATTTCATATTCTCTTTACTAAAAGTTTTTGAATATGTTTTATTTAATATATTCATATTTACCTTGATTAAAATAATATGCAAAAAAAAATCATGTATATCTTAGCTCCTGTCCCAAATCGATTTGTTTGATGCACAAAAATTTTATGCTTTTGCTTAAATTTATTATATTTCTACGTTGTGTTTTTTAATAATTAAACACCCAAGCGGATGATATTTTTTAGTGTGATCTTGATAAGAATTCAATATTAATACAACCCTTTAATCTCTCTATTTGTAGTGTAGAATAATTAAATATTTAGCTCTGCATCGAGGCTGTGTCTTCTTTTTACATAAAAATATCGTATTTACAAAAATAGTATATATATAAACAATATAATAATATTCTAGTACTCTTTTACATGATATTATTTAATATTATACATTGCATTATAAGAACAAATTTCATAATTTTTATACAAATTTATGCTGCTAAAAAATTTCGACCCCCTGAAAAGCATATTTCTGTGATTAAATATAACAGATACACGATAATTATTATTTCTGTCATCTAAAAATTGCAATCTTACTCATGCTATCAGCAGCTTTAAAATTTTAATATGTATACTAAAGCTATCTGAAATACATAAGATGAATTTCATTGGTAAAATATTAGCATTTATAATTCTTATATATCTCTTGGAAAAAAATATAAAAAACTCGAATCCGTAGATCCGAAAAATTCAAGGTTTTCTTTTTTTATATAAAACTAATGGCTGTATAGATGTAAATATTATATTTTATGATGATAGAAATCATATACTAATTTTTTAATCACACCAATCAAAAATAAAAAATGTTGGATTATTTGATGGTGTGCCACAAAATAAAATAAAAAACCTTTATCTGTTTGCTATACATCTACGCTATTTAATGTTTTGTATATAGTTTTAATAAAATCTTATATTAAATATAAATATTTACATATTCTGGAATAAACATAATATTTCTAATTATATTGAGTTTTAGTCATATTTGTAAATTACTTTTGTGCATCTTGGTATTATCGTATCTAAATTTTAAAGAAACAAAAAGGATTTTCAATCTGCAATTATATTTCTATCTAATCTACATATAAAAAAATACATCTGATTTCATAATAAATTTCTATAGAGGATTATTTAAATGTGTTTTGCTCTTTAAAACACTATATATTATATTTGTAATAGCACAATGATTCAAGTTTAGCATATTAAATTGAGCATATACAATGATTAATAATCTATTAAACAGTTCAACATACATATTTGAACGCTTCAATGAAAATCCAATCAAAATGCGCTTTAAAACTAAGCTTTATGCTTTAATTACTGATATTTGTATATTCATTTGCGAAGAGAAAATAATATTACATACAATCAAGTGTTTTGTTGCTCGTATTTTTACTAATTCATTCTTCAAATTTTATAGATAAAAGTAACGGTATGTTTTTTAAACCTATATCTAAAATAAGGACTGGAAGAATATTTTTTATGTGTTGTCTCTGGAGTATTTATCCTTTAAATATTTTTGTTTATATTTATGCGAACTAAATTTATTGTGTCTTAATTGAATATAAATTTTTATTCGACATTTTATTTTTATAACTTGAAAATATATATACTGTAAATCTTTTGAAAAGTTAAAAGAACATGCAATTTGATTTATAATAAATGCATTCTTAAATTAGCTATGCATGGTCTTTAGAATTAGTATTTGCTTGCTTGAGAAGTATCTACATTGCATGTGATTCATACTCTTTTGAATTTCAAATATATATTTTGCCAATTATATAACAATACACTCTGAATTCGGTAAAAATTTATGATTTAATTTATCTACTTTTTAAATTATGTATAAACCGAAATACTTAAATCATGTTATATTATAATCATTAGTTATGAAAAAAAATTTACTCACATTGGAAGGCAATATTTTAGATCATCATAAACATAAACTCTTTTTCACGTAAAATATTCTTGAAATATGCATATATTGTATATAATATAGCAATAAAATGCATGATCAAAAACATATTCGAGGGTTGATGATCTTTATTGGTTAGTATATTAGATATTAATAACCTTGATATTATAATATTGAAAAAAAACCAGTCTCAAACTAATATAATTAACTAGAAGAACCTATATAGCACAAAAAGAAAAGGCAATTAACTTATCGAAATAGATCCTACACACTTTGAAAAATTTACATAATATGTAATACAAAGAACTTCAAGCGTATTCTATACTTTTGAGTGCAATAAACTAAGCTAAAAATGCTAATTGGAAAATCTTCATATACTAGGAAGATAATCGATATAAACAATAAATTATTTTTTCTGCATACATGATGCAGCTTCAACATAAAAGGTGCAATAATCATAAATATATGAGCTAAATATTTCTTTTTTTGTACTGGTGGTTGAGAATGACATCCATATTTTTTTTATGATTAGTTTATGGCCTTATATAAAACAAAATGGTTGGATATTTACAATAGAAATTTCTTATAGTGCAAATAATCTACATAAATAGAGCATTATTATAAACCATTCCATATTTTTATTTTTGTCTTTTTAGATTATATATACCATGTCGTAATTTACTATTTTTGTGGAAGATAAAATGTGGTTCAGAATAAAGAAAAGGGGATTCAACAAATATCGATTTATAAATGTATATTATGACTGATGAGGAGTTCGGAAACATTTTTGAAAGAAAAAATTATAAATTACGTTATATTTTAGTTCACATTCCTAACTACCAACATTATCATTACAATAATTATTTAGATTTTTTTAAGATAAAGATAATCTTAAATATAATTTTTGATACTCCATAAATAATCCATATCTTTGTTTGTGATTTATCGACTTCTAGTATTTATTATACATAACTGCACTCAAGCAAACTAAAATTATAATGGTAACATCAATATAATAATCGATTATTTTTCCTTTCATTTTCGGATAAAGTTTATTTTTATAAATTTTATCTATTTATATGCGATCAGTTCATTGGAATATTGTACAATTTTTTCTCACATATTTTTCCACCTTCGCCTGATCTTTCTTCATCAACAACTGCTCTTCTTCTCACTAATGAAATGTGTTCAATTATCTTGTGAAGTGAGAAGTCTTGTGTGTATTCTTCTACTAATACCTAAATTTTTAACACCATAACATATTTTTATGAAAAATTGTAAAATTATATCCCAAGTCATTACATATGATAATATTATTCTTGTTTTGAATTGAAGTAAACTAATTTATGATTTTTTTATAAAAATTAGTTTATATCGCAGATATATACTTTGGTGATTATGTCATCAAATTGTTGAAAAAAATAGTAAAAATTAATATTGATTTCTAGCTATGTTATAAAGATGAAACTAAGAAATTATGATCCAGTAAAGATGTAAAACCATTTTTATTTGATACCTTACCTAAAAGATGTTTTATTAAGCTGAAAAGAAGTTCTTATTTTCTTAGCATATTTCAATAATTAGTGAGATGTGATCGCAAGTGAAGCAGTTGCGTATGAAAATTAGCAAAATAAAGACAAGCACACGATATATACTACTGCAAAGATACTATTTAAAAAAAGCTTATTTTTTTAGTGCTGCTGTAGGATGTATATAAAAAACTCTGTCATAGAGCAGCTTGATGTTTGCCTTGAACAAATCAATTTGCATAAAATTACATAAACATCTAAATAAATAAATAGAACTTTATTTATACAAAAAAACATACATGAGTAGTCTATATAAAGAACGAAAATACACATAAATCAATGGTGGTGTTACTTGCATAGCATGTTTAATTAGACGGTTGGTGTTTTAATAAATTAGGAATAAAATTAGTAAAAAAATGTCGGGCTTTAAATCTAATCCCATTATATGAAATCAAACTGTGAAATAATTGTAATTCTATGTAAATATTTTCAATGTGAGTAATAAGAAATAGAAACCTAAATCTTATGTTTACGTGTATGGATAAGTAGTTTTAAGTAATAACATGTCTTTTCTTATTATATAAATATCAAATCAACGAATGAAATTCAAATCGAATGTTTTTTTTTGCAGATTGCATGTATAGAATTCAATATGCGTTTTTAAGTATGTTTCCCCACGAAGTGATAATAAAAAACCGGGGAACAACAATTAAAGATACAATATAATATAATAGGTTTATTTTATAATATAAATTTAAAATTCATATATTCGCTATTTCTAAAAATTTATATAGAAATTATTATATTTGGTATAAAAAAATATTACTTAATCCTGATAAGACTGCAAGTGATTATATATTTCTTATTATGGTTAAAGCCACTTTTTTGTCCCGCCTTTATTCTATGTCGTAGTATGGGCATGGAAACATTGAGAATTATATAATTCATTAGATGTCATACCTCATATCAATACCAATAAACTAATTTTCTTCTCTCATATGACATGTCTATAGAACCTAAGACAAAAGAAAATATTATGTAGTCATGATGACTTATAAATGTTTTTGACGATATTCTATATCTAAAATGTAAAGTTTACCTTTTAACTGCTAAAATAGTTTCTAATATTAAAATATTAATTTTTCGATAGTAAAAAATCTAAAAATATCATAATTTCTTGGCGTGTCTTAGTAAACTTCAGAAATTTAAGCCATATACACATTACTGTCACTATATAGAATCTGGTGAAACTAAAGATACAATTTTGATATATATTATCTTTTTCTTAAAATCACTATAAGTTTTCAAAGGTGGGGAATAAAATAGAAATCTTATAGGTGAAAAAGAAATGATAAGACAAAATAAAAATGTAAAGTCTCGATTTACAGTAATTCAACGAATTATATACGGAAAAAAAATTCGGAAATCTTAAACTGTTTTTTAAAATACACTTAGATGAGATTTTAGAGATAATTGAATGCATCTAATATATTAATTTCAAACTTAGATCAAAATGGTTAAATATATTATTTAAAAAAACACGGATATATTTGATAATAAAAATACACAAAATCTTAGCCAAAGGTTTATTTTAGAAGTTTACATGGTTTTTTTTTATTGGTTAGAGTTTTTCTTTTTATATGTTTAAATCTACTAAAATGTAGACAGTATGTGTAGAAAATTGAAAATTCCATATTGCATCTTTTGACACTCGACCTTTGTAAATCTTTCAAAGGCTTGCATATTTACTATAGATAAATATATCGATTAATTTATTTGTGTAAATATATAAAAAACAGAAAATAATCAAAATTAATCAATCACAAACCTGCATAAATAGATCATTTATAGCAATTAAATACTATATCAGCATGTTTATAATACAAGAATTATATTTGCTATTAATTTACTTAAAAAGATAAGATAAAAATAAAACTTATTATGGCTATCATGATAAAATTTTATAATAATTTTTATTTAAACTGAATAAAAATAGTTTTTTTTAAATACCTTTATATTTCAAGTGATCTGGAATAACAAAGCACCAGATCCAATCTAAATATTTATTTATTCAATACATGAAATCATAAAGCATATAAGCTATATTTTTTTATCGCTCCAATGTTATTTTTGGCATTATCTAAAGGCAATGTAAAATTTAATTTTTCTTATACGGAAACTACGTATTGTCTGATTATCATAGAATTGGAACAGAATAATTAAATTTTAAATTATTTATATCTTTTTCTATCACTATCGTGTTTTATTGGCTGTCTTTTTTGCAAACTTACGTTAAAGATAAAATTTTAAATTGTTTGATTTTTATATTAAGTGGTCTTTTTCTTAATTTTCTCTGTCTAACTACTTGTTTGATTTCAAAAGAGATAATATAATCAGATTTGACCGATTCATTTTTTGCATATTAAAGTTTTAATCTAAAATCGCTCAACGACTTGCATTAAATTTAGCGCACTTGTTACTATTTCTCTATATTTAGGCTTAAAAAAAATTTATAAAAACCTTATGATTTATAACATATGAACATATAAAAATGATTTTATATCTATTATGCATAATATATATCCATAAAGATTTATTATTATTAACTTAATACTGTACATCCTAATGAGACAGTTTTTAATATTTTAATTGTGTTCTTATAATTTTAAGGATTTTTTGCTGGTGAAAAAACTTGTCCGAACCTTTTATTTACATTTATATTTACCTATTAAACCAGGATAGTATAATTTCTTCTTATTATATTCTAAAATAATAGTTTTAAATGTACTTATTATTTGTGTTTGTAATTAGCCCATATGTTATAGCATGGGACGGTGTGGTGACACGATATCATAGAAGGTACCTGAAGGAACTAGATGTCACGAACCAGGTTGAGGCATATATTCAAACTTTGGAATTGAGAAAAACCCTTGAATTAATAGGTCTCGAAAGTGGGGAATAGTATTATAGAAGACTTTGGAGAGAAGAAGATAGCCGAAAGTATAAATACGCTGTGCGTACAGAGAATCAAGCAAGCTGTGCCTGAGAACATAAACTAAAATTACGACTATAAATATGGCCTATAAATAAAAAATAATTATAAATAAATTAACACATAACAAATAGCAATTCAAGAAGGAAAATGATTATAGATACTTAGAGTGAAATTATAATGCATATGGTTGACAATGTTGCCGTAAACTTTTAAAAATATATCCAAATTCTAATTGTTTTTAAATTTTTTCTTATTGGGGATCCAAGCAGTGATAACTAAATAACTTAAATGCTCAATATTTGATTTACATGAATCTATAGAAAAAAGGACGATTGAGTGTAGGTCTAAGTTCGGTTAGAATATATTAAAATTAGCTTTATCAATTATTCTGTATCTTTTAATTTTATTTATAAAGTTTTAATTAAGGTATGTCATCAGACGGAATTATTGCTCGAAATTTTCTATCGAATATTTTTATTGGATCATACAAAATTAACTTGAATCCTTATTTTATTTATCTCGCAAAAGATAATATAAATGCTATTTCTAAACAAGATCTATTTTTATATGCAATAGAAAGTCAAGTATTTCAAATAGATTTCAATGCTATAAAAATATGATTATAATTTTTGTTTTGTTATCTCAAATTAGGTTATAGTTATTTTTCTTATTTATATATAGTCTAGTATATATTCGTATTTTTTAAATATTCGATATTACAAACTCATTTTCGCTTTATGATTGTACTTTATGCCGTTAGAATTTTTACTGTCTAAATTATGTAATTATTTTAAAAGCTAGTTCTATATTGATACATATCTCGCACTTTAGTTTTAGCAACATTTTTTATTATACGTCTCCACTTATAAATATCATGAATTTTCATTGTCAAAATTTTTTTAACTTTTTACTTTGGCAAAATAAAATCTTTTAAGCTAAATTTTTTCTAATCGTCGAAGTTTGCCGGTACTCTATATAGACTCTTTCTTTCATATGTCAAATTCGCATTTTATGTTTTTAAAATACATTTATCCCCAAAAAATATCTTTGTGAAACAGGAATACTAATCGAAGCGACAAAATACCCTAAAATCAATAGGGCTGTTGAAAACACTTGAATTAATAAGTCCTAAAGGATATCGTGTATGCTAAAATGCTGTGAAATCTTGTGAATGTATGACGTATATATATAGTTTATTTTGTATGCATTTGCTTGGGTAATTATGAGTAAAAAGTTTTAAGATAATTTAAATAGAAAATAGATTTAGGTAAGCTCATGGTGTTACGATTTAATAATATTTCCGTAAATTTTTTTAATGTTTCGCATACAACAATACTTGAAAAAATGAATTTAAATTATTAGAAATTTATCAAAGATCAAGCAATAAAGTTCAAAAATAATGTCTTTCATATTGTTTATTGTTATTTTATCTGGAAATTTAAAGATAAATTTACAAGTTAATATCTGCAGAAAGCGTGAGAAATCATATATCTTATTATTTTTTGTAAATCCAAGATCTTTATCCAAAAAAATCATAATGATAAAAAAAATATAATCCTAGAGAAAACAACTAAATTTATCTACTTATTTTTCATAGCATTAGCTTATTTTACAACCCGAAATATCGTGATTTATAAATTAAATTGTTTTTGACGAATTTTTATTTTACTTTTTTTATAATTACATATTTTTTCTAATTATTAACTGTAGTTGAAATAAAATTTGTTCGGATTCATTGAATCAACGTTTGAACGTGACAAAAATATTGAAATAATTTTCAGTTATACTATTGTTGTTTTTAAACATTGAAATGCTGTTACTGATACTTGTGTATTCATATACTTTTCTTGAATGGATTTGGTTAAAATACTAAACAATTTGAACACATTTAATTATTGCAAAATAATCTCTATTCTTGTATTAAATAAATATATAGATGTGTCTAAATAAATAGTTTCAAGTGATCGAAAAATTTAAATATTAGATGAATATTTCAAAAGAAGGAAAAAATAAATATGATTTGGTGGAAACTTTTAACATAAGGTTTGAGAAAAATACTTCCACGTGAATTAGAGAATATAAAATAAAATTTGAATGATTTATTAAATAGAAAGGACTCATTGTATGATTTTTTTGTTTATAATTTATTATATGGTCATTTAAAATTATAGTTACGACCATTCTAAAATATCATTACCAAATTATTGCAGAAAAGATAAGTAATTCTTTTACAAGCCGTGCTGTTGGTTCACATTGTTACAAATAACATTTAACATAATTTGTACTAGCACTTTAGTAAAAAATTATTCATTCGGAAGGATAGTTTGAATCAATTTATAGTAGGTAATATATATTTTATTTGACTGTAAAAATAAAAATAAATGTTTATTTGTTTTAATCGTAATACATCATCGAACCATCAGCAAGCATTAAAATCTTTATTTTTATCTTTTTGTTATCTATAATTATGATTTTTACGATAACCTTTTATGTCAAGACTTTTTATAACAAATATTATACCATATAAAATGACTTGGGATGGGAATGGTTACAAAATTAAATAAAAATATGTACAAAGTTGTTAAAAATAATACTGAAGTAGAAGGATAATTGCAAGCCCTAACAATTCGCAATACAATTGAACACATATCATTTCACTCATTAAGAGCAGTTGACAAAAATAAATCGGGGGAATATGTCAAATTATGTATAAAGGAGCTGTGTAATATTCCTAATGGACTGTATACAGCTCAGTAGTTAAAATCATAACAGCAAGAAACTTAACCTATAAATATAGAATAGGATTTATACATAATAAAATCTGATGATTACATCGAATAAATTAATGCAGAGATGATATTTTTTCTTCTATTACCAGTAAAATATGAATTCTTAATTTATAAATTTGAACGTTCAAAGAATTTCCCGATATTTAATTACATTTATTTAAAAAATGTTGTTATTGAATCAACCCCAGGTAGAAATGTCCTATTGAAAGAAAAGGTGTGTCATGCTAATTGAAAATGAATATATAATTTCCTTGATATATGGTGAAATGGATGGCAAAAATTAGATCCTTTAAAACCATATCGTCTTTTAATCCTCGAATTAATTTGTGTAGACGTAAATTAATAATGAAATCTGTTTTTTTGAAATGGTTAAAAAGAGTTTTATATACTATATAAGCAGTGGCAATGATGTTTTCCTGTAAATATTTGGCTTAGAATTTATATTTCAAATGTTTCAAGGTTCAAATAATTTTCACTCAAGGGAGTTGAAAAATTATCAAACAAGTAATAAATGCTGCCTATCAGCAATATATAGAGCAAACAGTGTTAGTTCAGATCGCAGTAAAAGCAATTTACAAAAAAAACACTTGGACATATCGTCGATAAAAGGGAATCAATCCCAGAACGAGGATCATTTAATTCTGTTTTATTATATAAGTATGTTTCAAGTAGCGTTAACATGATTATAATAATCAATACCGTTAATATTCTCCGCATATAGGATACAGACAAAATCTTCAAGATACAGGTTTTAGGGATTTTCAAAAAATGATGGTATAAAATTGTTGTATTATAAAAAACTAAAATTTCTCAAGGTGATCCGAGATTTTATGCAAAATGAATTGAACTTTTGAAAAACATCTTAATATACGATTTGATACATATATAGTCACAGCAAAGATATCCTGAACAGAACATTGTCATATATTGCTAAATAAATTTTCTTTATGCGTCGAAATTATTTGTAATCTAATGTTCCTATGAATAAAAATTTTTAATATATATGAAAAAGTTTAAAAAAACTCTTTATCATAGACTTACAGTATTCCAAGAAAGTTCAACATATCATGGGTTATATATAGTGCAAAAAATATTTTATCGTTGTATTATTTATAGACAGAAAAATCGATCATTCTGAACTGTAAAAAGTATAAATTATAGATGTATAATGTAATAACACTGATTACGTACGCAAATCAATAACATGGGATTAATAATGATTAAATAAAATATAGAAAAATAAAATCGGGATGCATTTACAGTGTCAAAGTGTATGTGTATTACATCCTGACAGATCTCGATATTTAAAAATCTAAGTAATATGCAAAAAAAAACACGCTTGAGCAAACAAGTATGAATAAGAATAATCTAATTGATGCAATTATAAAAGTCTTTGAGGCAAAGATTACCAGTAAAATTGCTTCACATTCAGAATATGTACTACACGGAAACCGAATCAAATCACAAATTATGTATAAAATTTATAGATAAAACACTGCAATGACCATAAATACATAATACAGTTTTTTTATAAAATGGTAAAGATCAAGATAAAAAATTTTAATGATCACATTAAATGACGATTATATATGAATAAGACAGTACAATGATTCATATAGTATTTAGAGATTCTTTTATAATACCAGATTTTCAACTTTACAGCATCTCAATGTATAAAAAAATAAATATTTCTAGCTAAGTAATTCACTGAATATCTCTTTATAGAAATATTAGTTGCTTTATATTTAAAATTTAAGTTTTTATCCGCAAGAAAAAAATATTTCTGATGCATTTTCACACAATAAATGATAATTAATCATGATAGACAAAAATATTTGAATATCATTCTTTTATTGTCCAAATCTTTCTACTAAGATATAAATAATTCGATATCTTTTATCATATACACAAAAATTATTATATGAAATACTTTAAGACATCGATGCATAATTTTTTGAATATTTCATTTTATAATATACTAAAAATTATATATATTAGTATTACTCGTTAGAAAACTATATTTTTTATACAATAAAAATCCAATATTTATCCTATAAAAAATATAAATTTTGCATCATATTTAAAACGTCTGTAATAAATTTAGATATAAAATGTTATAGTATGCCTAAAATATTTATTCAAGGCTTCTTTTTATACTTCCATCTAAAATTTCGAATTTCTATGTTTGTTGATATCTTATGCATATACTTTTACCATGTTTCCAATCCACATATATTATTTACACAGAATATCAATAACAACCATCCCATTTATAAAAACATCTAGTCGATCTAAAAATATCTGGTTTATAAAATATTTATGTGTATATATTTTTTAAATGCTATAAAATACGTTTTCACAATGATTTATATAATAAAAATTTTCTTTTGCTTTTTAATTACATCTTTTTTAAGTAAAAAGCTATAATTTCTTAATAACTTTCCGCTTCCAACTATAATAAAAGAAAAAAGCAGTGTTACAAAACAAATAGTCATATTGTAAATGTAATTGTGTATTCATAATTAATCGGAAATTATGATAATAGAAGCTCTCGTAAAAAACAGATTTAAATTAATATAGAGCAGATATTATGAAATTCTTTAGAACTAGATAAAACGACATGAAATCAAGATAATAATATCTTATAAAATACAAATTTATAAAATCGCATATGCTAGAATTTCATTTATCTTTTATTTAAACTATCATTGTAGTTCATACTTCTCTAATGTTTTAACACTTGAATTATCTATATACTATGATACGTTAATTTGAATAAAATAATTAATATGATGATTCTATCAATGATAAATACCAATCATATTTATTTTCAATTTTCTGTTATAGGTTAGAAATTGTTTATAAAAATTTATGGAACTTATAAATAAAGCTAAAAATACCGGACAAAGTAGAAACATATATGCAAGCTCCAATACTCCGCAAGACACTAAATTCATCTTATTTGTGATAAGAAGAGCAGTTAATGAAGATAAGTTAGGGGAAGGTGCAAAAGATGCATCATGGAGTTATGCAATATTCCCAATGGGCTGACCACGTCTAAATAGATATTTTTGATAAAAATAATTAACCGATATATGTTTAAAGGTATTTATATAGACATAGAATTTATAGTAAAACAACTAAAAAATGAGCCAAAACACATAAAAATTTGATTTATAACCTGTAAATTGGATTTAAATCGACATACTTGATTTTTTCAATGTATCGTTAAAAAATTAACTGTTTTTAAAATTTAATAACGCGAAATAATTACAGATCGTCGTATTTCAAAATTAAATTTAATCTGTGACAAAGATCTATTAAAAATGTTACAAAAAAAATTTATAGAATTAAGTACCTTATAAATTGTGTAATATATTATAGTCAAAAGAATTACATGTAATAGACATTTATATCAAATATGTTCTTTTATATTGTAATTAATAAAAAATAATAATTTCAAGTAAAACCATGTATTCATGTTTATGAATGCATTTTTTATACTATAAACACTTCTTAATATTTACAAGTATCTTATGTGACTGGAATAAAAAAAATATTTAAAACAATTATATTTTTAAATAATTTAATGAATATTTTTTTGAATGATAATTGTTCAAACATTATAATTTAAGAATACAAGAAAGAAATTTAAATATCCATATTTTTTCTAAAATATTCTTTTTAGCATATGATAAATTTAACAACAAATCTTAGTATTTTTAGATATATTTTTTCCATATTGATCTAGTATAATTATATTCACGATATATTATCGATTATTTTTAAGAAATTATAATTGTAATTCGTTATAAACCAGTCACATGTGATTAGATTTAAACACAAAGCATATTACAAAAAAAAACATCTTATGAATTATAACTTCTTTTATCACTATCTTATTATCATTCTATATGAACAGCATAGAAGCATAAGCTCTTAAATTTTTTATTGTCTTCTAGTAACATAAATAAATTCAAGATTGGACGTATTTTATAACTAATGCGCGCAATACAAAGGTTTATTGTTTGATAAATTTACAAGCTTGTTAAAAATATATCTGATTATAAAATTTAGTGTAACATACTTTCAATCATGGTTAAATAATATTTAAAATTTATATGCTATTTAATTTAGTAGTATATACATATTTCAAATTTTATTCTTATAAAAAAATATCACAAAATGTTATTATTTCATGCCAAGTATTTTATAAAAAAATATATAAAATAGAATAAGTTTTTACAATTTTTTCTTGATAGTTAACTGATAATAAAAATGATTATGTAAGGATTCGTGAATTATAAATTTTTAATGTGAAGTTTGCAATGAATATTTTATCTTCATAAATACATTATGTGACATAGAGTAATTGTAAGCCAAAAAATATATTGGCACAAAATAAAACATATAGAAAATCTTAAAATAGATGTATAAAATATATATGCCTATAGGTTTAAATAAAGAGGAAATCCAAGATTTATATAACCATAAATGTGCTGCCATTCTAGCACTAAGATTATGGCGTAAATTATTGTATATTATTTTAATTTCTAAATCACTGAGAATTCCTTGAAAATTCTTTATATAAGATGTAGAAATAAGCTTTAAAACTGATCAGTAGCATAAGATATCGAATATGTGTTGCCATGTATAACTATGGGACCAGAAGGGATGTAAAAAGTAAAACATTTGTATAATGATGTGTATTTCAATGCATAAACATCCCAAGATAATAATCGATTAGATAAAAGTCGATATAGTTTTAGGAATTCGATATTCTTATTTGTAATTTTAATGAAGAAAAAGATATTTAAAAAAGTATATATTAATCAGTTTAAATATAAGTTTCTGTTTATGAACTATAGCACAAAGATATTTTTATAAAAATAAGACTTGCAATGGAATCAGCAAGTCTAATGTATTTAATTTAGCGAAAGTAAAACTTCAATAGTTCTTTTACGGTTAGAAATTAAAAATATGAAAATGTGTGTTAAAAAAAACTATTGTTTGATAAGGGATAAACAATAGGCTTTCGCTTACTCAAATTTTTCATGGTTGCTAGTTACGCATAATAAATATTAAATTTACGCTTTTGCATATATAAAACAGATTTTATGCTAGAAAACTTATTAACTTGTGCTTTGAGCATGAATTAATAAAATAAAAAGAAGTAGAAATAACATTAGCTAACAACAAGATTAAATGGTGATATTATTAGCTATCAAAAATTAAACGATACAAATTTAGAGCATCAAAAATATGAAGCTGAAGCCGGACCTACAAACAATATCATCTTTAATAACGTTATGTAATGTATATCGAAATAACTGGTAAATATACAAATACCATATAACAGATGATATTGAAATTTGTGGTAAGCAAGCCTTTTTAAAGCAATATAAACTTTTCACTATACGCTTTTCTATGGGTAAATATATGTAGCCCATCAATGAATTTAATACATCTTACATATTATAATTTTAATAATAAAATGTATTGATAGTACACAAATTATAAAATCATATTTACTTAAACATGAAAGGTTGATATTTTAAAACATTTGCTCAATTATTCTACATTTAATTACAAATTTTATATACGTTGTACAGAGCAAAATTAGATGGAAATATTATATAAATTAATGGCTTTTGGCATGTTTACAATCTAATATAAAGATAACCAATATAATATCTTTCAGAACTGCAGAAAAACATTATATTGCGTATTTTAGAAAGTATAGAATTGTTTTTATATATTAGTTGTATTATCCCGAATCTAAGAATAGATACACTCTTTCAAATTAAATTAATTGAATTTAATGTGAAAAATCTATTGAAAGTAACGTGGATTCATTGACGAATAACAACTGTTTGTGTACTAATTAAAATATTTTAGCTTCTACATTTCATATCCATGGTTTTTGTAAAAAACAATTATTGATTACTTTAAAAGCCATTATTTGATAATCAATATATAAATACTGTATGTAAGCAACGAATTTTAAACCCCTGCTAAGCCCAGATAAAAAAATTTTCTTATTAAAATTACAAATTTTGCAAATGTTTTCTAGTTTTTATTATGCTCAACTATATTAGTAGATATTAAAAAAATCATGTCATTGAATATTATCTATTTATGGGGATATTTCACTTAAAAAAACTCATAATCGAAAACATAGAATAACCAGGTAAAGTCATTTTTTGATTGAAAAACAAATATTCATTAACATATTCATGATTTTGTTACATTATCATGTATAAATCTATATAAAAAAACACTTTTATTATTTAATATAGTGGTTTGTATATATTTCTTACTTATATTTTAAACAAAATAAATTTATTATACAAAAATGGATTTTTAGGCAATCATAAAAATACTTATTTACAACGAAACAATATGTAAAATTACATTCAATCTAAAGAAATCAATAAAATGTCTTTAAGATGTCTATATGTAATATTTTTTTATAATTTATATTGATTTTGCTTTGTTGCAAATACTAAAAAAGAAGATTTAGATGGCATGATTTAAAATTAATCTCCAGATCTAATATGAGATTGATTATTGCTATTTATATAGCACATATGCAGTAGAAAATATTTTAACTATTATATGTGTGAAGTTGCACAGAGATCAAATTTTATCTAAAAATAATTTCATAAATCGCATTCCGCTAGTATTAAAAAAAACTACCTATACAAAAATGATTTTTTTTAAGTTTCTATAGAAAATATATTTTAGGTATCATATTTATTTTTGTAAATGTGTTTTATGATTGGCGGAATGAATAATATTAGCAGTGAAACAATACAGGTTTGCAATTAAATATTCTACGAGTATAATGATAATTTTTTGATGTTATTACTGCATGCATAAATTTCTACACTATACATATTTTGTTGTTATATAATAGGGTTCTATTTCACATATTTCATTGCGTCCTCCGTAAGCATATCGCTAGATACAATTACTTTATTTTGTATCTCCTAAATAAGGAGTGGATGAACAGAGATTCATAACATTATCAATCAATAACTTTATAATCGAATTCTTCAAAATCTTGATTCTGTGATATATGATCGGTAACTATTAGCAGAATATTTGTGGCTCATTTTTTCAAAATTAAATATGCTTCAATCCGTCCCGATTCTTTAATTTTCTACTTCATATTTAACAAATTTTCTGATAAATAAAGTTTTTTATTTTGTATAAATTGATTTCATTGA
Organism: Rhyacophila brunnea; assembly: GCF_057557595.1. Lineage (NCBI taxonomy): Eukaryota > Metazoa > Arthropoda > Insecta > Trichoptera > Rhyacophilidae > Rhyacophila > Rhyacophila brunnea. The sequence goes on along the minus strand of NW_028232768.1, from coordinate 739,932 downwards.
TCTAGAATATCTTGCAAAAATATATTTTTCTACCATTTCATTCTAAATAGAGAGAAGAGATAAAGAATATGTAAATCTACGCAACTACAAAATATAGATATAATTATACACTTTTTTTTACGAATCATTCATTCCCTGGTTTACTTTAAGCAATCGAACTTAAAAATCTAGATACGTATGATAGTAGTAATATGAAACTGTTTTTAAAGTAAAGCCAAAACAACATCCATTAAGTTCTAGACATCTAGAAGAAATATTTATATTTTTTTTAAAAAAAAAATATGTTCTAATACGGTGATATTCTACAATATGATTATCTAATTTACATTCGCTAAAATATGCAAAAAAATTACATCATGACTATGTAAAAACAATAAGTTGTAGTTTTAATCAGTAAAAAATATAATTTGCAGTGAAAAAGCAGATATTTTTTTAGACCGATAGAAAATTGATATACAAAAATATTAGTTCAATTTTTCTACGATTAATATTGTATAAAAAATGTTGATAAGAATGTTTTTATTTATTTTAACCAATTCAATGTTATCTTTTCTTTCTTATTTCATCCTTTTATATTTTATTTTGATGCGTACTTATGTCGGTAATATGATAAAAGTCACTTGATTATGATTTCTAATCGCGAAAAGAAAATAGAACATTCATAATGTCGTGTTTTTTTTTTTAAAATTAAAAAATGAGAAAAATTCAATTCAAGCATTATAAATAACCAAACTACAATTGTTACCGTTTGTCTCTTATAAATATTTATATGTGTCTATTATATTGTAAATAAATATACTTAAGATCTACCTTGTACCAATAATGAATTAGAAATACTATTTGCGACATTTCACAAACACACAAATTATCATTTCGTAAAATTTGACGAAGTGTAAATACCTTTGTAAGAAATAAATTTGGATTCAGATATTTATAATTTTTTGATACCGTTCTCTGAATTTACGGATTTTACCAAAAAAAAAGCAATATAACACATACAAAATACATCCAGTTTATATAAGGTTTTTAATAAGTATATCACAAATGTTTACAACTAGCAAAAGTTGTCGTGTTTTTTTTGGTAATTTTAGACCTTTTAACAATCATAAGTAAACATCATAAAATGAATACAGAGATATTTCTTACGAATTTTTTTAGCCACGTATTTCGATCTTTATCGGCTTTTCTGAGAACTTAAATTCACAAAATATTTGTTCGTATAAAAAAAAAGTTAAAGAACATATTAGATGAATGTGCGATTTTAATCTATAGTTAGATGTGATTCTATGTTTTTATCGTTGTTCAATAAGAACTTTATAATACTCTATTCCATATTTTTGGCTCACTCTTCTGCACATATCTGCATCTTTAATATATTCATCAATAAAAAATCACTAAAGACTTTTTATTTTAGTTTCTTCTATGATCTTATTGTTTGTTGGCTGTTTCCGTTATAGTTGACTTTCTAAACTCCTTCATATACGACTTTTAATTCTGTATCCATGCTATCCTAAGGTGAAACGTTTGTTAAAATTCTGATCTACATGTGTAAATTTGGGAGACTAAGTTGTCGTACTTTTCAATTTTTCGTAGTTTCGCATTTATTATATTCATATGTTTATCAACAATCCCTTTTCCTATTTCTATTAACGTGAAAAGGTTTTTTCTATTCATCAACAAAAATGTCACTTAATCTTTGTGATTTTTTGATCCATATTTTTTTTCTATCGACTTTTTGATGGTGCTGGTAAATTTTTTTTACTCCTTAAACTTATAATATTTATTTCTATCTTCGATTTTTACTGGTTTTTTGGGGAGCATACAGTATATATAAATAGTATCTTCATTTTTCGCTCGTATAGAGTCTAGGCCAAGCATTCCTTCTCATTAAAATGCTAGTTGTTCATCCTTTCTATATTTTATTCTATTGTGTTGACATTTTGACTAATCTCCTTTGAATAGTTCATATCTTAAATGAAACTTAATCTTGCTTATTTTTTGAACTAATCTACAAGATATAGATCTAGTTTTGAATTCTGGCATTTGTAAACATTGAGTTGTTGTAGATACTGAAAGATTTTTCATACCTTTTTATCTTATATTGTATAAATTACACATTTTTTTGTTACAACTTAATATATTTTATGGATAGATTGTTGTTGTGTTAGTTTCAATATAAAAAAATATGTTTAAAAAATATCGATGTTTTTTCTTGCTTCCATAATGTACATGAGTTCTATGATTGATGGTATTTTTTGATTGTTGACAAGTGTCTTATCAAGATTAACGGCAATTTTCTGTATAGAAGATTCTAAATAAATTTGTTCTATTATAATTTAACTTTTTTAAAAAATATTATCTCATTCTCTTGCTGACTGTAAGTTAATATTTTCATTCCAGTTTAAAGAAAAAATTTGATTAACTCTTGTAGCAAAGTCTTTTGTTTCATTTTTTAAAACGCCTAAATAGATTTTTCGATAGTATTTTGCATGCTAGATTTATTTTTTATTTAGTTTTTGCTGTCAACGTTTGTTTTAACTAGATTTGGAATGCTTGTTATAATTTCTCTAAAATGTAGCAAATGTTATATCTTTTTCCTCTGATATACTATTTTCATGTACTCAGAGGTATGAATATCTGACTAACCAAATATTAAATCCAAATATTGAACACAACTAATATTATTTGTTTCATATTCATTTTATTTTTTTCTAGAATTATGCGATCACTGAAATGTACTGTTTTTTAGTCATTTTTTTGTTTTACTAGTATTTGGTCGCAAGCTTCAGATCAATAATAATAAGAAATAATTTGTTATGAATAATTCATCTATTAGTTTTTTTTCGAGTGATTTAAACGTCAATTACATAAAACAATGGATTCATACACACGGCAACTAGAAGTTGAAATATACTAGCTCTGAGCATTAAATAAATCTTCTACTTTTCAGAATTATTTTTTTCCTTGATGTATAATTAAATACCCATATACTCGTTAATACACTTATAAAGCTGTATAAACACTCTTTATGATCGAGTTTTACCAAAACGTAAATAAATAGAAATGAATAACTAGAAGCTGTTTTACGCTATATTCCGTTTTTATTACCTTGTTCAGTAGCTTTGTCTACAGATCCTTTACAAGTCATGGAGTACTAGTTGATTTTCAGACAAATGGTTACGCCTTTACACTTAAAACTACTAGAATATCCTCATAATTTATTTTTCTAATTTATATTATATTTTCATGTATTTTATGGGCTCAAATTTTATAACCAATTGTATCAGGTTAATATAAATGTTATTTATTTTTAATATCATTCTTTTCCTTATTTTATTGCAAATCGTCTCAACAATATTATCGTAGATTTAATAGTACAAATATGTCATTTCTTTATATAAATTTATAGATCCCTTCAGGCGATGCATTTTTTATATTAGGCCGAAAGTTAATAAAATTGAATAAATTATTTTGAAAGTCAACTCAAAAACACATAATTTCTTTATTCAAATAGAATCAAATAGATACTTATTAAACATCTTTTTTATATTATTTTATAAATACTTATTCGGGCAAAATCCTCCAATTTATTTCTTATCAGCGTTTATTGTTTTTTTTCCTTATATAAAAATTTGGGATAAATTATCTTTCTTGATATTCACATCGATTTATGCCTGCTGTAATTATCATCTTAACATTTATCGGTCTTTTTTATATTTTTTATGCGTATTTTGCATGCAGTTTTTCTATTATTAACTTATAGTAATTAAATTTTCGGACCAAGATTTTGTAATAACTTCGCTTAATCTAACGCTGTTTATAATTTTTTTTTGTGCGGTTGATTCTTGTGCATTAAATCTCAAAGACGTTCATTTAATGGCAGTGTTTGTATTTTATATTCTTGCATGTATAGAAATTCCTTTTATAGTATAAATTCTCTTTTTTGGTGAGTTTATCGGAGGTAAACTGAATGCTCTGTAATATCTTAGACTTTAATTATATATATAGGATGTTTGCCACTAGTAATTCTCTATACGACAATATACAGATATTCTATCACTTACTCTTTTACTTGTGAGATATTACTTTCTTTGTTCTTGTAAAGATACACATCTAATGATATCTAACTTCAGAGTACATTTTATATTTTAAATTGATTTACGTTTTAAAAAAATTTTCTATGTCAAAATTTTGTTGTGGTTTAAAATAAAATCGCTTTTTATTTTTTTTGAAGTTTCGCAATCAAATTTCCGTTCGGGTCTTTCCGTTATTGGTGTCTATTATATTTTCATTGTCTAGCTTCGGTACTTGTTTATAAGATAAGAGCGTTGTAAATGTTTTGTTATAGTAATTCACATTTTCTGCGACAAAGGCGTGGCATATTCTCAAACGTGATCGGATTGACTTATAAGAATCCTGAAAAAGAAAATATTTTTGAAAAGAGAATATACAGATAATATACTAAAAGAGCAAGTTCTTATATCTAAATTTATTTTATAAAGTATTTTCTTATTTATTGCTCTCTTCGTTCTTTAAAAAAAAAATTTGTATGATTTTGATACTTTGGTTCTTTTTCCTGGTTTTTCAGCTATAAATTTATTAAAACTGGAATAACTATGATTATAGATATTTGTTTATGGGTTAATTTCCTTTTTATCGATTTTATCTATTTAGACGTGGTCAGTGTGTTGGGAATATTGCACAACTCCTTGATGCGTCTTTTGACACCTTCCCCTGATCTATCTTCATCAACTGCTCATTCTTTCTCAAATGAGATGAGTTCAAGTGTCTTGCGGAGTGTGAGAGCTTGTATATATGCTTCTTCTTCATTCGGAATTTATAAACCCTAAAATAACTATAATAATATACATTCATAAATAAAAAAATAGTTTATCTCGTATTTTCATATATACAATTTTATATACGAAGATGAAGCTTTTTGCAAACAAAATTAAAAATTATATGCGAGAATAATATGATCATGAATAGTAAACTCGTATCAGTTCAGATACAAAAATTTTATAATATTCAAAACAGACAGTTTTACATTTGAAAAGATCTATAGCAAGTCATTGAGATTTACATATACTATTGATAAAAGAATAATTTGTTTTAGACATGAAAATAAATGAGTTGATGGATAAAGATACTTAGTGAAGTAACTTCTATTCTAAAATATAAGAAGTTGTATCACAAGTATGTTAAACATTCCATATATCCTTTTCTATGAATTATATGATCAATTTTCAGCTATCAAGTAAAGGCTTGTGGAAATACTAGCTAATAAAAGTTTAAAAGAGAAGAATGCAACTTTATATCATAAAAAAACATACAAAGATATTTTTAGTAGGTAGATTGCATATTTTTTTGATAATGTATTTTTATATTTTATAAGGCTTATTGGAGACATCTCAATGCTTATTTATTGCTGAAAAAGACAATCAAATCATGTTTTCTGAATATGCACAAAATTAGAAGCATTTTATTCAAATGTACAATCAGTCTATTTGGATACTACGAAAAAAAATTGTAAATATCCACAAAGGTCTGATATAATGATGGTATTATGCATAAGTTACTTGATAAATATTGCAGATCTATATTCCTTTATTTTTTATCATACTATTGCAAATTTTTATAATTAATAAAAAGATTTAATATCCTTTTTCCCGGATTTTTGCTACAGTTAAAGAGCTTAGCACATTAAAAACATATTAATATTTGATGATTTTAAGAGTTAAATTTTATAAAATAAATATCATCCTTAGATTAAAAAATTACTAGAATATTCTTCAATTTTTTTTCTTTTAAAAAATAGGCATACTGTTCTTATAGAATATATACCGAAAGTAAATGCTTACGATATTCCGTAGCATCAATGATGACATACATTATACAGGAATAAAAAAATTCTGCGATAAATTTTTTTTTAGTTTTTTGTAATATTGTTATTTTGGAAGATCTACATTTTTTATATATTTAATTCGAGTAACCGGGTAAGTTTGTTCTAATCGATTATTAGATTATTGTGGCCGTTTAAATATTATCTGTCATTCCTCTTTGTTTAAATGTGAAAATGGTTGATATTAGATGTTTTTATATAGCTTTGATTACATATGCACATGATTTGGCTGAAAATGACCATTTTATTTGTTGAATATATAATGCTCAAATGAAATTGCGTTCGTATCGCCAAGAAAGTGTATTAGAGCCCAAATTCTTAAAAATGATTTAAAAATAATTATTATCATTGAAATTATAATTAACTATGTTTATGTGGCCAACTAAATATCATCTAGATTTTTTTGGGGCATAAATATATGAGTAATGTTTTTTTAGATATAAATATATAAAATTGCTAAAGAATGTGTGTTATATATTTAATGGGACTGTTCTAATGATTAATTAACTAATTCCAATAAAAAGATATCTTTAATTAGGGCTTGGAATACATTGATAGGGTATATCAGTTAATATTAGTCTGATTGAAATAACATAAGTGACCAATATTTGTCTTTTATCATACTTTTAGCTTGGTACCTCTTGATTTTTCAATATAAGGCTACAGAATGTGTGTTTTTTTTTGATTTGGGGATAATACAATAATATATCACATCCGAACTTTTTTGGTAGTCAAATTTATTTTATATATTTTTTGTTCTTTTATTCTCTGAATAGATTTAAGATCTTTGAATTTAAACTATCTCCTTTAATTTTTTTATCATAATAAAAGACAGTTCGATTTTTTGTTTTAGGCAATTTTCATAACATTTTATATAATCATTTTCAAAGTCCAATTTCATTATATTTAAATTTAAATTTAATTCTAGACCACCCTTTTCAATTGGATTTTTCTTGAGTAATTGAATATGTTAAAATCTTACTACGATCAGAAAATTACATGTATTTCATCAAATATTTTGTCCATTGTATTTTAAATATATTACTTAAAATGATTATATACTTCATTAGTTTGCATGATACTTAGAGGCTGTTTGCTTCTTAGAAATCTTTATCACAAACATTTATATTTTTTATAATCCAATCCTTCAAAAATGAACGACAAGAGTGTAAAAAGATTTCATGACGAAAAAAACAATATAAAATCCAGTCGAGGTTAATAAATAGGGAAGTAATTCGTGAAATAATATCCTGCTGCTGCAAGATGGATTGGCCAGAGATTTAAGACCTATCACCAGGTGAATTGATAAAATGGATGAGAAGCTTTGATGGATAAAATGTGGTGTTGCACCATGCTGATAATTGAAAGGTAATTTTGGTTTTTTTTGTACGACCAAGGCGATGCAAAAAATTGTCTGAAGATGTTTATCATTTGCTCGAATCTTAAATAAATTTATAATTTAATCTTGAATTTTTTTAAAAAAAAATTACTGATACAGCTTTTTTACTCTTTGCTTCTTTAAAACTTACTTTTTATCATTAATCTGACTATAATTATCCAATAAATTTCCAATTATCTAATTTCAAAACAAAAGTCACAATTAAAAAAAAATTAATATATGTTGTTAGAAAATTTGATATATAATATATTATTTATAAAATACACAACAAAAATTTTATTGAATAAAAATACGGTCTTTTCAAGCTGGTTTTAACGAATACTTTTTTTATAATATCAAAGTTGAATTTATACAGAAAATATTAAGGTTGCAACTGTGATCATTTTCACAAAAGTATGGATTCTATTTTATTAAAAGGTTTTTTTAAATTATATTTCTAAATATAACAAAATAATTAATTCTGTCTATTTGAATAGCTATAATTTATATAATTATATCCTTTGATTTATTAGATTAAACCACCCCTAATATTTATAAAAAAATATTATTTATTTATGTGTCGCGGCACAAAAGAAATTCAATCGAATACAATTTTATTGATTTAAACATTATTTAAAATCTTTTTGTATAAATAAATTGCATTTTTACAATCATATAAATAAGAATTCATTGGCATATCATAACTTTGCTAGAAAATTATTTCAAAAGAGATAAGTATGTGGTAAATAAATTATTTTCAGTGCTAGGAATGAATTTTAGAAACTATAAAAAGCTAGCTAAAATTTATAAAAAATTCATAATTACTTTAGGCAATCTAAAAATAAAATTATTTTATATTGAAATAAATATAAATTTATTGTTGATAAAAATCTCAACATATAAAATATAAAAATCTTTGAGATTTTAAATTTATTGTTCTTAGAATATAATCAATTCTGGATATACATCTTCAAATATAACATAATTAAATATGGAAATATACTGGGGTTTTGTAACTAATAATTTTTTTTTTTTTTTGCAGTTATATTATAGTCTAATACTATTTATCATAATTATAGTTTTTCTTTGAAACTTTTTTTTGTGTTAAAAATAAATGAAGTTCAAAATTAGAATATAGTTACTAGTTTTATTATTTAACAGATCAAATTTTTATTTATTATTTTTTAGTAAAGAATAAAAAATTGGGGTTTTATAATAGGTTTTCTGACAGATAAATAAATGTTAAATATAACTTTGTGCAAAATTAACATAGAAAAAAGTAATAAATATTTTAACCAAAAGTAAAACATTTTAGTTTAATAATATTTATGCATATAAATAACTCTCAATGATTCGCTTTTTCATAAAAATTGAATAAATTTTATTGATAAAATAAAAGATGATCAACAAAAAATTATTGACAGACGAGAAAGGGATTATATTAATATCTTTGTATCTTCGTATATTATTTTACCGTGGAAAACATCTAGCCATTTTCTATGGATCATCTTCGATTTTTGTTTATTTTTAACTTATGCTAATCGTTTCTCTTAATATATTCGCTTCCCTATGTAAAAAACATTAAATTTCATAAAAATTGAAAAATAAACTCAATTTACAAACACTACTTTTTTATATATAAAAAATTAAATTTATAATTTCAACTGACAATATTTTTCTCATTTAAATTGGTTTAGAAGATAAAATATATCTGTATATATTTTTAAAAAATATCAGATATGATCAATAATATAAAAATTATTATAATGTATATTTCTAGCTTTACAAAACAGAATTCAGACATGCAGAAATATACCATAAATATTGCTTAATTAAAAATAGTCAATTTTTTGAAATATGTCATCTTTATACTAACACGGAAACCCATTTTTATCTATGCTGATATTATTTTTAGTTTTTAATTATTTAAATTTGATTATAACGATCTTTGTGTCGCAGTATAGACCAATATGGTAACATTAGATATAAATAAAATCTTTTCTTAATAATTTAATTTTAAATATTAAACATAATGGCGGCATGTAAAAATTAAACATTCAAATTTTATGACGGTTTTTAATAATATAACAACAAAAATATTATTTTAAATTTACTATTGGAAATCCACAAGCATAAAAAATAATGGGAAATTGTATTATAACTACAAATAACAATCAGGACTGTCTAATTTGTTATTTTGTATATTTTTTCATTCATAGACAAAATTAAATATTGGATTTATTTCATTTCCGAAATAATAAACACATTTTTATGTAGATGATGTGATATTTGGCAGAAAATCATGCAATAATCGAATCCCATATATCTCGAAGAAATAACCTTTCCAATATCTTTGCTTCTGGAGTAATTTTTAGATGGCTAATTTTTCATTAGTGTTATATGAATAACTTTTCACGTCGATCTACTATTTAAAAGTACCATTCTTATACAATAATAGGAACAAATAAATGATAAATACACATTGAAAAATGAATTCTGGTGTATTTCTGGGAATAAAAAAACACCAATCTGCGCATTAAAAACATACATTAAGTAGATTTATAAAGTTTATAGTGTTATTCGTGGTACAACATACATTTTTGTTACAGTCTTTTAAAAGTTTGTGGATCTGCATCTATTTTTGATATTTAGCTGTGATGGGTAATATAGTTTCTTATCCTTGTGAGTATCTTCCGTTTTAAGATCTTAAATTTTTTCTGTATTTCTACAATTTATAATTATCTTGAATAGAAGAATTTGATTAAAATCTAATGTTTCTGATCTTAGTCATGTTCAAATTCTATATATTGGTTGCGTGTTGCTTCCAATTCCATAGCAACAATCTTCTTGGTTTTGTGTATGTCATAAAGATCCAAGAGATGGGTATTTGTGTTTACTATGGTCTGGAAATTAGAGGTGGCGTCATGTTCAATATTATATGATTCATCAGCCAATTAAATGTATCATAAAATGTGTTTCATTTCATCTTGATTCATGGTCTTTCAAATAAGTCTTTAGCTTCATCATTGTAGTCTAAATATCCAAATACCGATATTTCTTGATTCTGCAAATAATAATATTTCTTAGATTTTCCGAGTTTTTTATGTTCACATTTTTCTTTGTAGATCTTGTAATAGATTCATAATTGAATTTTTTTTGTTGCTTCTGTCTATAATATTTACATTTTATGTACTACGGCATTTAATCAAGAATTTTTATACATCTTCATATCCTGTTCGTTTTTATTTTATTTGTTTATGGAATAACATTCTCTGTCTTTACATTGGCTTGCAATTCTAATTCTTGATTCATAATTTCTTGGGGTTTCCCAATAAACATACAATTTATTAAAACAAGATCATTAATTTCTTTATATAATGATATGGAATAAATTTAATTATATAGTATACTTATACTGCTAATAATCGTCTTCAAAGCTGTGGCAGAAACGAATCCAATATATACTCATTATATACATTGAGCTTCTATCATACTTTAAAAAAAATATATGCTCCGGTATTTTAATGATTCACCATTGATAATTGTTGATAAATTTCTATTTTAATGAGAATTAATCAAATTTAATTTTTTAAGACTGATTTGTTATATAAATTTTTTTTATTCCAATGCCTAAAATATAATTTTATTACATAATGCGAGTTATTTGCTTTTAGTTTTAACAAAAAAGATTTTTTTTAGCGTAATTATAAAGATTTTTACTAATATTACTAGAATCAGTTATTTAATACTCTAGCTATATGAGACATATTTACCATAGATGATAAACCTGAACCGCGCAAGATTCAAAAATCTCTATATCAAGGATAATATTTTTGATTCTACGCTGAAAATATATTTGTCATTGTTACTTGATAGAATAAAATTCTGTTTTTTTATAGCTGAATATATATTTCTTGAAATTTAGCTCTTTTTCAGTTGTTAGAAACAAATTTATATATATTTAAATGATATTTTTGGATTTTATCTTAAAGCATCTTTGCAGGTTAAAATATTATTTATCATCTATTTTTTTCATTAGTGCAAAGCACTTAAATTACAATATAAAAACTTATATATAAATATGCATTTTGAATGTTAAAAAACATTTCGAGATATGATCAGATAAAAATGACATCAGGCTATATATTTTAGTTTTTATTGAGATAACAAATATTTAATATCGCACGAAAAGAATATGAAGCAAAAACCACAAACAAAACGTTTTTTTATTTTTGCTTAGTATAAAAACATTTTTAAACGCATAACCTGTATCTTAATAAAACCTTAATACGCTATTTTTAAATTGTAGAAAAATATAATTGTATAAATAAATATATAATATTTACTAAAGCTAGGAATAAATTCTTTTCGGCATTAACATGAAGAAAATACAGCAATTGTGGTTCTTTATAATATCTTCAATATAAAATAAAATCAACTACGCTATATCATCAATGACTCCAAATTGTTGTTTTTGATTTAAGAAATTCATTCTTACATAATTTTATTGTTCGCATGATATGCTCTGGCACTAAAGACATTTGCTGTGTAAAATTCCATCATGTAATATGTTTTATTGAATCTTAATACAAGGTTTTTACAAAGTTTTAGCAAAAAAGTAAATTAAAAAAAAGAAGTTTATGTTAAACATAGGAATAAATATGAAACTAGTCCTTATCTTTTGAATTTATCATAGATATTTTCTGTTATAAAAAATGTTTTCTTGCTCGACGCGATTTTATTTTAACAAGATTTTTTACCTTATATTATGCCGAAAGTTAAGAATAAGCTTTTTAATCATATATTTAAATTTAATATATTGACAAAAATTCAAAACTTCTTCGTTGAAATTTGTTGTGAATATGAGGATGTTGAGAAAATATGTTTTTTATCGTGTTATATTTGCCTAAAAAATATAAAATGCAACAATAAATTAAAAAATATCTCAATTTTTTTTGCAATATGCCATCTTTATGTATGTATAATGTTCACATTAAGCAGAATTCAAATACAAGTTAATGTAAAATATGTATTTTCAAATATACGCAAAATCCAATATGAAATACATATTAATTAAGCCTTTTATGTTATATTCTACTTAATTTATCAAAAATATTTTTTTTTGATGGCTGGTATTCATTTTTTATATGGAATATACTTTATTCATGTAAAAAAATGTAGCATTACAGACAATCATATTTTATATCACAATTATTTTTTCTTACAAAAATATTATGTAGATTAAAAAACAAAAACTTGTTTTTTTTATATAACTTCAATATTTTTCCTTTTCGTCAAGTAATCAATTGAAATAAATGTATAAACCCCTCTTGGGATCTCATTCAATTATACTTAAACAATTGAAAAGCATTTTTATATGCTTCTTATTGTTTTTAAATGCTCTTTATATATATCTGGACCATATACAGATTCTAAAACATGTAACTATAAATAATTTATATAGCTTTTTATTATTGCCGTATCGCATAAAAAATTTATATTTTTTTTACAAAATATTTCCATAAATGCTGTTTTTTTTCAAAATAACATTTTTTGCATATAAAGGAATTATAATTGTTTAAAAAAACGTAAATGTTTTAGAACTATCTAAATATATAAGAAATATTTAATAAAATCAATTTATTTTAGTTTTTTATAAATATTATCGTCTTTATAAATTCTTTTCACAAAATTGAAAAAGAAGCGCAAGATCACATATACTGTTTTTGAATACGTATATAAAATTAAGATTATATTTTTCGGTAGGTATAATTTTACTATGCAGTTTAAATGATTTGAGAAAATATGACAAAAACATTAAATCGAATTTGTGTACCTACAATATATGCATAGTTCGTAACCAATTAAAAATATTTCACATACCATCTGCAAAATAATGTATATTATTTTATAAAATTTATACTCGGAAAGAATCATACATTATATTAGTCTCGTTTCAGGCATTTAAAATATCTAATTTGCTATTTTACAACAAAAGAAAAGAAAGCAGACATTTTGTGTTACATTTGCCTTTTTATACTGCATATATATGAAAAAGCTGCCCATCGGGGTTTGTTGCCTAAAAAATTTTAATAAACTATAAAAAATTAAAATCTGATATATTATAGGTTCCGTACGCTCTATCCGATACTAATATATCAAATGAGTTATTTGATATAAATATAAAACAAAACGGATATAACAATAATTTAATATTTTATATATGTTAAATCTTAGAAAATGTTTATATGCTACAGGAGACTCAAATTTTTCTTGTATATTTTTAATTTAGTTGTTGACATTTTAATATTTTTCTAAATATATTCAATATTTTCTTCGCTTTATACCACCCAAGGATTAAATTATGTCTAGAAACAATGAAATGAACCTTTTTGTACATACGCAATCGCTTTAAGTGCCCTTATTTTTGATCATTGTAATATTTACTATCACTTTAGGCTAATAATTATAGACAGAATGAAAAATAGATTTATAATACACAAGATTATACATTTAAGCACGATTTCATGTAAATAAAACCAAAAAAAATACATTCAGGCAGCAATAATTATAATAATGACGTTATAAAATTTATAAATAGAGATGATATTTTTTTAATAAATCATTTTATCTAAATATGCAAACAGTTAATATTTAGGAATAAAACTTATAAAGACAAAAAATTAAAACGAATGAATGATAAATAATTAAGATTCTTAGAATAAAACATAAAACTATAAAAAAGTAAAATCTATATCATGGAGAGCAGAATCATTTTAAATTCAATAAAATAATTGAAATTTACAAGTATTTCTCAATTGACATTACAACACTTCAATGATAATTTGAGGGCTTAATTGTTTCAAGCACATATAATTTAACATTTTTGTTGGTGAATATAGGTGTATCAAAACCATCACGAAATTAAAATTACAGTCCTCCATACATCAAATCTGGAAATTACTTATTTGAGATCATAAAAAAAGACTTAAAGTAATTAACAACATGGGTTCGTTTTTATGCAGTTTCAACTCGTGATATCGATTTGATAATATGAGGCAAAGTCAATATATTACAAAGGTGATATTCTGGTATTAAAAGGCATTTAAAACAATATACAAGACTTATTTAAACTGTACTCATTATAACCAAACCTTCGTGTGTGATATTTTAGTTCAAATGCGTCATAATAATGTGAAATTTACATTTATAAATATTATCTGCCTATAAAATCACTGAAGAAGCTAAAATTCTTTCATTGTCAAAATTTAATATGTTTGTAATGAATTATGGGGTATATTTATTTTTATTAGACAATAACAATATTCTTCTTATATGAATCGATTCGATTTATTATTTTTCGTTCAAACAAATAAATTGATATACAATCTAATTAGAGGTGTTTTTTATGTCATCACAACAATAAAAAAGGAAATGAGCACAATATTTTATAAATAAAATTTAAATAGCTTATCCGATAAAATATTGGGCTTGAACCATATTTAATTATTTTTATATTACAGTAATAATTTAAAGTATAAACAAAAAATTCATGCATTTGCTAAATAATCAATAATAAACAGGAAATTATATGATTATTTTACATTTTCTAAACATTATCACATACAAAAATGCTATATAAACCGAGAAACCTAATTAATAAACTTTTAGAATATAATTATTTTATTTTGACAAATTTTAGGCTATTTGATCTTACGATATCTTTTAATATCGTATATTTGCATATAAAGATTTCGTAACAGAAATACCCCTTTTCTACCATCAGCCAGATATTGAGATGGTTCAAATACCCAAACCTAAAAAATTATATATATACAGGTATTAATGTGGATTATAGGAGTCAAATCAATCGTCAGTATAGTTCAAGAATATACATAGCTGTTGATAATTTTTAAGGCTGGGTAAACATATGTCAAAGGAAATTAAAAGTCAACTTTTATAAAGAATATAGCACCTATACACACATATATAAGATAAATTTTTTTTGTGCATTCTATTACTTGAACTATTTCTTTTAACGCATAAAAGCAGATAAATAATAAAATGCCTGTATGAAAAATAATTTCCACATTATTGTATCATCAGAAAACAATTTAAATTTCGTATGATTCCAAATAACACGATAAAACATTTTAATTTATTTTTTTACATAGAAAACGATTTCTAAATATATAAAAATAATATAAAAGGCCATATAAATGATCTAAAAAAAGAAATTATAAATCTCTGTGCTTAACAAAAAAATATTTGGTTTATAATTAAAAAAATAAATGTGTTAATCATAAAAGAAGTAAGTCTAAAAGGATAAATAAAATCTAATCTTTATTTTTTATCCAGCTCATTGTATTTATTCATTATCTTTGAGTGCATGAATGTTTTAAAAGGCAAAAACTACGTATTTTATTCGGACCCATAAATAAGGTATATATATCGAAGTCATAATATTTTGCTTATTTACTAGATATATTAGCACTAAATTCATAGTCAATGCATTATTTGTCATTTTATCTGTTTTAAATTTGAATCTGTTAAATGAATTTTTACATCTCTATAAGGAATATTAAAACGTAAACTTTATAGTTTTGGGCGCAAAAAATATTTTATTTTATGTTTTTTTACTGAATGAATTATATTTATTTAAGATAAAATGGATTAAATTTATACTATTTTTAACCTCTAATAGATGTTATTTTATTCTTTTTATGATTATCATAACAACTCAGTTAGAATATTTTTTTTTTGTATTTACTTTCAACCATGAACCAATAATATATTTTTTATAAAGAAAGCAGCTAGCAACAATATATTTCTTATGTATTCACTCTTTATTTTCGATATTTTTTTACATATGAAATATATAAGCCATAGATTTTATTATTTAGATACTTTTATTCAACTTTTTATATAAAAAAAGTAGCTAACTTTATTTAGACCATAAAATACTTACAGTATAAATCCTGGTAATATCAGCTGTTTTTTATATGATATTATCAATAAAAATTTGCTCAGTATGTAACAAAAAATCATTTTTTATTGCATGAAAAGTACTCTCTTATGGATTACAAAGTATCGCTTATTTATTGCTTTTTTACTACTAAATATACTAGCCTAATATTTTTTCTGTTTACTAGTCATATTATCTGCTTATTTAATACTTTAAATTAGTAATTGTACAATAAATTATAAAACATTTTTTATGTTCTAATGCTATAATATGTCGGGCTGATCGCAATTTTTTGCTGGGAATTATGTGAAATTTTTCACTTAATAAAAATGTTGAATTAAATACATATTCAATGTGTTT
Organism: Rhyacophila brunnea; assembly: GCF_057557595.1. Taxonomy (NCBI): domain Eukaryota; kingdom Metazoa; phylum Arthropoda; class Insecta; order Trichoptera; family Rhyacophilidae; genus Rhyacophila; species Rhyacophila brunnea. The sequence continues at coordinate 723,327 of NW_028232768.1, read as the reverse complement.
TACTTGTTTTACATTGATTTTACATCTTTTACAACGAGATTTTGTATTTTTCTGCTTCGTATATACGCTTACTTTCTTTGTGATATACCATTTATTACCTTGCTTTTATTTTAGATAGATAGATAATAAAAAAACATAAATGGACTCAATTTTTCGGAATTAATGACTTATACTAGAATTCTAATATCCATTTAATATTTTCTAAATTTTAAAAGCGTATGAATTAACAACCTAATAAATAATCCTAAAGCTTAGTTTTTCAATATACAATAGTCTAATATGTAAATACTAGAAATATTCACAGAAAACGTTCTAGTAGAAGAGTTTGCGAAATAAAACTTACAGTTAAGTATTTACCTTAAATTTTAAAATCCAAGATTCAATAACAAATACTATTATTAATATGTGTAGTACATAGGGCACGTATATACAGATTTGACACACTCTAACACAAATATATATAAAATATATTGTTTGGATATGTTTTTTTGCAAAGTTTAGAAATTTTTCGATTATAAGATTATTTTATCAAAAACAATTTATAAATCTGCCTCGTTTTTTGAAAAAACTAAGTTTCGGCATAAAACATGCAAAGGATCACTAAAAATATACAAACCATCAGAAAATTTACAAATATTATACAATAGTAATCTGTCAATTATTTGTTAGATATTTGAAAAATATATTATTCTTGAAAGTTAATATAGCTATAAGAAATTAAATAATATTTTACTATAGCAATTTTACGGATGAAAATCTATTATGAGCTTAGATTTGCATACAAATTTAGTCATATATTTTTATTATATATAAAGATTAGTATTCTCACTGTTTTTTAAACATATCTTATATACTATTTTCTGATCGACCATTTTAATTAGCTAGTTATATTGAAAAAAAGAATTTATAATGGTAAAAATATTGTCACAATAGGATAGTTTAATTTTTATCCACATAAAATTCAAAAATCATTTATCAAAAATCTGTAAATTTAGATATATATTACGAGCCATATCGTAATACTTTATAATATATTAAATATAAAGTATGGTTTTCAAACTTTTGCAAAATGATCTAGCCTTTTTTATCTTATCTATTTGAGCGCTCTGATAATCAAGGATAACGAAACTGAGATTTTAGGTTATAAGATCGAGCTATATTTCACTTATGTGCAATAATTTTTTTTGGAAATCGTAGTAACAACTCTTATTATAGACGTAAAGAGCTTTTAATAGTTTATATATAATATGATAAATCTAATTGATAAAAAAAAACACGGGTAATCTCAAAATTTTAAAACCAAATAACTTTTCCTTCAGAATTTATAAACTTAACGATAAAAAAAATGCCTCCAACAATATATATAAAACGAACCAGAATAAATAAAAATAGAAGCTAAAATGCTAAGATATATTCAATTGATTTTCGACAGAAAATACCTTTAGGTCCAGTATGAAAATCCAAACCTTATAAATATATAGAAAAAATATATAAAAAGCAGTAAAAAGAAGCATTTTGTAATAGTAAAAACATAAATACACTAAAAAAAATTATGTATCTAAAAATAAAAACACGAGAAAGCCTTACCATAAAGAATAAGAAGGTTTACTCACTAAATACAAATAGTAATATATAAAGAAATTAGATTCACGCGAAAGCAAAGAATTATAAAAATAAGAATAAAAATAATAAACTAGAAAACTGCACCTTCCAAATGTCAAAATCATTTTTTAATATCGGAAAGATCATACTGTATTATAAGATTAATCCATAATTCTCAAGTGTTTTCTAAGGATGTTTAAAAACTTATAAATTATAGAAAAAAATATATTTTTCATATCTAAGGCAAACATTTAAATGGAAGTTTGGTACAATTTACATTAATTTTTAAGCAGCCGAATGAGTACTTTGAAGGGTTATAAAATTCTTATCATATAAGAGAAATCAATATAAATTCGTAGACATTTCCTGCCACAAAAGTGTATATTTCATAGAAGCCAAAATGGTCAAAATTTTTTTATGAGTTCTGAATTGTTCACTTTGCGCGCAATAAGGGTAATGGAATAAGTTTAGTTAAATTAAATAGTTTACATATATCTTAAACTACTAACTAAAAAATAGACATATGAAAGCATTTAATTTTGAATTTATATTTAATAATTAAAGTATTTTTTTTGAGCTTTATATGTATAAAAACAGTATATACAAAAAAAATATTATTAACTGTTGTTATTTTTTTGCGTTTATCATAATCATTTGCAGCATCTTAGCACAGATGCTCTATATAAATATATCCCATTTAAAATTTTATTTTTTGGGTTATAAAACATTTTCAAGAAAAAATTTGAGTAATTTTGCCAAATATCACAAAAAAGAGTTTCTCATTTATATCTTCATGCTAAATTACAGTGCCATGTAATATTATATGAACTGCTTTATGAAAAAAATATTTATATATTATTATAAACATCTAATGTTACTCTATTTTCACATTAAAATGACGTATATACGTTAGAAATATATTTTATTGATGATTAACCGGCATGAAAGTGAATGAAAAAAATATATAATATATATTTAAAACTTGGATTTTTTTTCTATTTACTAATAGTTGATTCACAGAATAAAAAATATATAATTTGCAATATAAATCTTTTTTTATTATTAATTAAGCGTGTTAAATATGGTAAAATATTTTTTAACGAAAAAGCCATGGCAACGAAAAAAGAAAAATCTTCCAGTATGTAAATTGGTAATTTAAATATAAACAAATGATATTAGAACTACTCGGTAAATATAAACGTTACATTACAATTTACATTTTGTCTTCTTTATTCTTAAAACGTTCATTCAACTTGTAATATCTAGTTTTTATCAAATCACATATATTTATTTTGGTAGCTTATTAGCGCAAAAATCCATTAAACGATTTATATAACGTAAAAATGACAGTTAAGGTTTTTACCTTTTTTATTAAATTGTGAAAGCATAATTTTGTGTTTGTTTAAACTTCTAGTTACATAAAATATTTGTTAGATTTGTTGAATTATTTTGAACCTTACAATATGCATGAATATATTAACAATAAAACATTCATTATCAAGTTAGATGAAAGCGCGAACATCTTCTAGCACACTTAAAATATCTAAAAATACCGTAAATGATAAATTTGAAACATGCGTTTTATTGGGTATATAAAACTACTGCAAAAAACGTATGTATAAACTATACTATAATAAAATAACAGAAATGTCTAATTTAGTAAATTTATTGCGCCATTTTAGGGCTTTTCTGACACAGAAACTGTAAATTTTTTTTTAAAATAAAATCACAATTTTTGTTAAACCACAGCATGTTTATAAGGTGCTTTAAAGCTTTCTGTGTTATAACAAAAATCTAAAATATTAAAAAATTGATTTTCCATAGTACTTCAAGAACATAAGAGTCATAAATACATGAAAAATGTACTTTGGAAGTTAATTTTAACAGCTTGCGCATTTGATTATTTTTGAGAAAAAAAAGTTTGTCTTTTTATATGATAAATCCTATAGATTAAACAAAGACAACTTTAGAGTTAGAGAACAAAATTTATTTTATTATGTATTAACGAACAGTTAGATGCACAAAAAGTGTGTTATTATTATACTCATAATGATTCTGTCGCTTTTTCATGTTATAAGTTGCAAGTTTTGACCTATTGAAGCGGCTAACAAGCCTTTTTGTTAGTTATCTTGCGTCTTTACTATGTAGTTTATAGTTTAGCACTTTATGACAATAAAATTATTATGTCACTTAGTCTTTTCTAGTGGGACAGAAAGAAACCTTTCTTTGTTGTATAATGGCGATATGCATAATTGTGTATAAAAAAACACTTTGATTTCTTTGTGATTGATTTAGAAGTTTTGGTTTGATGTAGTTTAACCAGGTCAAAAAATCAGCTTTATTGCTCCCAGTAGGCCTATGAATTTTAAAGAATAGATAATTTTAAAAATATTTTTATGTTTTACCATCCATAGTAATCTTTGAGTTTTAGATTGTTAAAATTTGCATCAGAATTCTTTAATAGATTGTTGCCAGAAAATCTATTCGAGTAGTCTGTGATTCTGTCTTATTTGTGATAATTATAGGTTTTAATGAAGTGAAAAATATGAATAAGATAATAGAGCATAAACGCAAATAATTTATAATTTATTGAGGAAACATAAATTGTTCTTTCATGAAGAAAGAAAAAAAGATATACAACAAATAATTTACTTTAATTACAAATCTTTGACCAATTTAAAGATTGCTCTCTATTTGAAATTTTATCCTCCTTTGAATTGTCTTTAAAAAATTACAATAGGTCTAAAAATACATTTAAAAATATAAGATATTTATAATTTTATTCGATGTTACTTTCTAACTTTCAGCTATCATTTCTTTAAAGTTCAGTTATAAAATGCTCATATTCATGTATTGTAAAATTGATTTGATTTCCATTGTAATAAAATATAATCGAGTCAAACAAATTATATTTTCGCTAAAACCATCTAAATCCTCAACTTTATCGATGTGATATGTATATTTTATTTTTAAGATATTTTCTATTCGTATAATATTTCGTAATAAAATATCGAGGTTATTTATTTTAATTTTTCTTTGTAAATGTCACGAAAATCACCTTTTTGCGTATTTATTTGTTATTATAAATTAATGTAGATATATTTTCTTTTCCATGCCTTTTATTTGCTATTTCTGTTTCTTTCTTCGACATTTCTACCGAAGCATGCATAGAAGCATCGAGTTTTATAATATGAGTCAGGCAATTTCTTAAACACTGTATGTATTTCAAGAATTTGTTTTTAATGATTTTATGTGATAATCTATAATATATATCCAAAAAACAGATACAAACGTTTCCTCTTAAATATAAGTATAACATTATATACAGGCGTAACCAATCAGTTTTTTGATTCTATGTTCTTCATAAAATTTAGACGCTATAATTTAATTATGAGAGTGGCTATATATAATTTATGCCAAAATATCGTGGTTCAATCTTTAAAAATACAGTAACACATTTGCTTTTTGGTTATGCACGATAAATTACGTATTCTGTTCGTTGTTCTTTAATTTTTTGTTCGTTTTTAACATGTATGTGTTTTTTATAAAACTTGAACTTTTCAGATATGTTTCTTTGCTTAGAAAAGCTCTTTTTTGTCTATATTTGTTGCTAATACATGTAAAGGATTCAAGTAAATGTTCATCTCATCAATATTATTTCCTTCTTTTGCAATGGATAAAAGTTCTTTATTGTTTTTTTTGGGTACAGTTTATTTTTAATATTATATTTGATCGATAAATTGAGTTTATCGCCAAAAATTAAAATAAGCTTATGCTCGATGTGAGTCTGCGTCGTTGTCATAATTATACGCATATAACAGTTTTCTTGGATTTTTATGTCTTTCAGCATTAGTTGGTCAATATATTCATGATCAAACTCGATGATTTTTGTATAGTACTGTATAGAAGAGAATATACATCACCGATACTGTTTAAATATTCATACATAAAATGTGTTTTACTTTCATATGCTTTAGCGTGTCTTAATATATAAAAGAGATTATCTAAAGGGGGGTTTAAACATACAAAGTCCTTTAAAAAAAAGAAATAATATAAATGAATTATAATAGATCTCATTATCATCTCATGTTGGGCCTAGAAATTTAGTTAGATGCCAATTCTTGTTATTTTTGTATCTAAATGACAATCATACGAAACTAAAAAGGCAATTATGGATATTGATCATAGGTCTCTTTATATCTAAATATACTTTGTTTACGTAGTATTCTTTATTGGACCCATTATTGTTCATTTTATCAAGATACGTAAGATTTGTGGGAAGTTATAATTGTGGGATTTACTATAATAATCGCGTAGTTTTCCAGATTATTATTTTGAAGCCTTTTTACATTATTAATATCTTGTATTTTATTTATATATGAAATTCTTTCACTATATATATTTTTATATTCATTTATATCAGGTCTATTTATATTATCACCATAGCTATTACGATAGAATAAGTGGACATTTTCATTATAATTTAACTTATAATCCGAGATTCAATAACAATTTATATTCTAATAAAAAAATTATTTCATTTTCTTTAATATTTGAAATAATATCATTAGAAACGATATATTCAAAGCCTGTATATTGGTGTTTTCCGGCAATAAAATCCTTTGCTCTTCTCGATTTGCTGCTATATACATAACGTTCCAACATTTTCTTTTCTTTATAATATCGATCGTTGACATGAATATTTAAAAATCGAATTCATAGTTTATATATTCATAGCGAAAAAATATTTTCAACTGGATAGATTTGCATTAAAAGATAAGCATTATAAGTGTTTTTATAAGTATTTTATGTTTTGCCTTTTTCGATTTTATTATTGAGCCAATCCTTAAAATATTTATAGTCTGCTAAGCACTTTTTTTTCTGTTTTCATCATCAATTCATCGGATGAATAGTAAATATTTGTCTATAATGCACAATATAATTTCTTTGTGTTTGCATTCCCATGGTGTACACTCTATTGACATCAGAAAAACTAGAATATTAACCCTTCCATATATACATGTCCATAAACTATTATTAGGTTATTCATCTTTAAAATCCAAATCAAAGAATTTATGCAGTGAAGGTCATCAAAAAATTGATAAAATAAAGTGATACTTTTAAGCGTATACTTTGAAGCATTAGAATCTCGATTGGTACACTTATTTTATATATGGGTTTAATTAACATCCTTTTATTGAGGAAATCTTAATCAAAAATATCCATATGAAATTTATTGCTGATATTACTTTTGTGTCTCTGAGAAATCTTATCATAGCATTTGGAAGATTTTAAATTGGTATGTTAAAAACGATGTTTATTCTTATCATCAAGAGAAATGCAACTTTTGCACATCTGAATGTCAGAAAAACATTCTTCTATCGTATTTATCACATTTATATTTTGACATTAAACGTCAAGTTTTATTTTTTTTTCAATAATTAGTTTTCCAAAACAGAATCATCAATTCTTTCAAATTAATAACCGATAGTGTATATTTATTACCACACTTAAAGCATTTAATCCGCCCTTTAAAAAAGAATAAAATAATAGCTCTGTGGTAGTGTGACAATATTTCATGAGATGAAAATGTAATTCTAAATCTATTATTTCAATTTCTTTCTAAATAAAATCCTTTTCAAAGTTAAGATTATTAACAAAGTATGAAAAAATCACAAGAGATTATTAATGTATTACTATGAATTAACATACTGTAAAAAGTGATAGATTAAAAGGTTACAGCATTTTTAAAACCGCCGTTTAATGAAAGAAGTTTTTTTTAATTGTTAATCGCTAGGTCTACCTGCTCCATTTATCACAAGATGCTCAAGTAAGTATGCACTCACTTTTATTATGTCTTGAAATGGTCAGACTGCAATAGATAATGAGCAGGCGCTATAAGAGCATTATTCATAATAATCAATTAAAGCCGAATCCAGTTTTGAAGTTGTAAATTTTCATAAGTAAATTGATCGTCTTCATTTCAACATTTTGCTTGCTTCGGCGAGTAAAATTATAGGGATTGTTTTTTGTAAATATTTTGGTCTTGATAACATTCTTGTCAACCACTTATTATTTTATAAATTATGGGGCCTTTAAAATTAAAATTGGATACAAAATCGATAGGTCGCAGATCTTTATTTTGCGCAATAATTTATCATGATCGTCAAATATTTCTGCCAACCTTGGGTAAAACTAAATAGATTTCCAAATATAAATCAATATCCATATTTTCATTAGAAAAATATACAAAGTCCTTTAATTAACTAAGAAATAACATAATTATTTTGGTATCATAAAAAATTGAATATCATTGTATATAGAACATAAATACATGCAGATATATAAGAATTTAGTGTATTCTTATTTAAATTAAATACTTTGCTTAGATACACAATATTTCTTTGATGAATACAATCTAATAGATTTATTTAAATATAAATATATTTTTAAGTTGTGTATTAAACTATTTTCTGATTTAAGGCTGAAATTCAAATCAGATTAATTGATTTTAAAAGAGATTTATATCATCAACTTTATATCTCGTAAAATTCACATGTTTCAACATGATTTACCGCTTATAAACAAAATTTAATGTAAGCTATTAGAAATAAATGGATATGGTTTAGATAGTTTGTCTAGACGACTTCCATGCGTTATTAAATGTCTTTTATGAAAAAATTTAGAAACTAAATGATGTACATTTGCAAAATTCTAGTCTACAATAAATCAATTACTAAAGACATATTTAAAGCTGATTGGTCAACGGTGTATTTATTCAAAAATTTGGTTGTCTTGAAAGAAACAATGCAAAACTACAGTTCATTGTTGACTAAGTTATAACGAGACAAAGTACATCGAACTTTTTTCTAAATATTATTAAATTTTTTTAAATAAAACTGTTTAAAAAGTATATTGAATATATATATATAATTATTTCTTTTAAAGTTTAGACGTAAAATTATGCATTAAAACCAAATTTTTCCTTTAAAATGTTGAATAATTAGAAAATACAAAAAAAATAAAATTAGACAATATAACACATAATATCTTAAACATGAAATATATGTTATCTAATAGAATTTATTATCAGAAAAAAATATGTTTAAACTTGTCAAAGAGTCAAATTGCAAGCTTATGTTATTTTTTGATTTGTATATATTTAATTACTATTGGTAAATTTCCTACTTATTGATATATTTAAGTTTTAAAAAAAATACCATAGCACGATAAAATATAGAAAATTGTTTTTTCTAAATTCATACGGAAATTCATTTTGAAAAAATTCTATTATATGTATAGATAAACATAAATTACGAATGTTTGTATTATGAATACTGCGTTACTGTGTTGTTTGAAATCAACTTATTAATCAGCTATATTTGTTTTTTTCGATATAATAAACCTGTAATATTACATATATTTAGAATATTAACCTTTAAAAATATATTTGCTAAAAAAATATATGATCACAGGTATCAATTAGTTATATAATGTTATAACGATAAATTTTTATGTTAAAACCTCTTTAATTATTTATTTTCTATTCTAAAATCACTAAGAATAACCTGATTCATAAAAAAGAATAGTTTCTATTAAAAGTGATTTTTTCATTTTAATGATCATTATAATTAGTTGTTTGGTGGATATTTCTTGCAAAATTATAGTATAAGACTTTTTTAATTGCCTGCTGATTTTACATAATTAATATATTCCACCCATATATGATAAAATCTTGATTAAACAAGTATAAAGGCATTTAAGAGACTAGTATATCTTAATTGAGTAATTAAAGACTCATGTTGGTAAATAACTTATATTTTTATTGTCGGATTGTACGATCTACTGCATATTATAAGCAAGATTATAAGCAAGATTATATGTCATGGTAAATAAGAACTTGTAATTCAACAAGATTACAAATTTTGTGCAATTAAAAAGCTTAACTTAGGCCTAATATATTCAATCATAATACATGATGAAAAAATCTAGCCTTTATTTAAATTATTTAACAACGAGTTTTATATAACAAATGAATCTTATAATTATATTTATCTATGTAAAACTTATAATGATTATCTTTATATACTAAATATGACTATAATTTCGATTTCTAATTATATTAAGTACTAATATAAATGCAGATTTTTATTTTCAGGTGTTATTTGTTTATAAAGGATCTTGTGTTTAATGACAATCATACATAATAATAAAATAAATATTTAAACTCTATATTCTTCTATTTTATTCAATGACATCATAAAAAAATATTTTTCTGAAATTAAGTAGATTGAAAAAAAATTCGATGTTTCTCACTTTAAATTAACTATGCGTTTTTTATAATCTGGGATAGTGTATATTTTACATAAATAAAAATAAGATATATAATTCGATCAATTTTGTAGATTTTAGATTAATTTTAAAAGGCCAAAGGATCACTTGAGAATGTATTTAATAATTTCTGAAGGTTGTATATGCCATATGATTTACATTATTTATAGATTTCACTAGGTATTCGATGCATATAGTCATTTATTCCAAGGGACGAAAAGATCGTTTCTTGAATAATAGAAAAGGATTTTCTATCAATTAAAATGGTTTTACATAAAGATGTAATCTGACAGTAAATCGATATCTTAATACATCTAAAGAAGCAATAATCAGACATGATATATTGGTACGGATCAAACTAAGTTTTATAATAACAAAGTGGCAATGGTGCTATTTAAATACACAGTCGCATTTTATTATGTTTTAATTACATTTTTAAGTTAAATTATATTGCTATTATTGCTAAATTTCAAGGCTAATAATTTCTCTATTTTTTTATAATATCACAGGTTATATTCTTGAAAAGAATTTACACAATCGAAATTTTATATCACATAAAAATTTTATATATTTTAGATTGTTATTAAAGACATGTTTATTGATACTTGTTTTTGCAAATTACAGTTAAATTTAATAAGTTGAAAATGTTTTTAAGATTTAATTATTAGCTATTTGAATTACGAAAGCAAAAATTTAGTAATCTCATAATAAAAAATAATGTTTAATAGTTCTTTAATTTCTTCTATCTCCACATTAATCCATAGTTTGCCTACTTTCAAGTGGCTTCGTTGCGTCTATCTTTATGTTTTCGATATAAAAAACGCTACCAATAAAACCTCATCTACTAAAAAACTGAAGTATCAATTTAATCTATAAATGCATATTTGACAAAAAAATTGACTTATATACTTGTTTTAATTTTTGATATTTAAAGCCATCTAATGTATAATGTTTTGAAATTTTGCAGCCATTAAATAACTTTTTTTTATTAAAATTACATAATAACGGTTATGCTGTATACATAAAATAAAGAAACGCATAAAAAGAATTTGAATTGTAGAATTATACCTTAATTTCTTGGTTCTTCTGTATATCACTATATTTGCTTATACAAAAATAAGTCTAAATTTAAAAATGTATCCAAATTATAGATTTGTAAAAATATATTTATTATATAAAACTTTAATTTGAAAAATTTAAAAGTATTTGGTATAAATTTCACATAAAAAAGAATATAAAAAAGTTTGCATTAAATATGATGGAATTAAATTTTATTACTAAAACATCAATATATATAAGGCTAATAAATAACCAAAGAACCCAAAAAATTAAGACTATAAAAATTTAAAATCTTCATATCCCTATAGAAACAAAAATGGGATCTCAGGTTGAATTTGTACCGAGAAAATAAACATGGTAATGAAAGTATATAAACCAGTCGAAATATTCATATATTTTTGCATGCATTTTATCTTCCCTCTAACAACATCTAAATTTTATTTTTAAAAATAGACAAACAAATGAAATTCGAAAATATGAAATAAACCAGGGGAAATATATATAAGACAATAATTTTTATTTTCAAGTAATGCAAAAAATTACCCACTGGATGGAAACTATACCTTGATTTTACATTTCAGTTTTTAAATAGTGCTATTCAGAAATCTTCTTTTCAGTTCTTATGTCATCAATATTTATTGTTTTTATCCGTTCATATTTTGCCTTTTCAAACGCCCCATTGTCGAACATAAAGAATTAGTGAACATTCGTTTTCTTTATAAAAAAATTGCTTTGATAACGTTCTACTAAGCGATCGTTTTTATTACATTCAAAATGACTTAATTGTTTTCTATAGTCTATAATTTGCCATAAAACTACAAATTAAATAGAAATTTGATATGTTAGTAGTGTCTATGTTTATATTTCACCTAAAAAACTGTAAATTAAATTCAAGTTGGTATTTCAACCACTCAATATTATGCGAAACTTGTATTTCTTACATATTTAAGGAATTCTGAAAAAAATATTGTTGTATTAGTAAGTAAAATTCTGAAAGGATATAGCTAGACTAATATAATGCCAGAAAAATATTTTCTTAAATCCTTCTAAAATGAATTGTAGCCAATTTTGTTTCAATGACTATAGATAATTCATCCAAAACTGTGTTTATTTATCAGAACGCCGCAAATAGCCGATAAAAGAATTTTTATACATAAAAAACTTGTTTATTGTATACTTAATATTAATATTTTGTTCCCAGTGTTTTATTAAAAGGAAAAAAATATAGATTATTTTTTTATTATGCATATAATCCTCTTCATCCCACTTTAAAATAAAAAAACAACAATATTTGATAATAATAATAAATGTAATTCTTTTTGCGTTTTTATAATTAAGCCTGGTTAAAAAAAATACACCTATATACCTTTATTAAGCTGTTTCTTTAATAGAACAGAAAAAACTCAAATAAAATATAAGAATGGTATTATAAAAAATTCAAGTTTTTTAATGGTTTGATATGTTTTTACATTATTTTGAATACCTTTTTAATTTCTTTTTATATTTATATAAACAAAAAAAAAGAACATAAGAACAGATTTAACATGTAAAGACAGTAGTTTTTACATTTTAAAATTTATTCAAAGAATTAATAACACAATCTGAAAATATTGGATTTCATAACATCTGTGTACGATATTTAAAATAAAATGTGTAAAAAACAAATAATAGGTATAGTATTCACCTTTATAGGTATATTAGCCTTGTTTCGAGATTACAAACTTATGCAACGATAATATAAGTATATTTTTTCTTGCTAGTTAGTTATACAGTATATCATATTCAACAGATAACATGCCATTGATGCAATAACATTGCTTTTTAGATATATGTATGTAAACTTGTATTATTAAAAATTTTATTATTATTTATCATTTATCTTTTTATATGAAAATTTTCAGTTTTGATGGTTTTTAGTGTACAATGATTTACAAATTTAATCAATATAATATATTCTGAAAAGTATTCTATCTTTACCTAATGTAAAATGCAAAATAGACAAAATCGAATGAAATTAAAAAAAAAGATTTCTCGAAATCGTTGAATTTTATGCCAATAAAATATATATTCTAAAGAGAAGATTCCAAAAAAAGTTCTTAAAAGCAAGATTTTGTTGCACAATACATAAGTTTGCATGTGCATTTGTAGATGGTTCCTTTTTAAATAACTAGTGCTTTTATATATATATTAATTTCAAAGGTTTACTGTATGTGCTTCTAGCATGTAAAAATGGTAATTATTTCTAAAAATACATCAAAAAGCCAAATAATAATAATTTTTTCTGTAGAAAGAATTGATATTTTATAAATTTTTAGTATTTTATGGCGATGCAAAAATGGTATAATTTTGGGCACACAACATAATAATTAACCATCTTAGAAAAAAAGCCATCTATTATCTTATATATTTTTTTTATGGTGGATTAATATTGAACATGGTTAAAAAAAAAATAATAAACCGTATATTTATGTAATTTAATGCTTTTAAAACTCCTTATGTATGTATATGTTTATACGCCTATTCTATAAACCAATCTTATCCATAGGTTCTTTCTTCAATATAAAATGTTATAATAAATGAAATTTTTTAAATTTCGTAGCACTAGTTGTTGATTTTTAGAATAACGTATTGATTACATATATTAGGTTAATAAAGGGGATTTTTATATCAAAGAACATCGGATGTGTCATAGTGACAGCAGCAGAAGCTTTTTGCGAGTTTTACTGGACAGAAAATACAGATTGAATACTTTGAATACTAGATTTTGAATTATTATGATTCACTGCTGGTCTAAATATACAAAAATACCATAAATTTACTTGTCAAACTAATAATCCCAGCACAAGCCTAGATAGCAATAATTCAGAAACTTGCACTATACTGCTCTATGCCACCTTAGATATATACAGTCAGCGATTTGACACCAAAAAATGCTCTTTCTTCGATTGATTAATTTACGATAAGAGAAAAGATAAAAAAAGAAGAATTAGCACAATGTTTATAGAATCCAATCGATTTCTAGATAAAAAACAAAATTATATGTAAATTATTGATAAATTGGCAATAGAAAGGATCGGATCTGAACTAAGTAAAATTTTTATTAATAGCTTAATAAATATTAACTAGCAGGATATTGGGAACCTCACTGAAATTTTTAAACAATACTATTTTTAACAAAAATTTTACAGATACTATGCAACAGGTGTTTTTAATCAAAATCCCATAACATAACAATAATATTTTAAATATAACATGCAAAATAACACCCTTTAAATTATGCATACTACCTGGATATATAAAATCATGCCACTTAAGAGTTTAAAATTTAACACATCTTTAAGGAAAGAGTATAAAAGCATACAAAACCATTTATAGCTACCCACTATTAGCACAGTAGAATCATAGCATTGGTCAAGATTTTTTTTGCAAATCAAAAGATTCATATCTGCTCTGTTTATAGAAAATCTCACATTAATTTTTTTAATCTGATTCAATTTCAACAACAAACAAATTTTTGTTTTGATATTTACCGGTTCAGACGTCAGAAAATCACAGATAAAAATGCAATTTAATTCAAAAGAAAGAATATTTTATATAAAATTAAAAAAGGGTAGTTTCTAGATATTACATTACGAGTAAAAAAACTCGAAATATTCCAGAAAACTTAAAAATTTTTCATTGATCTATACGTAATCTACAATAAGCCGCAATCAATAATATTTAGTATGTGCAATTTATAACTAAATTGAGATTACTGTTACAAATTTTCAATCTAATACAAAAGCATATAGAAAACATGCATAAAGAATTACAAAAATAAACAAATCAGATAGAGAAAAACAATGTACACAAAAATATTTATTATTATCTAAATAGATAAAGTTGTGTATTCTACATGAAGTTAGCTAGAAAAAAAATAAATAAAGGTAGAAATATCCTTTAAGGAAAATGACAAGAAAAACAATAAATTATGTGCATAAATGAAAAATATATTTATAAAAAAATATATGAATAAATAAAAATAAGAACATCGTACATGAGGATCGTGAATCGAGCTTATTCGGCTACCAGATGCAAGCTTGAGACTTTAAATCTACTAAAGAGAGTAGTAAAAGACAGAACAAAAATATCAAACTATACTAGAAAATACGATATAACAGATGAATTATCATATAAGTGTTTATTCTGCATTTTAGAGCACTTTCGGATCTGTGAAAATTGCAATCAAGTAGAATGTCATCTCAAAAACTGTTTTAATTTATAAAAATTGTCTATTTGTTCTTATAAGGTTAAATGAGATTTTTAAAAGAATTCTTATACCTATAAAAAGCAATTTTTTAAAATAAATAAAATTGGAAGATTTCTAATTATAAGCTTAGATATTATAATTTTATTTTTTGAATCTAACGAACAAAATAAAAAAGACCTCGCTAATGTTCCTATAAAACTTATATTACTAAAGATTTTACTATAAAAATATAAATTTCTTTTTCTTCAATAGTATTACATATACTCACAAGAAAATATCTCAAGTGGTTTAGTGAAGTGGAACCATCTAAAATCACAACAATATAAATCTACATCTAACTTATGAACAAAAGTCTAACACGATGTAATTATGTGTGATTTAGCATAAATTTGTTAAATTAATCATAGTTCTGCGAAATCACGGCTTTTTTTACACTAACCAAAATGAAAATGACATAAATGTATAGAACTGCCCCAAAAGAAGAACTAGAGACTTATATATAAAGTAAATCCAATTATATAAAAACTTGCAAAAATCAACCAAATATCAAAAAATCGTACATTTCATCGATGATGCCTTAACTTTGCAATAATTATAGTTCAATTGTAAATAAAAAATAATTAAATGTGAAAAATTTCAACGAATATTCTAGTATTCTAATAAAGCATAAATGAAAAAATTTTTTTAAAGGAAATTTATGAATATTATAAGTAAGTAGTGATTTTTCGAAAAAATCGAACAGAAATATGTATACCTCATAACCGACCAAAGGCTTTTTAATATTTGCATAAAAATTCCTTTGCTATAAAATTTTTATTCAAGTTTTATGATCAAGATTTGTGTTTACACGAACATAAAACGCGATTAGGTAAATTTAGCATAAGTATGGCTGGCCAAAATCTGAAAATTCGATACAAGCTGCAAAGATAATATTGCATGCTGAAAATAATAATTTCATGTTTTATTTTTTTTTATATAATAAGTTTGATTGGTTAAAAAAGACTATTTGCTTTATCATATCTAAAAAAATACTAGATAAATATCATACATGAAATAAAAGATTTTTGCAACAGCTGTTATTCCTTATTTTATATAATAGAAAAATCAATAATTTACAAATTAATCTACGGGTCAACAAGATATAGAGAGCTTAGCAATATAATTATTAGAAAGATTAAATTCTAGGGATACTAATTTTAATTCTTTTTAGACACTACGGCATTATAAAAATTAAAATTAGAGGCAGGCTATAAAATCAAGATACGGACCAACAATAAGCATGACGAAAAAACCTTTTTAAGATAAAAATTGGGGCTTTTGGTAGCTTATTAACAGATAAAAACCTTTTTTTACATTCAAAATATGATTAACATATTAAAAGATCATCACTTGCCTGTAAAAAACTGATTCTTCTGTTTCAAATGATTCAATAGATAGCTGAAACTGTTTATAAGATATTACTAATAAATAAAAATTAAAAATATGTTCATACTTTGAAACACTGCAGAAAGCTAAGAATAAGCAGCAAAACAAGCCACTATTTGTACATAGAATTAGAAACCAGTGAAATATTTGTGTATTTTGAGGTATAAATCATTTAATTGTTAAGGTTTTGCGATAAGTAAATTGCAGGAAAACACATATAAGTGTTAGAGAAGAGACATTATTCGTTATATAAGCAATAAAAAAAATAAAAGAACATTCATACGATCACAAATTTTAGATTGATGAAGACGTTTTAATTAAAAAAGTTGTCTGAAAAAGAAATTTAGTTCATAGTGAGTTATTGGCTAAAAATTCTCGAGGGATGTTTTTTTATCAACAAACCGAAATAAAATGCTTAAATCAACAAATATGAACTATAAAATACATGGAAAAGATTTTAAAGTAATGAGGTGCCGTAATAATACTTTTTTTATTATTATTTAAAATCCTGCGACGATAAAAAATATCAGACAACACAGATAATCATATCTTAATAAATAAAATCAAATGCGGCAGAAATCCAATATAAAAAGATGATTAAAACCACTTGATTGAAAACCTTTCTACAATAGGCTTGTGAATCCCGATTATTGATCCGATAACGAATGAAAAAAGAATGGCTAAAAAATTATAAATTATATATGTTTTTTACGTATATGAATAACATACCATAATCAACTCTAATTTGTTTTACAAGGATTTGTATGATACCGAAATTTTAGGTTTTAGAAATAAAACAGCATATATAAAAAATAATGACTAAAAATTTCGGAATTGAAAGAAAAAAATCGATAAATAGAATGTTGAAAAAATTTAAAAATTATAAAACAATGGAGCTCTCTTAATTTTTGTTACATATTCTTTAGACATACATGGTAATAGCTGAAACTAAAAATGATAAAATATAAATATTTAATTTATATCATTTTATATTAAATTCTCATTAATATTCTGCATGCTTACATATAGTGTACTAATTTGAGCAAATTGGTTGCAAAATATTATGATATAACATATTTAGCATCAAATATACCTTTTTACTGCACATAATGTGTTTTCTTTCTTACACTACATTTTGTTTGTTTTTTTTCGCACTACTTAATAATAAAGTTTTCAATTATTGCATGTATTTCTATATCTATAGATAACCAGTAAAGTTTTGTTGCGTATTTTTATCAATATACACAGTGTAATATATTGATTCAAGAATATATAGTTTATATATATTTAGATACGTTGTATGGTATGTTAACAACATTTTTATGCAAATTTCTAGCTAATTCATATATAATTTTATTAAATCTTACATATAGATAGCGAAAATTTGTTTCTTTAATTAAAAAAATATATTGTGTAAAGGATATATGAAAACGGAAATTGATATAAATTTTTAAATTTAAATAATATTTCTTTAAAATTGAAATTTAGCTTTTGTATTGCTATTAAGAAAGTTGAATTTTATTTAAAAAAAAGCTCGAATCATACGATATTATAATATGTGCCATTAGATTCACACAAATTCAGCAACGAGGATATTGATTATAAATAGAACACGTTAGCGTGCGTTTCTTAGGAGAAACGTTCATATCATACCAATAATATTTTTGATTGATTGGTCTTGAGTTTTAAAAACTGGATATTCTATCATTGTCACATTTACTATATAATTGATCCATAACCTTTTTTTCACTATGTTTCATACATCATGTTTGCTGCATCGCATGTAGATGGGCGGAAGTACTGACCTGTTTGGTAATAAAGAAATGTAAATACAGTGAAGACTATATAAAATAAAACCATAAACCATAAACTGTAGATTATAATTTGAATATCATATCCTAATCGATCGCCGTTAATTTTATGTTTTTTCATTGTTATCTGATATTGAGTGATAGGTGGGCTGAAATGACCTTCCAAAAGTAAAAAAAATAATTCTTTGCTTTAAATTCATTTTATATCAATCATGGCGATTTGTGAGTTTTAATTCTAACAATCTATATATTGGTCCGATCATGTACTTATATTTACAATTATGGATGGGGTTGAAAAATCATGAAAAATGTGTGTATGATCAGTACAGCAATAAAAAATTTTAGGCACAAACATTCAACTATATAGCGGATCAAAAATTCAAACTAATCATCTTCTAGAAATCTAATTGACCAGAAGAAAAATAAAACTTTAAACAACCGAAGAGATTATATGATAAGTGGTTAAAGAAAGAAAATCCAATAGAATATTCATAAGTGTAACAAACATTCATGGGTTCAATTTATTCATGCTTAAATGCAATTTAAATGGTAAATGGTATATGATGCAAACAGAACAAATGGAAATATATAAGTTTATTTTAAAAGATATAAGTGATGCTCGAAATTTAAAAAGTATATGTCGGTTATAATAATTCTATATTACGTTCAAAATAATTCGGAATTATTTTTTCATAAGAATCTTGTAACTATTTATGTGTAAACATTTTTCCTATTAAAAATATTGTCTGTGAATGATCAAACACTATTCTTGCCGCAGCTATATTTTTGTGAGTATTAATTACACATAATAAATGAATCATTAATGCTTTAAATATATATTGTAGCCATAGCTGTAATCATTGCAACTCTACATGAACGTAAAGATATAACTAAAATTACAGAAACCCATGCAATCATTTAGATTTTCTATTATAAAATGCTTTCTGCTTTGTACGAATATCAAAATGTGCTCATAAACATCAAATTAGATAATTTGATGTTTTATTTTGAATTACAGCTTTATAACAACGAAAAAAGAAGATAACTGAATGCAATAAAAATAAATATTATAATATATTGGAATCAGATTGCTCTAATAAAATTGTGACATATCTGTTATTCTTATCTTCATTCAATTACTGGCATAAACACATTTAGAAACTAAAATAAAAGGCTAATAAGACCAAAATAATAATTGAAAAAATAACCTATGAAAAATACAAAATTCAAGTTAATTAAACAAGAAATACACCTAAGATTCTCTTCGGTAGCAAAGGCACATATTTATAGAAAAATATACAGTTTTAATATAATATGCCTATAGCTATAACTGTATATAATTCGAATTTTAGTTTATACGCATAGTAGAATTTCCTATTATAAAAAAGCAACAATATTATCATTTTCTATTTATTGGTTAAGTTTCATTTTAAATTTATATACTATACTGTGTAAAGCATAAAAAAATTTCTTACGACTACTTATCACACCTTTTGACACCTTCTACTGATCTATATTTGTCTACTTTCATTCTCATTTCCATGGCAAATGATATGACTAAAGAGATTAGAGACGCATGAGAGCTTGAATTTATACATCAGTTATATCTAAGATAGCTTTACTTCTTAGTATGGTTTCTTAGAATTTTTAATTCACGACATCTCAAGTTATGGTTTATTGTTTTATTTTTGTTTTGTATTTGCAAATATAACCAATTTATTCTGCTAAGAAGTCATAGTTCTTTATTTCATATTTTGATTCTGTTAATTTTTTAAGGCTAGTTCCAATTTTAAATCAATGATATAATTTTTTTTTCCTGTGATTAATTATCTGGGTTATTGTATTAAATTTAAATATTTGTTATTATTTTAGTATTTGATTTATTTCCCTACATATTTATGCGAAACTCTTATACTGGGTTAGGCTTTCAATTTTTTGGCCTTCTTATAACTATAGCGTCTTGTTAAGTGAAAATAGATATCCTACAATTCCATTGTGTATTAACCTGTAATCAGGCATAAAATTCACTTAAATTTCGTTACCAGATAGTTGATTATTTTTATATTTCTGTCTTATAACGTGAAATATTATCCTATTACCGAAGAACTATTTTTCTTTCTAACAAAACTGAGTATACCACCTTTTTTTTAGTTAGAAATTCTTAATTTAAGGCATTTTGAAGACATAAAATGATCAGACAAATCGTTTTCTATCTTCAAAAGGTTTTTATTTAATTTTGAAAAATAAACAATCTTACTTATTTTCTCCAATGAATCTTTGTATATGTTTCAACTACTATTTTTTCATCAAAATCTTCTTAAATTGGTAGAGATGTCTCCATAAACCCTTTCTAATTTTCATACAGCGGTCTTCTTGGTAGACTGATTTTACTATTCCCATCCGTTTTTTTTAAAATGGTAGATCATCTCTCTGCTTTAAATGGAATATTGCAAAGATCAGTTCGAAAAAAATATATTTTTACATATTTTATTTGTTTAAAACCAATTTAATGTTTAATTTAAAAATTATCAAAGCATAACTATTATCTAAATTGAGCTCATATACTCTTCCGGTTATATCTTATTGCGCTTATATAATAATTTATGTGCGTTATTTCATGTTTAATACGATTTTTCAATTTATTTCTTGCATTTAATTTAGTCTTACATAAATTACTTGCTGTTTGCGATTTTTTTCAAAATATATCGTAAATTTTTGTTTTTACCTTCGAGTTACATGATTAAATACTGCAAGATAGTATATACAGCCGAGTTGAGCATATATGATGCAAATCTGCGCATATTTAATGGTTAGAGGTTGAATAATTTTGAGGCCTACTATATAAAAAAATAATTCATATAATATGGCATATGAACATGCGTTTATAACGCCTTTTTTATTGAAATTTATGATCGTCAGAAAACAAAGGATGATTTATTGCATACAAGTTTCTACTGTAAACTGCGCTGATACCGGTACAAGTTTATATAATAAATGTATGGTGTATTATCATAAAAAAAAATTCTGGGTTTCGCTTTGTAGTATTTCAATTATTTTTGATAATTTATTTGTTATTTACTTCGTTTTGGATATTACCGATATACTCTATTTATTAGTTTATTTGAGAATATAAGATGATGTTCCTTAGAAAAGTTTAGTTTATAGTAAAAATATATTTTTTATATTTTCTTGACGTTAGATACTTTTTTTTATAAAGCCTCTATAATATAAGATGATTAAACGTTTTTATAGATCGAAATATATAAAAGGTTTACTTTTTTGTCTTAGATTTGCCTTATTTTCGTATTATTTTCCACAATAAATCCTTCTATCCCCACCATTTATGCAATGTTTTTTAAATCATATTTTGTACTAAAATTCTATAAACTGGACATAGAAGTGGTTGGACTTAATTTACTATTTTGATAATTTCTTGCGTTATAAGAAATTTTACCATCGTAGAACTCTCATCTGGGTTTTAATAAACCAAATATATTCACATATGATTGTATCAAAAATTTTTGTAGGTTGGCTATTTTTGTAAGAAACAAACTATAGATTTCATCTGGTTCATTGGTATTTTAATATCTCAATGATCTTATAATTTCAATATATACGAATTCTGTTAACAAACATGCATTTTCATTTACGGATCGGTGAAAATAGACATAGATAATCATTAAAATATCCTTTATCATTATTCTACAGACCCCTTTAATACATTATTATCTTAATTCCATTTATTTGTTCATTTGATGCGTCGATTTCATATTTATTGTAGGCAGTCAATTCATTATGGAAAATTCTTTTGCATAACTCAAAGTAATTGTTTTAGTTTTAAAAGTCTATCTTTTTGTAATAATCTACTTTTTAATCATTTATTCGCATCCTCTCCGTTCACCTGTTGGAAATTGATTTAAATGATTTTTCATATATATTTTTTTATGATAAACAAGATGATTTCTAGAAGGTTTAAATTTTATATGAGCAAGCATCATCAGAAATACAATTATCTAAAAATAGATGGTGTTGTTGTTTCATTTCGTTTCTTTATTTAGTTTGATTTGGTGTATTATCATTTTAAAAGAAGAAACACATTTATATAGCCGAAATTGTTATTTAAATATAATTTAATTTTTATTTGACCAAAATTTTATATGAAACAAATTGTGAACTGAAATACCAGGATAAAACCGTATCATTAGCTTTTATTATCTCTATATGGATAAATCCACATCAATATACTAATTCTATCAAGACTTGTAAATTCAAGTGTGTTTCATAATCATGGAGTTTGAAATGTTACCTCGAAACAGCAGAAATATTTTTTTATTATATAAAAGTAATTTTTTTATATGTACTTAAATATGAGATTGTATTTGATATAAAAAAAAGAATAACTGAGCTATTATTCTTATAATAGATAAAAAAAATTTCGCTATTAATAAGTATATTTACTTTTTTAAAAAAAAATATTTGATATGTTTTCTTTCTTATATTTATTTTCGTGCTAATAAAAAAATTATACTTGTTTCTTTTAGTAGCTAATAAATTTAAATATATTTTTATTTTGCTTGAAACATAAAATTAATGGAATGCACATTAAAATATAAAAAATACCATTAATTCACTAGATATTACACTCACTGATTAAATCTTACATAATTTTATTTAAATTTCAGTGGATACATCATCTATGTCATTTTATGTGACAAAACAGACTATTTTTTATATCGTGAAATATTTACGAATTTTTTAACAAGAAGCGCCTGTAAATTAAATATGCATACTAGGAAATTAAAAATAGGAAATAAGAACCTAAAAAAAACTATTAAATTATCATTCATAATATTATATTGTAAATAACATTTAGCAAAATTGTATTTTTCTATAATAAAACCAGCATTTTTTTTAAGATTACATATATAATATTATAATTTTCTTATATTTGAAATATGTTGCAATATTTTAGTAGCAAAAGTTTTCGATTTTTTCTTTAGATTCAAATAAAATATTCAGTACAGTATTCAGTATAATTTTTGTTTTTTATACAATTTAGGAAATCTTCAAACTTGAATATGAAATATTTTGCGACATAATTATTCGGGAACAACGAATAATCTAGATAATAGAGAATTCATTGGAAAACAAAATTTTTATAAATAAAAAACATGCTGTTTATCTATAACGGTCAATGTGGATTGAATTTATAGGATTTTATTTCATAAATTTATATGTATAATGTATTAAGGGGACGATTGTATTGACATATAAATATCAAGATAAAATAACACAAATGAACCTTAAGACTAAAAAATATGCATATAAAATCGACTCACCATTTAAGCACGCAAAAGAATATACTTTCATCTAAAAGATTATATATATTTGTATTTATGCCTTTAAATCCAGTGTTCTATATAAGGTAAATAATTGACTTGATCAATAAAAATGGCACAATAGTATTACTAAAAAGAACTTTAAAAATAAAATTAAGAGAAATCAAAAGTAACATGCCTTCATGCACAAATGACGTTAAGTTTTTAAAAAATCCCTTTTTTTATTTATTAGATCAATATAAAATAGATAAAGAAGAATTTACATTCATATGCTTAATACATGTCACATTGTTACAAAATATTCACACCATGATTTTAAAAGATTTGCGCATGTATGAAGAACTAGTCAGTTTGTGACAAATTAATATGCATTAAACGATCGAGAAACAATATATTCAGTAACCTTTAAACTTCTGCACTCAGTAAAAAATACGTTTAAATGTTAATTGATCGCATTTATATTTTACGAACTAATAAAATTGTTTTTAGATTCAGAATTGTATTTATATAATTGTAAAGCCAAATATAATAGCTGATAGTCATGCAAACAAAGCTTTTATGATAGTTGTCTATTACATTTTTTCAGGTTTAATCTTTTTTTCATGCATATAATAACCGGTAATAATATATAGAGTCAGTTTCATTTATGTTGAAAAACTTCATATACTTATAATACAATTTATGCCCCTATTAATGCCGCTCATGCAGTTTATTTTCTAGTTATTCTTCACCTGTATTATATTTATTGTTTATTTTTTTTTAACGCAACATAAACTAGATGCTTTGTGTTTATATCATTTTTGCAGGTTCTTTGTGAATAATATTCATTTTTGTGTAAATACTCTCTGTATTAAACATGCTTTTTCGACGAACAATGCTTCTTTTATTTTATCAGAGATATTATATAAGATTGGTGAATTCTAAAATTGAACGTCTTTTATTTTTAACTTCTTTTATCACTTTTTCCTGTTATAAATGATTAGTATTTGATATTTAAAAATTTATTGGTATACAGGAATAGCAAATATAATTAATAATAATATTCAACAATAAATTTTATCTTTAAAATAGAAATATGATAATGAATCTAAAATTTAATCGGAATTTATAGTATTGTTTATTACATTCTGCATTAAATATTTTCATATTTTGAGCGTTTTATTAATTGATAAAAATAATTTTCTTCTATGGTGATTTGATTGTATTAAAATAATTTTAACGGCCGTAAATATTATCTAATAAAATTTAATCAACATCTGCTATTTTATAATTTGTTTATATACTATAAAATCTATTTAAAAGTTGTAAGAACAGAATTAGAATAAAATTGTAGCATCATTAGGATCTTTAGACAGATATTTTCATCTTTTTATTGGTTTCTTAATTAAAATTACACGCATATAAATTTTGAAATATATACGTAATTTAATCTTCAACGTTTTTAAATAGTTTAAAAATTTATCTTGTGATTTTTTATAACATTATTTTTTCATTTATGTATTTATATTTTTTAAATTAATGATCTGCCTGATATATATTTATTTTTAAAGAATTCTTGTAGTATATAAATTCCTAAAAAAACTTTCATTTATTTATTAAGTAGATATATTTACATTATTTCTAATTCTTTAATCGAGACATATAGCTAGTTTAATTGATAAAACCAGGTCTACAGAAAACATTCATCCACCTATTTTTTTACTCACTCTATGATATCATGTATAAATTTCGCATGTGTTTATCCTCAGATCATTAAAAACTAGATTTTTTTAGACTAGGGTATTTTTAGATATTTTTAAAAATACTGTATTTCCTTGACTCAAAAGATCTACATCATCAAATAAATTTTTAGCGGCATACATTCTAAAATTCCAATTCAAACCAAATTACACACGACAAGTCAATAATTTACAAAAACATTTATCTATATAATTTTTTTTATATCTGTGGGTGGTTAATATCTCTTCTGTTTGGAAATAATTGAAAAGTATGATATAGCTTGCAAAGTCTTATATTCAAAAGATAATTTAACTGTGCCTAATTTATATAAAGCAATCTTTTGGTTAAAATGTTTTTATGCAATGTACACCATTGACAGAAATGTGCTGCCGTAAATTCTTATCTGAAAATAATTGGTTGGATTAAAGAAAGTTTTAATAAAAGATGGGCTGATTCTTGTTTATATCATATGTTTAATGTTTTCCTATCCTGTAACAGAACCGATGATATAGAACATACAATTTACTTTATTCATTAATGGTTTTCAATCTACAAGCTTGTTTTAAAATATGATCAATTTATCTAATAGTATCATAATCAAAATATGTTCAAGTTTTAACAGGATATAATCAAATATATAGGTATACGATGTCCTTCTAAACGATATGAAATATAATTTTCAGAAGACATAATTTTGGCATAATCTCTTTCAAATTTTATCAAATGGATCTTTGAGGGTTTTAAAATATATGGATTTTATGATTATTTAAATATCATATTCATTAAAAGAAAACTAACGATTATATTTTGTTATACGTTAAAATATTATAAATAGAGGTAGATAGAATAATAAAGATTCATATACCTACTAAAAATTGTATAAAAAATTTACAATATAAATAAATCAGTAGTGGGCCTTAATTAAATTAGACAGCGTTTCCCATTAGGATAAATTTTAAAAAATAAATATTATTACATATTGTTTTTATACCCTACTGTGTATAAAAATTCAGTTTCTATCTATATTTAAGGTGTTGGTTATGTCATAATAATGACTTAAATCAGCGAAATTCACATCGACCCACAATAAATCCATATAAATATTATATTATATAATATAAAAATCTAAACAGATAATATTTTAAACCTCCGAGAGTTGTATCTTTAATTTTATATGCTCATTATAAAATGATGATATCATATGATTATTGGTGGACGGATATGGATGAAATTTATGGTACTTTTCTATACATAAACAGCCAACGAGCATGCATGTGAATTTTCGTAATATTTTGTCTTGATTTTGTCGTTCGCATATAAATTTAAGGTGATGTAGAACTAAACACAAATAAAGATTACATTTCTTTGTCATTCGTAAACTAAAAATGCAAAAAAAAATTATTATATGCAATTGGTCGTTTTTCCAATATTCGAGCTATATCATATACAAATAGTATATTAAAAGATGAAAAACAATAACGATGATTAAAACCCTTTTTCGAAAATATGGTATATAAATTGATTATAAAATTAATTTACACATAACTTTTTTTTTGGGCATAAAAATTTTGATAGATTTTGCGCTGTTTCTATTTAAGATGACTTAAATAATTTAATTTGACCCCTACTTAAACTATTGATCTTATTGTTTTTTTATAATAGGATAACGTATGTGTATTGAATTTAAATTACACAATTAAATATTGCAGTAACTGATATACACTTTATAATGCAGTATTTTTGCATATTTTAATTGTAAGATCATATATTCCTTATCTTAATTTTTTAACATTTGTTATTTTATTTAGATGAATATTTTACATTTATTATAAATCTAAAATAATTTATATATTATGCTCCTTAATTTATGTAGATATTTATAATTATAAACTTTAATACTATCTGATTGTTATTTTATCCATAAAAACGTATTTTATGAAGAAACCGGTTGCAAAATAGTAGCGATAATTATTAATGAATCATAATATGTTCATATTTTAACGCCGCAAAATAACGACTATTATTTATTATAAATAATGAATTTCGCTATTTCTACAAAAAAATAATAGTTGAACAAATTCAATGTAAATCTATACCTTTACAACTTTCAAATATTACTTTGGATATAATAAATTATAAGAAAATTCTGAAGGGATAAGCAAATATTCTAAACCTAAAATGTTTACCTGTAATTATATTTATTTCTAATTTCTAGTTAAATAAAGTTTTAATCCGCAAAGATAGAGTCATAATATGCCGTTAATTCCTTAAAATTCAAACTAAATTGCGTTTTAAAAAAAGGATTAATGAATAAACGAAAATTTTTTGTATTCGTTTAAAATTTATTTTATTTAAAATATGTTAATGTTTACTTTTTCGTTTTTTACTTGATCTGAAAAAATGTTTTTGAAAGTATTTCATAAGAAATTACATGTTCAACCAATAAAAGAATAGTGCTTATTCGTGATAGGAATAATTTGTTTTTTTTTCAGCAAAGAAATGCACTTTTATCCCATGTGTACGTAAATACTATGTTTAAAAATCTCATATGTTATTTTTGTGGTCAAATTGTAAAAAATTTCATGCTTAATACGTAACTAGATGTTAAATTAAAAAGATGTCCATTAGTTTCCCTTTATCGTCTAATTTTAGTATTCTAGTAATGAAAGTTTATTCTAAGAAGATTATAATAAAAATAGGAGCTTATAATTTATAATTTTGCTATTAGTAACATTAAAAAAATATAAAAAAAAATAGATACCAGCCCTAATGTTATAAAATATCAGCGATTTAATTTTTTTATAAAATTAAAATTGAGCAAATATAAAACTTATCTGCGTCAAGCTCATCAAGTCAATAGAAGAAGGCATTAAATCACTCGAAAATCACTTATTAGGAAGTTTTAATATTGAACAGACTAGTTCCTCTATTCTGTAATATGATAAACATAAAATATATGCTTTGAATTGAGAATTAATATTGCTATTATATTATTATATGTAAAATTTAAAATAAAATCTTTTCTTTACTTGATTTATAAAAATGCTATCGAGTAGATTTTACAAGCTTTTTTATGATTCAGAACCAAAATACATGTTAAGATGAAATCTTCTAATAAAAAATACTTATAACGAAGTATAAGTTTGGGCATATTAAATGCTCAATCTGTTATAAATTTAAGAATTCCACTAATACCTCTAAGATTTAGAAATTCTTTTGTGTATAAATACTGTTCTTATTCAATAATAATGTGGGATATATTCGATTTGAATTAACATCTAAAAATAATATAGTAATTTTCATATCTATTGAGACAGCTTAATTGGAACAGGTGTTGCTTTCTAAAAAATTTTTACATTCACATTACACTGATATCAAAAAAACCAAAATAATTTTTATTTTGATAATATATTAGCTTCAAATCTTTGTAAATAAACATATACTCTTGGTCTTTTATTTTGGGTGTAATTTTAAATAAAGCTTTCTATTTTTTAAAAAATATCAAACTTCAAAAAACAACAACTATGCATGATTAGGCTATCATAAATTAAAAGAATGGGCATTTTATATACAAGTTATTGATCGCAAAATATAAGACGTTTATAATATCATCAATATGTTATTGCGTTAAATTTATTATTCACTCATCTATATTTAAGCGTCATACGGTGAATTTTTTTGTCAGTTGATGTATAATAAAATAAGATATTAAATTATTTTTTATTACAAGTTTAATCTCTTACTATTTATTCCATCTTTTAGACAAAGCTAGTTATCAAGAGAATATAATAACTCCTTGATACATCTTATGACACATTCTCCTGATATATCTAAATCAACTTCACTTATTCTCTCGAATGAGATAAGTTCAAGTGTCTTGCTAAAAATAAAATTCAAAATATTTTTTGATTTAACCTTAGATAATTTTGCTGGTTTTTTTACTTTTTTATTCAAAAAGTTGTCATGTTTATTTTTTAAAATTGTTAGTTCTTGCCTTTCTAAATTGTTCATTTTTTCCTAAAATCATATAGTATGATCACTCAAGATCGAAATTTTGTTTTGAAACAAAATTTATAAAATATAACCTATTTGATTTTTTTTATTGTAGTTTAAAATATTTTTAGCGTCTAAAATCATATATTACTGCCTTCAATATTTCTGATTTTGGAATACATTTTATTTTTATCTTTTTTATTCTGTAGTATTTTTTTCGATTTTCATTACCAATATGAAAAAAATTGTTGATCATTCAGTTTATAAATTTTATGTTTTTCTTCTGTAAAAGGAAATAATATCTACCATATAGTGATGTAGCTTTATTTCAAGCCTGATCATATATAACGTAAACTGTTAATACGATAATGTTATAAATATAATAAAGCAATATTATATTACAATATTGTCAAATTTAGGGAATAGAAACAAAATATTGTAATTGATTAAACAAGGAGATTCAGTGCTAAATATATGCCTGTCTTATACAAAAGCTTATATTTAAAAATACAAAACACTACATTTCTACATTTTTTTGTATTTATACTTATATTTGTTTTTTTTATTCCTCACGAAAATTCTAAATCTAAATTCAATATATCAATAGGATGGGATTTTAAATAAAATTGATATGCTGTCCTTTGTTAAAGAAAAAATAATATTACGTCGTGTAAATTCTTGGATTTACTATTTCATATAGCTAATATTATTTTTACATCCATCCGTATGCTTCTTCCTTGTGTTCATAGTTATAATTGTTCAAATTGCACCTTTTTGTGCATATGCAGACCTTGGTATTTAAAACTTGTTTGGTCAGCTTTATGCCTTTGAGTAAAGAAATCTTGTTATAAACAAACTTTAAATAGATATATTTTTTTTATTCTTGTTAAGAATTTTACACATTTAATGTTTAAAATTATACATATATCTAAAAAATTATGATAGAAATTATGGTATACTATTATGAAAACAAATACATCTGAAAGGATTTCGGGTTATAAATTTATATATTTCTCGTATTTAGATACAGGAAAAATCAGTTAAAATATTGCAAATTTAGTGCCTTGATAGTTTTTTTATGGGTCTAAATATATTATCTAGAACGTGTAAATTGTAGAATATATAGCTTTTTTAAATTTTTCAAACCTTTGTTGATTTCGAGTTTGTTTATAATATTCAAAGTTAGTTTATCGTTTGTAGGATTACGAATATTATGAGCATAAAGTTACAGTTAGAATTTAGGGAATTTGTATAAAATTAGACTTCCCGTAAAAAATTGCTATACAATAGAAACTATATAGTTTATTTTTATTTTGGGGGCAGAACTAGGAGATGTCTAAGAAATTTTCTTATAATATTGCATTTATTCATATTGAGGTTTCATCAACTAATCACTGTCAGAATTTTACCACACCTTGTATATAGAAGGTTGTGCCAAAAATTTTTGGTATTAACATAATAAGCTATGCTTGTATAGTGTTTATAACCTCGTGAAACTAGAAGTAGCCGTAAAAGACATCAAATTGTGCAAATATTATGTATAGGAATTATTAAAGTGTATTAAGAATTGTGAAAATCATTATAAGATTCTAGATTTCATTGGTGGTGTAAAATTCGATCTGTAACCTTATTTATTTCATATTTATTTTTCCGTTTCTAAAATGATTAAACGCTCTGTGAGTACTTTTCACTTAATTTTTTTTTAAAATGTGATTTAAAGATACAAAAAAATAATGATTACGTAGAAACGTAGACAAAGATATTTAAAAATTCATAAAAATAATGGCGCAATGTTATATTTTACGATAATATCATTCTTAATTATTTAAATAAAAAAATATAGAAATTAAATAAAAACCGAATTTATAATATAAAGAGGCAGCAAAAAACAGTAAACTATGTAAATAATTTTTACCTTTTTTTAGTTTCTAAACGTATTAATGCGAAGATTAATATAGTATAGAAAAACATGATAAAAGGTTAGTAAAATAAGCGTTAATCATTGGATATAACTAATATAATGGATAAGTAAGCACCTATCAATCAAAATGAATATAACAGGTGATTAAATATGTATCCCTGCAATTAATATTTTGTACGTGTGTAATCTTACCATTTTGAACCAATTTAATTTTATGGATACACTATTTCGCAAAAAATGAAGGTTATTGCATTACTATTGAAAATTTATATGCGATGGTTTTATTAATAAATATAATTAGATACTTAAATTTGCTATGTTTTTTATTTTTTATTTGTACAAGGAAAAAACATTAAAGTACAAACTATTGTTTTCTTTATACCATTTTTGACTGTGTAATATATTATAGTTTATGCTTTATACAAAAATGTTATACATAATTAATTTTTTCAGGTCAAATATATATGTTGAGCATAAAAAACGAGCTTTTTACACAGCGAAAATATTAAAATATTTTTTTACTATTATATACAATTGTTTATTAAAAAAATATATAGAGAGTATTACTTATGCTATGGTAAATTAATATTTAATAAAAATTAAGCTCAGTATAATTAAATAAAGGTTAAAGGGCTGGTTTGATTTTATGGAATTCATCGCAAAAATTTATTATTGTGTTCTTTACTTGTGAAATTATCCTATAATTTTTTCATAAACACATTTCCTTTATCTTTTTTATTTGCATTATCTTTCTTTAATTTAATCAAATTAAAATATATTGAACATAATTTAAACACAACATCTTAACAATTTAATTCTAAATCAGTGTTTTTTTTTAATATTTGATTATGAATTAGAGTTGTTCTTAATACCTATTTTTCCCTTCTCATATTAATGATTTACTGAATACATCCAATAAATCCAATAGTAAATGATTCTGTTGCTATTTAATATATGTTTTGGCTTTAATTGATTTTTCTTGTTAAGGCTTGGCTATTCTTATTGCTCATGAACCATAAATAAATTTTAATTTTATATCCGGCCTATTTCACTGAGGGTGTTCCTGTATCTATCATCCCCCCTTTTATGTAATATTTTGATTAAATGCATAATTTAATAATTAATTAGACTTAATACAAAATGCTGATTTCAATCAGCGCGTCACTATATATCTCTATAATCAAATGTTTTTTATAATATTGCTATATATTTTTCTTTCATATATATCATATTGATAGTTTATTTATACTGTAAATTTACCAAACACATAGCGGAAATCTTATTTGACGTGTATCTGCATTTTATTGACATCAGAATATTATTTTAGCTCATTATAATATATAAGGTCAAAAAAAGTTATATAAAATATTATTTGTGTATTTCGTTGAATATTTGATCTAACCTAGTTAAATATCTTTGACGTTAGATAAATGGACTGAAGAAAACTGTTATTTTTTAAAATTCAATGTACACCTGGATTTAATTATAATTCAAGATTTGTTTTTTCTCGCATATTCTAGGTTGAAATATAATACTTTCTATTTATAAAAATATTGAAGAAACAATTCTTGTAAAATCAATCTGTAAAATATATTTATTTTATTCAACTAACTTCTATTATGGGAAAATCGAAAAATTGGAAATTGTTATATATGTTATAAATAGAATTTAATAACAAAAATATTTAATTTATCATTTTTTGCTTTCAAATTAAGATTAAACGGATTTATTACAATATTTGAGGCAATGATCTGTTTAGTCTGTTTTGCGATAAAATTAGTTTATATGTTAAAAACAAAATTATATTCGTAATATATAAAATTTGATCTTTTTTTTGTTGATGTTTAACAATTGAAAAACATTAAAATTGTTTTTAATCAAAAAATCAGACAAAAAATCACATAAAATTTAAGGAAGAATTATCTTTTTTGCACACGTTAATTTAAAACAGAAATCGGACCGGTTTTTTAGGAGCTAGACTTTGAATATTATACATCTAAGTCTGAAACGAAGTTTATTGCCTTAATATACATAATGGAACAAATAGTTTATTTTATAATTATATATGTTTCTTGTTTATAAAAAATTATCATATTTTGGTAGGAAATTTATTTGAAATTAATCAAATTTATGCTTTAAATAAAGTTTTATGTAGTTATGCTGTTTTTTGCTGAATTAAAGTGTTTAGAAGTTTTGAATATAATGTGTTGGAGTATTTATAACAATGTCTCATTATTCATGCGATATTTATAAATTCATTTGCGATAATAAAATAAAAATCATATGTTCCTTTACAATGTTTCAACAAGACGACATTTTAAACTATACGTATCCGTAGAGATTGAACAGATTTAATTTCTGTAATTAAATGACATTTGCAGTAGGTTGTAAATGAATTCTATTTCTCCACAATACTATGTTATATATTCAATCACAACAGCGAATAATGCGTGTGAATAAAAATTTAATCAATAATGTAATTACCCTCTTTTATTGGTCGTAAATCGACAAAATCTATCAAAGAAAATGTATTAACGACTTTTAAACGGTTACTTTAATAAGTTTGCGTAGTTTTTTTGAATTTTTTTTTTATGATAATAAAAATCAAGTTTATTATAGATTTTGTATGTGCTTTATGGAATTATTAATTTTAAAGAATTTGCCTTCGAAAAGATGCGAAAAAATTTCATTGCTCTTTTTTAACACATAGGAAATGACCAATTACTTTCGATCGTGATCCTAAAATTGCTTAGTAATTTGCATAAACGGAAATATGTTAACGACAGCGAAACTCCTGAAACAGATAGTATTTGTTACTAATCTGAATCATTAAACTTGTATAAATTATCTTAGGTACATAAATATTATTATACATATATTCTATATTAAAAGGATGGTTTTTGACGTAAAAACTATACATACATAGTAATATACCCATGAATAACAGGATATATAATATACGAGAGCCTTGTGACTATAAAGTCACAAAAATATTCATTTTTAAATTATAAATAGTCATTATGGGATCAGCAATAAATGTGGATGAACGATTTATATAATGCTATGATAAATTACGGTTTTTATATATAAATATTTTATTAATATTGTCTGTAAGCTAGAGAAATACTATATGGTATATTTAGTAATGTTACATATTGTAAAGTTAGATTTAGGCATATAATACGTATAATGTAGCAATTGTATTAGAACTTTCATCATTTTTTGCATTTAATGATTACGAACCCTCGATAAGATAATTGATTTGTCAAAAATAAAATTTTAATAATTAGTATTAAATATAATATTATGGTTTTAAGAACGGACCTAAACGTATACTTTACCAAAAAAAGTTAATTTAGAACTTTAATTATATTAACTTATTCTTTTACGAAGATTGCATCATTTATAAATTAAAATTTACATTACTTAGCTAGATAAATGAAAAATAAGTGATTTTTTACAAATTATATATATAATCGGTTACAATTAGAGTTGAAACAAATTATTTTTAGATTAAGTGGAATGATGATAACCATAGAGCTTCTATAATACAATATATATTATATATCATTAAATGTAATATGTTTTGAATTTGTAAAAATTGTCAATGTATTATTCAAGTTTTCATCATTATTTAATCCTATTAAAGTATAAGATCCTGATAATGCTGTCTATTATTCAAGACATGGATAGATTATTTTAAACCGTTAAAATAAATTTCAGAAATTTTTTTATTTCTCCCGGTTTTGCATTTTTTGATGATGATTTATTAATTATATTTATTCAATGTCTTCATAATAAATTATAGAGTTAGATATTAAATGAGTCAATTCATATCGAAAAGATAATTCTGTTTCTATTTTCGATCTCTCTGTCAAACTCAGCGCCGCTTTAGGAAATTATACTTTTTTAAACGTTTTAAACGATTTGAATGAATTTTATACGAATTTAATCATACTAGTACAATTCTATTTACTTTTACTGGGGTTTTAATTTTCTTTTTATCAATTTTATCTTTTAGACGTGGTCAGCCCATTGGAAATATTGCACATTTCCTCGATGCATCTTTTGACACCTTACGACGATCTATCTAAATCAGATGCTCTTCTTCTCTTAAATGAGATGAGTTCAAGTGTCTTTTGTTGTATGAGAGCTTGCCTGTATGCGTCTACTTCGTACGTAATTTTTAACTCATACTAGTACAAATCACAATAATAAAGATTTTAATACCACCTTTTCTATTTTCATGAAGATTAATCAACATGAATATTTTTAACACATAAAAAATGAGATTTCGGAGATTGACACTTTTTTACTTTTGTTAATGGTAAAAAATGCATGCTATTGTGATATTCATCTTTGAAAATCAAATAAAATTTCTAATTTATATGATAATAGAAAAATACTATTATAGATAATTATTCGACATATTTCAAAATTTTTTTCATATTTATGCTGGGTTTTAAATTGTTATCCAAGAGATAGAACATTTATATGTTCTAAACGTACGAATAGATGTATTTTCGACAAAAGAGAGAAATTACAGAGTCAATTGTTAAAAAATAAATTTACAGTGCTTATTTTGACCTTTTGAATTGTTTTTATTATAAAAATACAATATAGACTGTATTATCGTGTTAATTATAATAAATTCAATGGTCATATGTTTAAAAATTTTTAAGTAAGAACAAACTGAAGCCTAAACTAGAAATCGAAGATAATTAATAGAATGAATTACCATACATTTAAATGCACAATATGACTATAAATAGATCCGTATTTTCATTTTAATTTATTGGGAAAGGTAGTGGTTAAATGTGTCTTTTTAACGATATATTTTTTAAGCAAAATTTACAATTTATTACAAAACAAAACCATTAAAAATTTAAGTTTATAAAATTTTACTAAAGCTAGATTCTTCTAGATCAACATTTTATAATAATATTGGAATTTAAAATAATTAAAATGTGGATAGCATATTGAAAATCAAGATAAAAAGTGGATATAGAGCTTATTTTATAACAAAGAAAACGGGAAAAATATATGTTTTAAATATATCTAAATAATTTTAAACTCAGAAATCATACATATTATCCATTAATGTGTTCTTTTTTTCGGGTATAATTATCTAGTTAGAATATTGCTATTGCAAAAATAAAAAAAGCAGTCAGAAATATTAAAAGGTATGATTTTCTGCATCATAAATCTAAAAACTGTATAGATATTTGTTTTAAGCGTGAGCTGGTGTGTAAAAATACACCTTGAATAACATATATTGTAATAGTTGTGCAATCTTATCCGCGTATTTAAAAAATTATACTATACTATATATAAATCGTATCTTAGCGGTGTTAACTGTGCATCAATATGTTAGAATAGCAAACAATAAGATTTTCTCTCGTATTGGTAGTCATTTTCACAATTAGTATCAACAAGATGCAAAAAAATCTTCGCATTAAATAGCATAGTATATTAAAAATTGTAAAAACAATAGAATTCTTACCTATAATAGACCATTGGCATTTTGTTACGCGCGAAATATTGTATAAGATAGCTTATGAATAATAGTATATTATATCTCAAAGATATATTGCAAATTCATCTATATTAAGCATAAGTAAAATTATTTATCGAATTTAGCGGTATTTCACTGCTCATAATGCACAAAAAACTAGCATATTACGAAAACTTATGTATTTTGCCTTTATAATAGGC
Organism: Rhyacophila brunnea; assembly: GCF_057557595.1. Classification (NCBI taxonomy): domain Eukaryota; kingdom Metazoa; phylum Arthropoda; class Insecta; order Trichoptera; family Rhyacophilidae; genus Rhyacophila; species Rhyacophila brunnea. The sequence goes on along the minus strand of NW_028232768.1, from coordinate 686,163 downwards.
TACCTTATGTTTATTATATAATTTTATTGCTAGATTTGATGAAATAAGAATACATACAAAACTTATGTACCAATAATAAATCCCATAGAGCCAATGATTCTGACTTCAATAGCTACTAAAATACGAGAGAAAAAAATTTTAATCTTATGTGTGTAAAAGATAAAAATAAAATTTTGATACCAAATTCGCACTTTTTATATTTGGTTTAAGATCGCTATTACATATAGTTTATTATATATTAATGAAAAGAGTAGTAAAATATAACTTAATATACATTATATTATAGAATGTAATCTTGTTTAAAATATTGATTTGTGTAATAATATTATTTTGAAGTACATCAATAAAATCAAACATTGCCTTCAGAGATTAGTAAAATCAAATTAAAAATAGATGTGTACAAAAATATGCGATATTATTTATTGCAAAATCGTGATAAAATTTGAAACAAAACACACCATTATAAATATAATTACTATACAGTTTTTTTATAAAATTTTCGAGTTATATTATATAGATACCAAACAAATAAAAAGGATACAAGATGTTATAATATTTAAACTTTTATTCGACGATGGCTCTGATATTTATAGTAAAAGCCAACTAGGGTATGTATATAGTGCTTATCTTGCAAATTAAAATTCATTGTTAACAAATCTTTTAATTAACTATATTACATTTATGTTTTCTTTTTTAATTTTAAAATCTGCATTACAAACCGCCTTTATATATTTTATTTTATATATAAAAATTTTATATAGCTATTTACAACCATTTCAAGTAAAAAAATTGGCCAAATGGCAAAAAAATAAAATTTTGTTTTTAATTTTTTTTTAACTATAGAAATATCTACATCAAAATATAAAAAAACTCGTTCGATTGATCTATGATATAATATTATTTTCATATAAGAAACACATAACAAGTTTGTTGTCAATATAAACTTATTCTATGAATTATCTAATTTAATATTTTTAAGCTATAACATATTTGAAATAGTTCAAAATTTAATAGACGAAAATCTCAGCACAATGCTACTATAGGCATTTTATATGATTTTATAAGGATATTACATATGATCTAAAGATACTTTTAATGTAGATTTCAGCAAAAAAATACATAATTTGGTTATATTAATGATAACTGGATTGATATTCTTGCCAAAGCACTAAGAATGTTTTGTATATGTAAAAATAATAGTTGTTGTGTATTATTTTTATATATGATTGATAAAATTTAATATAATATATATCTTATTTTATATATTAGCTGTTTAATTATTTATTATCGCCTTTTTAAAATATTTTATACTTACATATTTTGTCAAATTATTATATCGTTTATCTAAAATATTTTTTTGATATGTAGGTCATAAGCTTTTATATATAATTTGAAATCCGTTTTCTTTGTTTTTATATCAGTTTATAATTCAAAATATGTGAATAATATTTTAGCAGAAATATTAAAGGGTCTAAAAATCATCGCACGCAAAACATTATTAAATTTCGAACTCGTATTATTGTCGTGACTACAAATATACAGAAAACAATATATAGTATATAATTAGTAATAAGATTTTGGCATTATGTATTTTATTTATAATGACTCTTAAACAACTTTACACATTTTCAGTAAGCAAGGGAAGGTATGCAGCCAACATTAAAATAATAACGATGTTTACTTGTAGCAAAAAACCAATAATATACACACTATCATCAGACTTGTTTATAACTGAACAAAAAGAAAGAATTTTGTCAGACATTAAATATCCAAAAGATTTTTCTAATCCGATAGCATTATGTTGTAAAAGAAAATTTACTTTGTATAATTGACACATAATAAATATTTATATACCTTTCCACGGCACATTTTCAGTAATTATAAACCAGAAAAAGTTATCCAATAAATTAAGAAGATAAGAAGCATTTCAGTCTTCACACTAGATTTGTTTATTTTATGGGTACAATTTACTTGGAATGCGAGAAAATACGACTTTGAATATTTTAGATGAATTTTGCGCATTTTTATATGCCTTTTACAGTTTTATTTCGATTGAAAATAGAAGCCTAGATTTATACGAAAATTTTGCTTTCCTTCAAAACACAGTTTTTGTAGCGCCGTCAACCAAATATACATAAGCAACTGTCTACAAATATTTACAGAAACGTATTTTATTTTTAACTAATAAAAAGTTTTTGTTAAAAATAATGAATCATAGATTTTACTAGATTTTGTATTTAATTTAAGAATTGATATAAAATATTTGCCATTCAAAATAGAAACTATATCACGTATTGTTTTTATACTAAAAAAATAAGCGAAATAATCATTCAATACTTGTCTAAAACAAAATCTTTGACTTGAAATTTTTCAGCAAGAAAAATAAAAAAAATTGAATTAATGATGATAAAATTTACAAATGATCAATTTGGATTTCCTATGATTTAAAATTGTAATCTACAATATTAAAGAATTAAATGCCTTTTTATTGTAAAGTAATTCTTTAAATTATAATGTTGTTGAATTTTTACGTTTTTCTGGACCTTTTATCATAAAATATTCCTGAACGCATATTACTTTCAACGTTATAATATATAAATAATTATCTGCTATACTGATATTATGCCAGAGTGATATATTTACATCAATGTTTAAAAAATATTCATATATACAAATATACTCGCTGTATATTTTTTAATTTTCTTTTTATAATAATATTTGAATATTTTCTTAATATTATATCATGCTTTTTAAAAACTGAAATTATAAAAAAATACAGGTATCTAGGAGACCAACATCACCAATTTTTATTATTTGAAATTATTAAGTAAAAATAGAAGAAAATTAAAGAAAATGCAATTAAAATACCATAATTCATAAAACATTTGATTTGAATATTTATTGATGCACAAGTTTCAATAAAAGTATCATGTATGTCAAGCAAAAAATCACGCCTCAAAACCTTTCAATATACGTCTAAAACACACAAGAAATCATTTTCAAGTATTTTTCACGATAAAAAGTTAATATGCGCTACTACTTATGTTGCCACCTTAAATTCCATTATATATAGCATATGTTATTTAGTAGCAGCAAAAAATATCATATTTCATATTAAATTATATTAACGTAGAAAAAATAAATTATCTTAGATGCATTAAATTCAAATTGATATATTATATCTATAAATTCTTAAACACAATATAAAAAAGTTTCCTAGTAGATTTTAGGTTAATGTAAAATATTTTTCTATTTATAATATTGAAAGATTCATAAAGTAATAAATTTAACACATTGAGCATGCAAATAATACATCTATTACCCAAAAAAAATAATTTAAGGCTTCTAAATTGCAAAAATATAAAATATTTTTTTTTGGTAGAGATAATTACATAATTTGTTAATTTTCCTTCGAAGTCAGTATATTTGAGATTTCTTATAATGAGAATAGGCTGTGTTTTGAGATTAGAATATAAAAGATATAAATTTCATTTTTTGATAAAATTATGTCATATTTTTATATAAAACAAGCCTAAGTGACTTTTTTTTTATAATTTACATGTATTGTATATCATATGCGTATAAAAATTATACTTAAATAGGTTGTATTTAAATGATAAAAAGGAGAAAAGTTGCGAATTATTTGACATTTGAGTCATTTAAATTTGTTTTGAAAAAGATATTTTTTTGAATTAAAATTCTTATTTTTGTAGCATTAAGAGAGAGAAAATCTAATTATAAATAATATATACATCTAATTTATTAATTTTTAGCGGCTAGTCGCATTTATAATAGTGTATGTTGTCTATATTATCACAAATTTATGTTTGATGATGGTAAAAAATGTAATATATCAGATTTTATATATAATATACCCAAAAAAGTATATTTTATAGGATTAGATGTGGTCTTTTCCTGATATATTTAATGTTAAATTGTTTTTCATTATATATATTATATACAATTTACATTTTTTGATGCAAATATAAAATAATCATGCAATATATTGTTAGTTTGATCATAAAAATGCATTTTTTTCCTAGTGTTTTGCACTCTGTATATGAAAAAACACCAAAAAACAATACCTAAAGTTACTGGAGTGATTAATCTATATTACGGATGTTGTAATAATCTAGATATGAATATATCATTTTTAAAAATTATGGTAATTCAAATCACCCAAAAAATATATCTCATATAAAGATAACTTTTTAGTATTTGCCCGATAATGTGTAAATTTACGTTTGTTAAATTGTATATATATCCTAGGTATATGAGAAAAAATAATAAAAAGCTATAAGAGGCAAATATGTAAAATATTCATACAAAATGTCAAAAAATTAAATTTAATCTTTTCTTATCTTAAAATATGATTTTATATAAATATATTTTTTTGCATTAGCAGTTAACTATATGAATTATACATAATAACCCAATACGTAAAAGCCTCTTCTTGCAGAGACTTTCTTACAGTCATATTTTTATTAAAAAAATCGCAATCAAAAAGAGCGTAATAATTATCTTAAATTTAAAACTTTTAAATTGATTTTAATCCAATAAAATTCTGTTTTTTAGGTCATAAAACTCGTTTTTTTTGACAGTGATGATTAATAGAGGTTTTATATTTTAAAAGGTATTTAAAAGACACTTCAAACATAAATAACTCGTTTGTATATAAAATTACTGTCTTTGATTTTTTTAACAGCAATATGTTCTAATACTGCACTAAACATGCTCAAATCTTAAGAAATAAAACAATTGAGAAAACATATTTATAATGCATATTTACACTTGAATATAAGTTTTTTTTAAAACCTTTTTTTTTCTAATGAATTTTTCGAGCTTTAATTTTGATGCAGAATATGTAATGTTTTGATGGATATAAGATTCTAATAGATCCGTAATACTGGTTTACAATAGTAAAGCTAATAAAAAATGTACAAAAAAAATTTTACGTTTTGCATACTATACTTTTATCAAAAAGAAATTTTTTTTGTCATATATTTTATTGCTAAAAACCATATGTTTGTCTTTAGAAACCTTTTTTTTTGTTTCTCTGTTTCTCCAGCACTTGTAAATCTTTTACGAAAAATTTTCGAATCTATAGATTTGTTCTTATGCATTGTACTAATCCATATTTTTCAATTCTTGCTCCTTCTTAAGCGGGTTTTTATACTTTATAATAGTTGATTTTTATTATTTCGATAACGACAACCTTTTCAATTTAGAATTATATGCTATTTATATCCAATATGAATTTATAGCCTGAATTTAAGACTATTATTATATTTCGTAATAATATTATCACAAAGATTGCAACCTTACATTAATCGGACATAAAAATACATCAAAATTTGTTTACTATATTTTAATCTACATTTTCATACATCATTGTTGTGTGACTACAAATATATATATAGTGTGACAATATAATCTTATATGAAAATCTATAATTATTCTATTCAATTTATTCTTAATGAAAAAGAGCGTATTAGATGCACCTGAAATGCACATGTCGATTATTATGTGCTTTTTTATATTACTGAAACAAAATAATATTAATAGAATAAGCTTTATTTTGCGCTGACAAGCTTTTTAATATAAAAATTATAATTTTTAATGCATTATTCAATTCATATATTTGTATTCCGTTTTCAGCTAAGTTACTAGCAAATATTCAGGGTATTTTGTATTGTGATGCTGTCACTATTGGTACCGCCATTAGTTCTGAATTACTTGTTATTATAGTTGATTATATGGTAAAATAAAATTTGTGCATATTTTATAATATGAAGCCATTGCCTTATTAATACAAAAAAATAGAATGTTTAGATTCTCTGCAAAGTTTTGTGCCATTTTTCTGCCAAAAAAGTTATATAAATCTATTTCTAAACATAGAATCTATACTTATAAATGAATATAACGGGTATTTAAAATTTTAAAACACAAACTAAAAAGGTTTCGGATAAAACAAGAATTCTCATATTTCCTCGATTATACGTATTGTCTTAAGAGTATATAAAAATGTTCATTTTGCTATTCTTTATAATAATTGATAATTTTATTGTTTTAATACACGGTTTATGTGCCGATATTGGAATAAATTAGACAAAAATTCAGACTTATAAAACAAAAAAATGTTCTGCTCTGAAAATTGTATAAATTGGTTTCATATGTAAAGTATTTTACAAATATTTTACCCTTAAATGATGATTTCTTGCAATAAATATATATATGATATCAAAAAATAACATTTAACTTGCAATAGGCTACATAAAACTATAGAGAAGTTGAAGTTTAATTACGCACACACATGAATAGCCGATCTATGGATATTAAAACTATTTGTAAAATTTTAAACTGAATATAATTTGTATTTTTTTATGCTGATAATCGCAATTTTTAATTTTTTTTTAAATTACAAATTTTTCCTTCTAAATCTAAGCAAAATCTAATATATTCTGTGTCTACACGCACAAAAACATATTTTACATGTTTTTCTTTATATTTTATTCCTAGCAAGTAGAAAATTACTAGAATGTAATATTTTGTATAACTAAACATGTATCATTATATTTCACTATAATTGAAATTATTGAAAATTCGCAATATCAAACAAAAACATTTTGCTGATAATCTATACACCTGCATTACAATATTCTTTGAAAAAATAAACTTTTATTTTTTTTATAAAATTATTTAGAAGACTATGCTATATATGTGTTTTTTAATCCTACCAATAAAAAAATCAAAAAAATTTATTTTTAGTTATAATTTACAATATCTAAAATTTTCTTTTTAACAAGATAAAGTTTATTTTAAAGTATTTTTTTCTTTGATATTACGACAAATCTTGCATGATTTGTACATCTTTAATTTTATTTTGCAATTTTAGGCTTTTTATGTTAATATGTACGATATTTAAATCAGGAAAAATGAACTACTACTGTATAACCATTAGGATTCTTTAAAAAAGACATAAAACGTAAAACCCAATTATACCTATAAAAAATATTAAATTGTACATTTGACTGCCCATCATACACGCAAATCTATATTTTTGAATGCATCAAATAAGTTTTTTGATATTTTTTTTGCTGGTGGTCATTAATATTGCCACAAACAAATAATCTCTGTACCATACAATAAAATTTCATACCTTTTATCTTTTAAGTTATATGGCCCTTTTTATATAAGATTACAAGAAATATATATAGAAAGGTTTTTTATATGTTTTAATCTTATAATAATGAAATTTTTCTAATGATAATTACCATTACCTTTATATATATCTCAATCATCTTCGTAAAATCTCTCATATTCTACAAAACAAAAACTAGTATTTATCTTGTAGTTTAGAAAACAACAATGATACACCGGATGCTTTTAGATGGCACCATAATAACCAATATAAAAGTTAGTTTATTTATATGCTGAATTTTCCTGTAATCATAATATTTCTTGACTTACTTGTTTACGTGATTTACTATACAATCTAAATATATTTTTTTTTTATCATTAGAACTTTTTATATGATATCTAATTTTATAAAGTGCTTTTTGATTCTCATTTGCTGTGATTTAAAAACAAATTAATGTCAAAACTAATGTATTTGGCACTTTATAACTTGTTTTATAGCTTTATCATATTAAAAATATTATTTATGTAGCTAAAACACACAAAATATGATTTATATCTCTGCTATTTGAATATATTGTTTGAAAATAATTTTTGCATATCTTACATATAAAAAACCGTCTATATATACGTTAATTCGGCTAATTTATGTTTCATATGATTCACATTATATTTTGAAATTACAATAATAATAAAACTAAAGTCTTCATGCTTTTACCATTAAATCGTGTTTTATAATCAAGAATTCAAAATTTACTATCTATTATGATAGCTTAAGTCTTAAAGGCCAATATGATGTAATAAACTTCTTAATACAATAACACCTAACTCAAATTTTCAATATTTCTTATTCCTATTCCATTTTTACAGTCATAGAATTTGGAATAAAAATTTCGCACCTAAGGCATAGTTTTTCATACTTTAAAATTAAAAAAGTATGTTTTATATGAAACCCCCAAATATTTTTACAAAAGTAAACTACAGAATATAATACCCTTGAACTCATTTTAATCTATCGATCTATAAATATTTAGCAAAAAAGTGGCAATTATATTATTATAATATAGTTTATACACATAAAATCAAGATTTTTATCATGATTTCTGTAATATTGATATAATGCAATTTCTTTATAAGTTAACCTGAGATATTTGTTTAGTTTCAAAATTTTCACAACAAAGAATGGTACTTTACGCTATTTTTATGTAATTAAGCTTTATAATATATTTCTTTTTATTTTTCGTATAATGCATCACATTTTTTCGCCTAAATTGACATATAGAAAGCCACTTGCATATAATAAGATATTTTCAATTATATTATAGCTTTTTAGGATCATCAAACTGAAATTATGGCAAAAAAATATTAGTTATAAAATTTAAATATAATAAAACAATTCGATTGAAATACGGTTGAATTATAATTCTAATAGCACAGGATTCGATTTATGTTATATTTTTACCGTTATTTTACACTTTATATATATAAACAGTTAATGGAACGTTTATTTTTAGCCGTTTATCGTTATATAATTTACATGTTTAATATACAGCAATAAATTCTAACTTATAACCGATGGTTTATGTAAGTGATTATATGAATATTTTTTTTTGCAAAAAATAATCAAATAAATATATACAAAATGTAAAAAAAAATTGAGTTTATATGATAACTTTGACAAATAATGTTTTAAATACATATTTAAAACTATAAGTATGCATATTATCAAAACTTATAACTACAATAATATCTTCTGAATGTCGATTGTTATTCAATAACTCAATAGAATTTTTTATTGAAAATCTTCTGTGCTTAGTATAGTTTTCTATTTATTATTTTCTATTGCAATTTGTTTATATTTAATGAAACTTTTAGGTCCAAATTTATTAAAATCATTCAAAGATTAGAAATCTTAAAAAGATTGTTTTTAATAAAAACGTATCATTTTTTAAACATATTATAATTTTAATTTTGTATTCTATTTAAAATATTTTATTTTTGCATTTATTTATCTACAAGTATAAAAAGACAATTTTTTATATAGTTATCAAAGAAAAAAGTTTTGAAACATTTGAATTCTTGCAAGTATGCTACATCTAGCATTTATAATGTTGTTCTAGAATTTCGAATATAGGAATTATACAAGAAAAAACAATTGAAAGTAGAATTATCTTGCATCAAGAATAAATCTCTTATGTTGATATAGTTAGAAGATATATTTAATATTTTTTTTAGCATTCAACCTCAAAATTTTATATTATTTATGTTTTTCCTGAAAATTAACATATCATTTTGCCTATAATTTGTTGAAAGAATTACAATTTCTCGGATTTCACGCAAATAAAAAATATAAAATCAAAGAAGAGTATAAAATTTGTGTATTATAGGGGAACATTTGATCAAAAAAATTGATTATATATTATATGTCCCTGCATGACATCTACACTTTGGAAATCTATATAATTATCATTATGATATTAATAACCGGCAGATGCGAAAAAGGCCTTAAAGCAAAGTATTTTGAAAAGATAAGAGTTGCCATAAAAGATGCATTTTATCAGAATATAGTCTATAGTAAGATTTCCTTAGGAACGAAGAAATATTTTTCTAAAAATTTCCGAAAATAAATAAACTACAATTCCGAAATTAATTATAGCATTATCATACTTTTCAAATCATAAAATATGGCGTTAGTATGCTCATAATATTGTCATAATATACATTTTATAAATTTTAGATTTATATCATGGAGCATGTGGTAAATTACGTGTTTTCTATACGGTTAAATTAAGGTCAATGCAAGATATTTTCGGAGGATATAACATTAAATAAATCTACAGATGTTTTATTTATATAATAAAACATATAATAGACGTTAATATTATATATAAGCCGCAAATCTGGCAGCCTTGTTGAATTTTAAAGAAGTATATTATTAAGACATTTATTATCTGTAAAATACATGTGTACCTGTTCCAAGCCGGTAAATAAATTTCAGATTTTAGTAAAAATCGAGCATATGATCCACGATCTATGCATCTATTTTGCCCAATATCATATAACCAATCTTCAAAAAATTTTGAAGCTATAAGATTGTAGGTAGGTGTAAAAAAAGTCTTTTTCTTTAAATCTTGTTTCTATATTTGATTTAGTAATAAAAAGAATTCTTAGCTTATAAAATTATGCATATTCTTATAAAAAAAGGTTTTAGTATACATTTAGCATATAAATTAACACATAAAATCTTATGTGAAAAAAGAAAAAAAAACTAAAATGTTATATGAAAAAAAAATTTATTCCATGGCACTGAATATAAGAAACCACAGATTAATTTACAAATTTAATACTCAATGTGTAATATTTTAACATTTGTTGCATCATTATAACAGTGTTAAAATTTCAATATAAGAAATATCAAATTGATTCTTATAAAAAAACAATAAAATAGAATAGCTAAAAATAAAGTAACAAATTCGAAAACATCAAAATATGTATATATCAATGGAAAGTATTTTGGTGATTATAAGTCTGTTCAAGATTCTTATATAGCACATATTAAATAGCAATAACGCTGTCAAAGCCCTTCGATTGCATGTGGTAAATCATCTTTAACTTTTTTAGACTCATTTGTTATATAGACATGATATATATTATTCAAAAAAACAAATTCTTTTATAAATATTAAATAAATTTAGTTCATATCGAATATCTAAAATCTATTAAAATATCATAAATTCTTAAATTTGGCAAAAACTTTTTTTTTCTTCTATTTTAAACAAGTTTTATCTTGACAACAATTTTAAGATGTAAAATAAATATTTTATAAAATCGGTTTTTATAATTATCTAATCTGAACGTAAATAATGCACCATTTCTATGTTTATTTCTGGTTTAATTTTGTGTTATTCAAAATAAAGCATTATTTTGGCTCCCTCATTTTATTTTTCAGAACAATTCGAACCTTCTATTATAATTTAATGATCCCACAAATGAGACTTATTACTATCTTATATGTAACAGATCTCGATTAACAACCGAAAGCATTATATTTTTTATAATTGCATTTCTGACTACACTTTATATAACAAAAAATATAATTACTGCCAAATAATTATCTATATGATTCGGCAGTAATTGCCAATATCATACAAAACATGTGAATATATTATATAATTAACGGTTTCAAAAAAATATTGCTTATGATTCTTCAGAAATGATATATGAAGCCAAGCTAGTTCATACCTAGCACCTTTTGTTAAAATTAAAAGTATAAATATATCCCACAAAACAGATTAAAGAGTACATCACGAAAAAAAGCCAAAAAAATCGAAAAATTACAAGTTTCAGATCTAATAATATGATCAGATCAAAAAAATTTGGCATTGTATTATTGTGCAGCAAAAAGTACTTTTTTAATTTCTATATGCTTTTCAAATGTATTTTGTGCCAAAATAGCTTATCTAAATTGGTATTATTCGGTAATAGTATATATTTATGCCTATTTCAATGGCATTTTTTATGTATGTTAAATGCAAAAAAAAATGCAGATTTGGTTTTTCAAAATTTTATGTGGATCAAAGTCGAAATTTCTAACGATTATTATATTTTTAGGTTTGTAACATTTATACATCCGATTTATTGGGTTTAAACAATTTATTATAACATCGATTACCAGTTTTATGTATAGTTTTTATCTTAATATGCGCTCTGATTCGCCTATAAACTAACGGAATGGACTATGGTATGCATTATATATGTTTCTTCCCTTATGATAAAAAAAAAAGAAAAAAACGAATGATAATTAAGCCCTTCAAAAAAATAAAAATAACATTTTTACTAATATAAGCATTCTTATTCAATGATTTATAAACAAAAAGATCTATTCGATATAATCTGTTTATCATAGTGGAATATATATACTATAAATATGTTGGAATATTTAGTATAGAACATAAAAATATAATGCTCACTGATACTATTTGAAATGTACTAAAAGACCAATTGAAATACCATGCCGTATTTTTTTAACATAACAGGACAAATACATGTTTTTTTTGCGCACAAATTATTCTATTTTTAGTGCATTAGTTCGATCGAATATTTAATCAAATTTTTAATTTAGGAACATACTATAGAAACATTCAAATTCATCAAATATGAAGTATAAATGTATATCAAAGATAATACGTATCCCATTTAAATATATACACTGTGTTCTACATGGTATAATATTCTTTAAAGAAGGGCACAATCATAATACGCAATAAAAACTGGAAAACATTGCTAATATTTATATTTTTAAAAACTTACTTAAATAAAAATAAGGTTTTTTAACGTATATTAAACATTAGTATCTCAATTTTTTACGATGTATCGGAGAATTAGTTGGAATGAAAATAAAAACTATCAATATTTAGTTTATTTTCCTAATTTCATATTTTAAAAATATGTTTTCCATTATTTCTTTTTTACGAGATGTGTAAGTCAATTAAAACAATACATTTTTATATCAAGACAATTTATGCAGCAAAAAAAAATATAAATAATTGAATAATAGTAATAAATTTTTACTTTTGACATAGCTTTACAAAACTTTTTTATTTTTAAAATGCATTTTTGTGGTTTGCATTGTATAACTTAGATATAAAAATAAATTTGTTTCATAAATTTCTATATGAAATCAGATCTTGATATTTTTTTCAAGGCTCCATCCTTTATACAAAAATTACTGTTTTACACTGACTCAATAATCGAAAACAATATCTTGAATATTTTTAAATATTTATAAAATAAAATCTGGTATTGTTTCAACGCATATGATTCGAAGTAAAAGTCTAATTGGAAATACTAATATTAATCTTTGACATGATTAATAAATATCATGGTATGACGATTTTAAGCAAACTTTATATAGTACTCTTTCGTGATATTTTAGTATTAAGTATAGCTATAAACAATAAAAAAAACATTAACATTACTTGCTATATAATTTTACTGCAACATCAAATCGGTGCAGTTTCAAATTTCCGTATTTTATTTTTTCTATTTTTACGCTTAAAACAATATTTAAACGTACAATGAGCTTGAAGTTGTATTTTTTTCTCAGAAGCTTTCTTATACATGAAATTTATATCGGTAATACTAGAATAAGCAAAATAAAACATATAAAAATTTTATCAATCCTAAAAACTATACAAATTTAATTATTGTTTGTATTTTAGATATTATAATACAGAAATGATGCAAAACAAGATTTTTATGATTAAAAAGCATACACAATACTCAAAAATGAACTTTTATAATTGTATACTTTATTAATGTAAGATTTGTTGGACAAAAGTAAAGTAATTATGATCCTGATTCCCAATATAAATTGTAAATAAAAATTGTTCATATGTTTTGTACAAAATAGACTGCATATTTTAGATCAAAATAATAATATAATATAAATTTAATTTTTCCAACTTTTTTAAATTAGTATAACCTATACTCACATGAAATAGGAAGATATTCTATTGAAAATAATAAACATTCATTCCTAAATTTTCTAATCCATGTTTTTTTTCTTGTTATAAAATTATGAAGAAATTAAAATTAAAGATATTAAAAAAACAAAATAATGAAATCTAGGTTTTTTGCTTCTATAGATATTGTTTTCATAGAATGTTATTTAGTGAATTAGGTCGAAAATTATCGTAAGAAGGGGGCTTGCAAAAACATAAAAAATTTATTTATTAGTTGAAATATTATCAGTTCAGAATAAAAAGATACCCCTATATTGGCAAATCTTTACAATAAATTTAATATATATTTATTAAATACTTTTAAACAATGCTGGTGTCCATAAATAAATAATTTTAAAATTTTCTGCTTATTAGAACATCTTTCAAAAGGTTTAAATGTATTGAATGTGCAAATTTAGATTTTTGTATGAAAGGCATAAAGTGTATCTATATTTATACAGATATTTAAACCTAGTTTCATTTTATTTCTCAGTTTCTTAATATAGAAGACATAAAAGTTCCAAAAAAAATTATCGTAGCATTAGATTAACTTTTTTAGTTTACGGGATAAATTTAGTCTAATAACATAAACACACATATAATCTATGATATTAAGCTATTCTTACATCAAAAATGCAATTTAGAGGAAATATATTTAAAGTCTTGCAAATATCGATCTAAAAATATAGATTAGGAATATATTGAAATTATCGTAGCTTATTGAATATTACCAAATAACGCATCATCTTGTTTTCTATTTTACAGACGACTTTATTTCATCTGATTACAACCGGGTTTTCTTATTTTCTATGAAATGTATGTAATACTACATTATGACTGTTCTTTGTAGTATCGATGGCAAGATAAATAAATTGAAGTATCAAATCCAGATAACTACTACCTTGATGTATTTATTTTAATATCAATAAAATATAACCGTAGAATAAAACATATGTTGTTTTAATACAATAATATCATTTCGACCGAGATTAGCAATCTATCATAATGTAGAAAGCATTTTGGGCATGAAAAGTATAGAAAGCCAAAGAAGGCCCAGATTATATATTTTATGATTTAAAGAAAGAATCTTTCCGCAAAAATTTAAAGGCTAAATTTATACAAATATCTATACTTACTCAACTGAAAATGTTGGAATCATGTGCATAGTTATCAGCTCAAAGCAATATGGTTACTTCGAACCATAGTACAAATATTTTCACGTACAAATATCAAAATATAATACTATGGTTATTTGGATTCAATTACAAGCTTCAAAAACAAATTCGGCTCATATTTTCAAAGTGTATTATGGAACTAGTAAAAAATTTTAATGATCATCTTAAAAACTAACTCTTTTGAATCAAATCAAAGAGTACGGATTAAGGTATTTAACTTACATTGAATTGATTTACGCATTATAAGTAGAAAATTTGTTTTTTAAAAATATATTAATGACCATCACAAAAACTCAAATATAAAAATATTTTGGCATGAGTTAAGGATGTTTTGAAATTTTTAAAAATCACTAATTATAGAAGATATTACGATGATAAAATGTTCTATGAAATAAAACATAATTAAAAAATCGTAAAACATTAAGGTACTATATTTAAATGGAACATAGCTCAATCAAATCTCTAATATGTAAAAAAAATATAACAGGTGAACATAGTATACCAAGCTAATAAAATCCATTTGTTTCGAAGAGGCCTAAAAATACATCTTTAACTTATAATGTTGCAGAATGCTTACTTTAAAACACCATAAATTAATATCAAACTTTAATTATCGTCTTAATTCTATATATAAATACGAGATGACCTCAAAGCACGATTACAATTTCCAACAAATGTTAATGATCACATTTTAATTTTTGTAAATATGAAAAAGATAATAATATATAAAATTAGCAAATTACTTAATTTATCTAGATATGAAGTTGTTAATTATATTCACTTAATTCTAGGAACAGCATCTGTTGTATCATATAAATTTAATTATTCAAGCTATCTACAAGCATCAATGAATGATAAAAATGGCAATAAAAATTTTATAAAGGTTTTAACGAACTTTATTGTATAGGATTGCTGAAAATACTGTTTTTAGGTGTGTTTAGAAAGATATAAACGACAAATCTATGAGTTCGTGCTCAAAATTTCAATTTTAACGTAATTTTTTACAGAAAAATTAAAGAAAATTTGTAAATTTTATTTAATAAAATTTTATATTAAATACTTATGAAAAAATGACTTAATAGACTGAAATTATGTTTAGAACAACCTTAGGAAATAAAATTATATATTTATTTTTTTGTTTATCATCAGTCTGTATTTTTTGGAGAAAATTTTATTATTTTATAAGTAAATGTATTTTTTTACACTAAGTTCTTAGTTTTTTATAGACTTTTTCGGTTATAAATTCATAAATACCCAACATAATTGTAAATCTTTTCTTATACTAGAATCTATATAGTTAAAATACCGTAAATGTTATTGAAAATCTGCTTGGAAGTTAACTAATAACCTAGGAAAATACTTTACATACATAGAATATATTAGACTGTCTTCTCTTATTTGAAAATAACTATTGATCATGAAATATCAAAAACAATACGGTTTCTTGCTAAATTTATATTTTTTATATATCATTTTCAATAAAAAGATCTATTGGTTTTTTATAAGATTTATACTTATTTTATGAATGAATGTGTTCATAGCTTTTGAATTGCAACTTAAAGCGAGATTCTAATAATTCCTGTTAAAAATCACCTATGTGAATACTGTTTCCAATTAAATAAATAATAGATCTTGAACTATCAGCGCGTACTTATACGCAATTATTGATCGTTAAAAAAAATTTGCAAGACTAGCATTTTTTTATTTTTTTTAAGCGCAACTTTAAAATATATACTGCGAAAATTTGTAAATAAGGAAACTAAACGCATGCAATTTCACATTTCCAATATACTTTTTATGCATAAAGACATCATTTGGAATATTTTTATACTAATGTATCCTATTTTATCTATAAATTCAACTTTTTGTTGCACGCTAACAGTTATGTTATCTCAAACAGTCAAATTTAAAAGAAAAGAGTATGATGAAAATCTAAAGGATGTAATTTTCGCTTCCTTATATGCATTATCTAATTTTACGTTTATTCATAAAGGTGGAATATGAAATTTTAAAGAATTTTACTACTTCTGAAGTGCACTGAACTATCATATTCAATTTCTCTTTTTATATTTTTTGTAATTATTTACAATAAAAAAATATTATCGTCATTGTGAATAATAAACTTGCTTTGTAGCGATGCAAAAAAGCTATAAATATTTATTTCCCATGATAAGAGCGTATACATATATTCGTATAAAAATTTGCGTATTTAGTTGAGACAAGTATACACTAGTATAGTTAAATGGTTTGAATTTTTTACTGCGTATATCATAGATTATGAATGAATTTATAGGTTATACACACAATAAAATCACAAAAAATCTTTGCATCGATTTAGTATATGCGTATAATGAAAACAATTTTTTAATGATTGTCCATAAATATTAAATATAGCTATATAATTCCTTTAATTATATATTTTTTTCTGTAATACATAGAAAAATATAACATTTTAATTCTATTAATTTAATTAGAATGATTTAGGCGGCATTTATATGAATTCTAATATGCTCAAATTGTAGCTGCGTTAAAAAAGCAATTTTTCATATCTATTCTAACAAAGAGAATAATAATTCGAATGATTTTTTATTTGCTTTGAGATGCGATTATATAAAAATACAACACTTTGAATCATATCATATCATGATCTTAAAAAATAAATATACAATCTTTGCGCATTTCTTGTGTTTATTGCCTAAAAAGATAAAAATAAAACACTAGCATACAAATATTTTCGGAAACAATTTTCCAAAGTTTTTTATCGGTAAATTTATATATTTATTAAGCTTGAGAACTTAATAATCGAAATATATATAACGATTTTTAGGGGTTCGATTTAAGAAAAAACAACAGTCAACAGAACATCTATTTGTAGAATATTTTGTGTGTGCAGTATTTTTAACAAATTTTTAACAATGATACAATAATCATATTGCAAATGAACAAAAAAATTTTAATTTATATTTTTTTGATACACTCTTCATGATATTGCTTGAGTTTTTTTCTGCAAGCTGATGATCTTAATTCATTTGAACCCTTTTTTGTATATTCTAGGACTCTCTTAAGACGCTACTTCTTTTTGTGTCATTATCAAAACAAAGATATTATACATTCATGTGCTAGATTTATATATAAAGAAAATTGTAATATATTATAAAGATAATAAATTTTATTCAGCAAAAAATAAAATATTAAAAACTAAAAATATAAGTGTTATTTTTTTTATGATATAAAAAAATCATTTTATTTTTACATATTGAAGATATATTTGTTTATAATCTTTTAACTCGAATGATATCAATAAACTATATCTAAAAAAAAATCCAAGATGTGTTATGTATTTATGATAATATAAAAATAAAAAATGTTTATGATCAAATAAAATAATGATTTATAATAGATATAAACCTACAAGAATCTCTTTCGATGGCTATAATTACAATAATATTGCAGAATAATAATGAAGTCGACATTATCTTAGAGATAAAATACTTTAAGATTATTCCATTCAGATTTGTTTTCATGACCTAAGATCTTCTAGGATAATTTATCAGAATATATATCATACAGAATAAAAGCATGCAAGGATACAAACTATGTATATTAAATGGTTTTTAAATAATATTTTTGCTAAAAACTACATTGGTAAAGCATAATAACTAACAAAAAAACTCTAAATACAATTTAAAATAGTATACTAGGTATTTTAATATGAAATCAAAAGCACTTAAAACATTTAATACTTATAATTTGCAAATAATAGTATAATTTTGTCGTCAACAAAAAGTTTGTATAAGTACTAAAAAAAATTTACAATTCATATAAACACCACTAATACCAAAAAAATTAAATCTTAATAAAATAGTATTATACACAAAAATAAATTTTAGCTTGAATAAGTTCTTTTTGAAGTGAATCTAGAATGCATAGAAATATAAATTTAGATCTAGCAATTTATGCATTTTAAAAGTAATTAAATATATTAGTTTAATTATATAAAAAAATACTTATTTTGTGCATCAGTGTATGGAATATCCTTCGAAATAAATATCTCGATGTTACTCTTTTATTGAAAAAGTTAGTCGAAAGTTTATTTTACATTAAATAAATAAACAATAAAAATTTTTTGCGATTTTTAAAGACAAATGCCTTTTATGAAAATCATTTATGTAATTTTTTTTACTAAATATATTGTTTTTTATATATCGGTGTTTAAAGTATTTAACAACTATAGTAGTCATGCAAAATTATAGGTTCGTATACCAATTTTTATTGTAATTTGTATTTTATTACAAGAAAATATGAAATAGTAAGATTTCGCTTTAATTTTCACCTATAAATAAAGATCTAATAATTTATGCCATTATGTCTAATTTTCTTTTATTACCTACTTTTTGGTCCTTATAATTTTATATAATTTTTGTGTTTTCTTGTTAATTTAAGCTTTGATAATCAATAATAAATTTTGTTAATAATTCACATATGATTATAAGTAGTTGGGCTTTTAGTATACCCTTAGATATAAATTTAAATATTGATGATGGAATATACAAAAATGGGGTACTTTCAATATATTCATTGTTAAATAATTAAGTATATCGAAGGAAAACTGTTATTATATAGAGTGGCAATATTAAATGCTTTTTTAACAATTAGTTTAGCGTAAAATCGATTGTATGCAACCAACAATAATTTATATATTTTCTTTATGCAATTTCTATCTTTTTGATGTTTTTATATTGTAGATCTAATAGTAAAGAAGCCTAAAAGTTCTTAAAAATTTTCTGTGAAATTATAGCTTCATGCATATATTGAAAAAAAAATTTTAAATTTATGATGAATCTGACAAACTAAGTTTATTATAAACAGAAAAATTATGAACAATTTACTTAAAAAATAAAGCATATAGGGTATTTCGTAGGTATGATATATTTTTACATTCGAATAATAAATAATGAGAAATAGTTTTGTTCGATAATCTTAATCGAAGAAATATTTAAAAGAAATTTTGGTGATGTAAACAACATTATATGTATTTTAAAGTGTATCAGAAGCATTTTGCAATATATATCTAGCCTTTCAATTAATTATTATTAGAAATACAAAAGAAGGTAAAAAACTTGATTAGGTTTAGGTTTATTCCTTAAAATAAAAATCCCAATAATTATCACAATAATAAAAATACCATATATAATTTGGGTATATATATGATAATATAAAAGGTTTATTATTTAAAAATACTTAAATTTTACACGTTACGAGGTATCAAATTATAAATTAAAATCAAACCTATACTATATACATATTAAGGTCTGTAGGCCAAAAGATTTCATTAAAACGATTAAATTGTTTTTATTTCTGTTTAACCAATATTTTTAGCATCCTTGATTATATGATTATGCGAAAGAAATCTTGTTTTAACATGATGTATAATGAAAGCATTTAAGGCTACAAGTATTTCTACAATTGGTAGATGTTATGGATAAAAAACATTCATACCAAGAAAAAAAACAAAAAATATATATGAATGCCATGATTTTCTACACATAGATACAATATTATAAAAATGCAATCGAATACTTCAAAGATAGATAATAGATAGCTGAAGCTACAAAATACGAAATTTAAAAGATATAAAAGAAAATTTAATATCTTTTAATTTGGTTTTCTGTAAAAAAGAAATAATATCATTCTAATATACTGACAATATAAAAAATACAATTAAATTATTCTAAAATACTTTTTTTATACTCAACAAGTTTGTCTTTTGAATATACAGATTTTATAGTCTTATAGATAATATTATTACAAATGTTAATAAAAAATACAGCAACTGATGATCGAATTTATTCATGCGTGAATTAAAAGCTCTATTATATAAAAACGTGTCTAGTCGTATATTACTTTATAAACCAGCCTAAAAAAGATGTTATCCCATTTAATATAATTTTAAACTAGCATACTACATATATCGTATGTTGTCTTTGTTGTTAAAAATAACTCTTTATGCGTTTACAGAATAAATCTGGAGTTATGGCATTCAATTATCAGATTTCATGTTTTCATTTTAGATAAAAGATATTATACCTCTTTTGTATGCATTTTTAAGCTCATATAAGATTCACAAATATGACATTTTTTATATCTATCAGTTTAAATTAGTCCGTTAATATATTTGGCATCAATTCTTTTGCGGACAGAATCAATCATATTAAAAAAAAATTGGCTTATCATATAGAATATATTTCATATATGTTAATTCTATGATAAATATATGTAGAATAACATATTACAAGCTATTAAAAACACATGTAAAAACATAAAAATACGAAAAACACTTAGACAACTTTGAATTAAATAATTAGATGATTTTCAAATATATTAAATATGTTAATAAGAAATATAATTTTTTTGGTAAACCTAAATTTTGTGCCAAAATATATAAGCTAAGAAATTATAATATGCTTTTAAATTTAGTTGACCAAGTAATATTTATTTATGGGTTAATTTTCTTTTTATTATTTAAACTATTTAGACGTGGTGAACGTGTGGGAAATTTTGCACAACCTCTTGATTCATCTTTTGCCACATTCACCTGTTCTATATATCAACTGCACTTTTTCTCTCAAATGAGATGAGTTCAAGTGTCTTGCGGAGTGTGTGAGATTACATGTATGCTTCTACATCGTCCGGGATTTTTAACTCAATAACAGTTGACGTAGTAAAATAATGATTCTGTCAAAATATTTTCTTGCTTATATTTAGCTTAGAAAATCTAAAATTTCATTTTTTTTATGCTCAAAATAGTTTTCATCAAAGTATATAAGCCACTTTGACAACTTAAAATGTATCGTATATCAATGTAAATACCATGAATCTATTAAAATGTGTAAATACATAACAAATAAATCATCTTTCTGTTTACAACGATATGAAAATAGCAATTGTGCATTAAAAAGCCCTTGAATTTTAGTTACAAAAGTATGAAAATCTTTTGTTATTAAATTTACACTATTCAAATATCTTTTGAATTTTTGCGAAAAAAATTATATAATTTTTGAAAACAAAGCTACCTATTTATTTTTTGGTGCTACTTTTCTGCTTTTCAACCCGAGATATTTGAGTTTACATATAACATCTAAGCATCGCATAACATAATAAATGTTTTTAAATAAATAATAAGAAATAAAAGTCTAATTTTGCAAAAAAAAACATATAGTTAAATACAAACAAGAAGTAAAAAAAGAGTGCCGGTCGTATATAAAATGAAGTCTTTTTTTAAACTCTCAATTACTACATTTTATAGTGCAGAATAATTCTCGTTTTGTAAAAAAAAACGCCCGCTGAACTTCCAAAACTTAGTTATAATTGTTTTTTTGTGTATTTATTTCAATGTAATTAACATGTATTGTAATATCTTCACTATATTTATCCAACTATTTCTTTCTTTGTTCTCTAATATGCTCTAAAATTGTTTCGCCTGGTGTTATTTCTTACAATATTACGTATATAGAGATATTTTACTAACAAATCTAGGAATTCACAGTTGTATATTTATATTAACATCTTTATTAAATGATCTTTTTCCAATAAAATATATGAAATTCTAGATATCTTTGGGTAAAACTTTTACGGATAAAAATTGCATGTAGTACATTATTCATTTTTTTTAATTCATAAATGTATACTATTAGAAAATTATTAATAATTAAGTATAACAAATCCCGTTTTTTGTGATATTAATCAAAAAATTTGCTTGTGGAACAAGTATAGATATAAAAAAATATAGCTAAACTAGATTTGTATAAAACCGTCATGGAATTATATTTCAGCTTGCCATTTCATCTACAAAGAAAACTGAATCAAGCAATTGTTTTTTTTTCACTATTAAGTAAAGGAAAAAATGCACTTAAACTCTAAAAATAGTTAACCTTTATAATATAAAAAACATAATTATATCAAGAAAAGAATAGAATATCTAAATTAATTACCATCAAAATATTAAATAATCTATTTTTTGCAGCTTTCGGGCTTTTATGCTGTACAAACACTATAAAATATCTTTCCCATAGAGAAATCTTTATATATTTTAGTAAAACATGAGAGACTCAAATATCCATAATATTAGATTAACTATGTTGTTTTTGTTTCACACATTTTTCATAAAAATAAAAATATATCTAAAAGATCAACTATTAGTACAAATTCTTTTTCTTTGGCATTCTCAAGAAGACGTTTTTTTATGACTAAATACTAAAATTTTACCCTAAGTGTTCATTTACGATCAAACATTAATTTTTGTAGAACAATTTATATTAGACACTAGAAAACGATACATTTTTAAAGCTCTTAAAAGGTTTTTTTTGATATATTTTAAAATGAACTATCAGCTAAATTCTATATATTTTTCTTATTAAAAATTTTTTTCAGAGAAGCTTAGTTCACAAATATATGACATATAAGCACAAAAAAAATTAAAATTGATATCGCTCCTCCTGAAGCGATTTTAGCACTGTAAATTGGAAAAACTATGGAAGAGTAAGCATTTATCTTAAATGGAAAGACGATTATATAATTTTAGTATATCACCTCTGCCGTAATAATCGTAATATTGGAAATTCGCATTGGTAATATTTTATAAATATAATAAAAACATAATTATCAAAAAATTCATAGAGGAACAAAATTTTTGTTTTTATTAGATAAATTTTTGTTTTGATATATATTTATTATCATATATAGATAAGCTAAACTTATTTCTTTATATGATGTGTTTTGTAGCGTGTTGATCAATGAATATTTGTATATCACATGGCCCAATGTTAATTATATGAAATCATAATGGTTAAAAACAATTCTAGTAACATTATTACTATAATAAAATCACGACAAACATGTGTGTAATATGCTCTATTTATTATACAAGCTTCAGATAAAAATCTAAATGTCCATATATAAGAAAGTAATACTGTATAAATACCACGATCTTCTTAAATTGAAAATTCTATATATTAATTTATATAAAAAGGATTTTATACATAGATATTACAAAGAGTGTTAAATACTAGAAAAATAGAGTTGATGGAAATAAAACTTTAGAACTAAATTGTGTTATGAAAAGTAACAAATATGTAAAAAAATTGAGGATATAATGCATAAAATAAGGTTGAAATTGGATATAATTTTTATATGATGTTTATGATTTTTTTCTTATTTTCAAACTAGAATGTTTTGTTCTTTAAGAGTTTTATGCGCATATATTTAATAATGCGACTGTGGTTAAAATAGATCAACCATGTAATAATACTAAATACTACTTTATTATATGTTAAAATTTTATTTTGCAGCTAAATGGCTACTTAGCAAACGAATGAATATTTTTATGTTATTTTATGGCGTATTTTGCTTCTTATATTGGGGATCACCCGAACTTATATATGAAATTATCATATAACGATTAAACAATGCTAATTCCTATCGAGTCGTGTTCTATGTTATAATAGATATTGTCATAAATTTTTTTGGCGATCATTTATGTTTATATTTTATCTAACGAGCAAGTAGACTATGAATGTATAATTAGGGTAAATAATATGCTATAGTTTTGCATGTTTATCTTAAAAAAATAGAGTAACGATTAATTATTAAATATATTATTATTCTTTTTGCAATTTTGGTTATATTTGGGAAAAAAATACAAATTTTGCATTTTGTGCTCTTAATGAAAACCTAACATACAATGAGACATGTATTGCACAAAAAACATGATATAATGTAATACTATATCTTATATTTCTAATGTGAAGCCAATGAATAATTTTTTCTAGTAGCGAAAAGCGCCTTAATTTCTATATTTGCAATTTTTAATGCAAAGAAGTACGTCTATATAATTAAAATATGGAATTTACAATGTACCTCAAAATCGAAAATGACTGAATAAATGTTCAATGTATTATTATAGCATGTGTAAATATTTTGACTTATAAAATTACGCAAGAATGATTTAATGTAGAAACTGATGTCGCTTTCTAATGTGTTGATTTATTTATCCCATATTCTTTGTGAGATAATACTTTATTACAATGTTTGCAGCATGAGTTATGCACTGTAAAGATCAAACGCATCTAGTTCTTATAATCTTTTTATATAAAAAATTTGTATTAAATGAGTAAAAAAATCATAAACGTTCATTCTAAAGTATCAAACAAGATTTGATCTCTATAATTTTTACAGCGAAAAAATAAGATCTTAAATTATTTTTTATTGATAAAGACTTTGCACATATAACACCTGTAATTTATTATCTTTGGTGCTACTATATGTACTAGTCTAATTATACATAAATTATTTTTCGAATTTGCCTATAGAAACCAATCTTCTTTATCATTCTCTAAAGATATTTTTTTCATGTAGATATTTTTTTTCTTTATAAATAATTATGATTCAGTTTGTTTACCATCAAACTATCTTAAAAATTCATTCGTTCATGCATTAATTAAAGATAGGATCATATCATAGCATTTAAGTATATATATTTAGCACATGCTCTAAACACGTGTATAATTATAAAAATAATAATAGCAAATTTTTTAATCACAGGAATACCTAAATTCTGCTGCATCTGTCTACTTTTGTTCGTATGTAGATGCAAAATTATTTATTGATCATTTATTCGAGCACTAAAATTGACTTTAAACAACATGAAGATTCTAAATTAAATGAATAATAAATTTTGTGCTGTTATGCAATTATTTGCGGAATTTTGCATATTCTGCATTTTTAAAATACAACATAAAACGAAATCTAGTGCAATTTTCGATTAATTGAAGAACTGGAAATACTTAACAAAGAATTCAAAATTATAATTCTCTATTGAATTTCGTAAAATGTGCATTATTATTACCCTCATAGTCTTTGAATAATTGATTTTAAGCAAGAAATTCCATAAGTTTGAACTATGAAAAGTAGAATTTTTCTTTTTATATATATTTGAAACTTGATATTTCAATTTTTTTGAATTTGTATATTAACAAGAGCAGAATCATCAAGCCAACAAAATGGATAAAGAAGGCGTTTTCTTTTTTTAGTCTGGAAAGAAAAGCAGGGAATTTAATGTATTTCTAGAATAAAATTGTCAAAAAAATATATGTTATCTGTTCTATGGAAGAATTCAAAACTTCCTAAGACTAAATATAGGAAAAATGAAAATTTAATGAACCCATCAATTAGAAAATTCATTACGTTCTTAAACCATGCAGTTTTATTTATTAAATCTAAAAGATTTAAATTTTATTATATATAATCGTATTTTCCTCAAGCTCAACTTGCTTGGTCGGTGTGAACTGCATATTTATACTAAAGGCTATTTTTTGTTTCTTCGAAGTGTTCACCAATATATCTCTTACTAGCGCTACCTTTAAATCTTGGTTACACACTCAATTCCTACGTTTGCATGTAAGCTACGACCATACAAACCATCAGTGTTAATTTTTGGGGAAAAGCAAATTGTGATATATATTTTTTATTTCTTAATTTAACCGCAATACACCGACGAACGCCTTATATCTTTTGATACGTAATTTTAATGGTAAATATACACAAATTTGATGTATATAAATCAAAAATAAACCATAATGAAAGCATCTGTCTAATTAATTAATATTGAATATTTCACACAAATAGTTTTGCTGCTGAGTTTGCAGTGTATTTGTCTCTATTTATATTTGAGATCTTAGTTGAAACTAACATAATTGGTATTTCTTTGCTATTGTGTATGATTTTGAAAAAATTTAATTTAATAAAATATAAGTTATTGGCTATAAAATGCATCCAAATCCATATGTTAGCAGTTAACGATAGATTAATACATAAAAATTATTTTCTGGGGAAAAACACTAATAGCTCCATTATAGTAATTATAGCATAACACTAAAGCAGAATTCTAATTAAAAGCATTTGTCAAGAAATCGTTTATGTTTATATTGCGGATAAATTAAAAAAGAAATAAAATGTAAATAGAAAGTATTTGATATGAAAATTCTTTATTAATTGTTCTATGTAATGAACTCAAGCCGCCTATGACACAATATAGAGTTATAAAAACTTTATAAACACATTAATGTCAATAAGATTTTTAAATTCGCATAAGATCATTGACTATAGCCTTTTCTAATGCATATTTAAATAATTAAAAAAAATTTTAACATCAATTTAGCATATAAAAAATTAAATGAATAACTTTTTTTGTTAAATTTTTTTTTTCTGCTATAAAAAGGTATCCGGCTATATAAGAAATGATCTAGTAAGATATAAATATTGAAGATAATTTATATCGCATAGTAAATTTCAGTTAAAAAAAGTATTTTTTTTTTAAATTTAGAAATAATATTATATGACTAAAATTCCGATTTGTAAAAAGGTGAATGTTAAGAATTTCAAGCAACAAATATAAGATTTAAAAAATCAAATATTAATGCAATTAGCATAACTTACTATACTAATCCAATTGCACAGACCACAGCTATTCACTTTTTATGCAAATTACTGCAAAAATAAGCTAATCAATTGACAAAATACCTTTTGATATATGTATAAAATATTAAGTAAATTTATCAGTTGATTTTTTAATTTTTAAAAACGTAAAAATTCTATCAAACATATAACTATATATTTTTTTTAGAAAACACATATAATTTACTTACTCATACAATATTCTCGATTTATTTAAATGTGCAAACATGAAATTTTAAAAAAGTCAAAACAATTTTAATAGGATTTATATCTTTTCTACAGCATTTGTAGGAAAAATATCTTTATTTTATGATTTTAATATGAAAACGACAAAAATATGTGAAAATTCCAATATTTTTATTTTATCATAAATTCTATAAATCGGGTAGATTGTTTGTTTCTGGGAATTACCGTTATTTATATTTAAACTATTAAATATATATAAAATATCTATTCTCATTACCATAAAGTAGATTTAACATAATATTAATATAAGAAGAAGCTATATTAATGGGAATCTTTATATCTTTTTAAACTAATATTTTCCCGGTTTTATCTAAAATATATATTTATCTATAAATTTATGATAAACAGCTTTTTGCGGCACTATTAAACTTTATTCTGATTTTAATGATATTTTAATGCTTTTCACCGATTGCATTTTCATAGCTCTATTTGAGATGAACATAATTTTCACCATATACACTAAAACATCTTTTGGTGATAACCACTCATGTTTTTATTATATAATTTTAATAATGCATATATAATAAACCTCTTCAATAAAAATATTGATAATATAAACTTCATTAAATATAGACTTATAAAAATGCCTATATACGAATTCTATTAAGAATAATCAACGAATGTTCATCTTATTGGATTTTACCATACTTTATTTTTATTCATATCAGTTAATAAAAAAGTATTGTTACTTAAATTCATTTTTTTCGTTCTTAAAAAATCTTTTATACCCTAAAAGTCATTTTTAAAATTGTTTCCATCAACTTCATCCGATATTCGATTGCATTCAGTTCTAAAATTATTAATTTAATTTCCATTGTTTTTCTATTTATTCATAGATTATAATACCTATACTTGAAACTTGTATTTTTAATCTGAGATATTTTGTGCCGAAGCGTAATCCCTAAAAAAATAGATTTAATGTATATGATTGATTCGATCAAATTAAGCAAGCGTTAAGGTGCTTTTATTTGCGTAAATCATAGTTATTATTTATAATAGCAGCATTTCCTTGGATTTTTAAGTTTTATTTATGCGCGGTATATTATTTTCATAATAAAAAATTAAAAAATAGTTTTATTGGGAATCCCTTTTTTGAAACGAACCTCTAATTTTGGAAAGAAGTGCGAAGCTGTTGTTAATTCAAAGTGGGGAGAACGATGATGTAAGCATCAGCTATAGGCTTTTTAACTCTATCATATGCATTACAAATATTCTTCTCTGTGCATCTGTAAGATATCTGTCCCAGTAATTGCATTAAAACATAACAAAGTGTACAATAAAAAGAATAAAATTAAGCCTGTGCTGCTTGGATTGCTTGAACTTTACATAGAAAGAAATATAAAATTTGATGTTTATGACATGATCAAAATAAATTTTTGTGATTGTCATATATTATATGTGTATAAAATGAGCAACTGTTATTAATTTTGTTTGGCAAAAAGTACTTACATGTTTCTTTAATTGATAGCAAGGAAACGAATGATAAAATAAAAATACCAAAGACAAATAAATACAACAGTATCACCTGTGATCTATATGTTTTTCTCGTGTGTCGATTTCGGGAAATTTTTTATATCGAAAAGGTCAGTTTATGGTTTTAAATGTTATTATATCAATATAAGTGATCTTTAATTTGGGATAAAAAAAAGCAAAGTTGAATTATTTAAATTCCATCCCATGATCAATAGTAAATGATATAAAAGATTTATAAGTAAAATATCAGATCTCTGTCTCTTTCCGAAAAAAAAATGTTATTTTTTATATCCTATCGACGTCAACGAAGTTCGTTATATGTTTAAAGCCTTTATAATTAGCTAGTAACGCATTTTGCTCTCCATGAATTGTTTCAAAGCTTAATAATTATTTACATTGTTTACTTGTATAGAGATAGCAATTCAAGAGATAGATATTTCAATATTTTAAAACCCGTAAAAGTTATTTTAACGTATAATTTGTGCATCAGTCTTCGGTAGTTTAATATTTTCAAACAATATTAGGCGACATTTTATACATCCCTTCACCCATTAGCTGCATATAAAAATTTACTTTTAGAAAAATTAAATGTATTAAATATCTAGTTCTTATTTCGTATGTTTGATTCATCTGGTTTTTGTACTTAGATGATGATAAAAAAAATTGGTTTATTTTGTATTTTATTTATAATAGCTGTTATTTAATAAATATACATTGATTTTAATTCGAGCCCTATATACATCTTAATCAGAATATCGAATTCGAGAAATATTAAAAAAATATATTTCTTGTACTAATATTATTTTACACTTGAAATGCACTGAAAATTATGTTCCATATACAGATGCATATTATATAAAATATTATTTTGTAGTCCAGCCTTCGTTGATCTTCTTAAACTTCGTTCTCTTTATAAAATTATTGAATTCAAATATGAAATAATATACCACCAAAAAACGTAAAAAAATTAGTTCTAGAAATATCGTGTGCTCAGTTCTTATCTAATGCTATTATCAATTACCTCAACCCCATTTTATATCTTTGGTGATGACGACGAACGTGTAAACACACACAAGAAATATGCATAACTAAAACAGTCTCAAATATGCGGTCTACCTAAAGAAAAGTAGAGCAAATGAGATTAAAATTTCGAAAACATTTAAAACACATCTAAGTCTATAATTTATATGACGTGAAACAGAGAAATCACAACCAAATCAATATAAGAGAAATATTAAGAACCATTTTATTTTACGTTTAAGATAAATGCTTACATATATAAGTGTAAAGAAAAATATTTGTATGTCACCGTATCGGGATTCGTAATAAGGGCAATTTTATCAAAACTAAGGAATATAAGGAGATATAAAAAAAGATATGTTGAGTCGAATTCGATTTAATAGATTAAGTAACTTGTATCTTCAGAATAAAATGATATATAGTAAATAAATGCAATTTACTAAATTATTCCATCACATGCTAAAGAATGTCGTATTAAACGTTTCTTAATTTATTTTGAATTTATGAAAATTATATGAAAGTGCAATTATAGACTTTTTACTTATAATTAGGCATGTCTGCATTTTTATGCACATTTTCCCCCGATAAACATGTTTTATTTATATAAATCACCTCTATGAATTCTCTCTATATTTCTGATACATATTTTTTTCTCTGTTTCTAAAGTATAAACAAAAAAAACCCACTTGCATATATTTATTTATGAGTTGATTTTCTTTTTATCAATTTTATCTATTTAGACGTAGTCAGCCCATTGGGAATATTTCACAACACCTTACGGTATCTTTTGGCACCTTCGCTGATCTATCTTCGCCAACTGCTCTTCTTCTCTCAAATGAGATGAGTTCAGGTGTCATAAATTAATGTATTAAACATAAACAAATATAAAAATCCATCATATTCAAATATTCTTATATAAAAAATGCAATTTGAAGAAATAAAATTTTTCTCGTGTTTAAAACTGCAATATAAATATAGATTGAATATGGTTTAGAGATGTCATGACATTTGGGAAATTTCATAAAATTACAGATCAATCTTGTTGTCCATTTTAAAGAAAATTTCAGCCATCGCATTATAACCAGGTATGCTATCAATTCATAATAAAAGATACAAAGTACTATACCTATAACTGCTCTTTGAAGTATCTATGACAATAAGTATAACATGAAGGATTAAATTGAGTAAACTGCAATAGTGATACTTTTATTTTAATATCGATAAGATGACACCGTAAAATTAAATATATCGTGTCTTAATACAATAAATATCTAAATATTCTATTTATATTAAATGTTGACACAAGATTTCAAAATATATTGCCACTCAAGATTATCAAATTAATATAATAGAAAGAGTGATAAGCACAAAAAGATTAGAAAGCCAAAGGGGGCCTAGATTATATATTTATAGTTTAAAGAAAGAATCTTTCACCAAAATATCAAGACTAGATATATTCATTATCTATACTATTCGACTAAAAAATATTGAAATCATGTGCATAGTTATCAGCACAAATAAATATAGTTACTATACTATATAGCACAAATATTTACACATAGAAATATCTAAATAAATACTATGGTTATTCGGATTTGTTTTGAAGCATCAACAACTCATATGACTCATATTCTAAACTTGCACTGTAGAACTATAAATGTATCAAAATAATCATTTAAAAATATACTCTGTGATTCAATTCACAGAGAAATTATATCCTGTAAAATTTATATGGGATTGATTTAAGCATATTAACTGAATAGTGTTGTTTTATATTTATATTAATAACTATAACGAAAACTCAAAAGAAAAAAATATTTTGGCATTAATTAAGGTAAATAAGAAATAATTAAGAATAACTTGTAATAGAAGATACTTTTTTGTTAAATTTTATAAAAATTTATAAAATAACGACTGTAATAGGTAAACATAATTATTGAGCAAGCATAAAATAAAAGATCAAATATATAGAAAAAAAAATATAAGTTGATGATAATATAATAGAACAATATAATCCACTAAGTTTTCAAGATGCCCGAAATACATATTCATCTTATAATGTGACTGGATTATTGCTATAAAACACCTAGAAATCAAGATAAAACCAAGATAATCGTTTAAACTCATAGATAAATACGATAAAATCTCAATGTATTTATATGCTTTTTAAAAAGGTTCAAGATCAGATTATATAGATGTGCTGCATAAACATATGGTTATACAAGAATAAACCTAATTTTCTAGTTAGCATAGTCTTGCATTTTTTCTTTGTGTTCACATGTTCTTAGTTATCGCATCTGTTGAAATCCTTGGATATTTAATCGTTCAAGCTATATAAAAGTATAAATGAATATAATAAATGTAAATTATATTGTTAATAGTTATAAAATACTTAATTATGTACAATGCAAAGAAACAAAGACGGTTCGTACGAGTGTTTGGAATCTACATAAACTAAAAAACTTTAAATTATAAATATTACACCAATAAAATAGATTATTTTAATACCAAACAATGTTTTTATTCAAAATAATTGAATCAAATATATGATCGCATTTAATAAAATTTTATAATTAATTCTACTGGAATTATGGATAAAAATGAAATGATATAAAGAACGAATTTTGCAGAAAAATTTCTGATTTTATAATTTCTGTTTATGAGAATCATCTATATTTGTTGGTGATAATTTTGGTGTTTTCTTGGTAAAGGTATTTTTTTACACTGTGGTTTTAGTTTCTTATGGGACTTTTTGAAGGTTTATTTTTGTATTCCCGAAAAATTGTATGAATGTTTTTCTGTAGTTTAATCTGTATAGTTTACAAAATTTCGTATATAGCGCAAAATATTTCTATAAATTTACATATTACCTAGCGAAATATTTTTCATACACATAATATATATGACAACCACCTGAAGATCTATTGATATCATTAACTAATGGATTCTATTCTAAATTTATATTTTATGATATATATCATATTCTCATAAAGAAACCTTGGCTTTATGTAAGATTCTTAGTTAACTATTTGTATCTGTAATTAATTATGCCTTTGTAGTAACTAACTGGATTAGATATTCTAAAAGATTTTTATTCACAACTATCTAAGTGGAAAAGGTTTCCTTCGAAATTATAAACGGCTCTAAAATGACAGTGTATATGATTAAGCATAATAAATATTTAAAAATGTTTTTTTATGTTAGATATATAGTAATTTATATGATAAGCAAAATTCTAAAATATAAAAAGCATATTTGAATAGTCAAAATAAACTTTAAAATATCGCAATCTTAAAAATATATATAAAACGACAGAATTAAAATTTCATATTTTTTTATACTATGGCATGATGTTAGATTTATAAAATCTTACATATTGTGGCATACTAACAGTTTAATTGTCCTTAAACTATAAAATTCAATTAAACGATTTTGAAAATGACTATAAAATGTAATTTAAGGCAAATTTGATTTTATATATCAAATTTTTAGTTTTGATATTAGTTCATAAACCTAAAATACGAAATATTCAAATATTTTCTTATCTGAAGTAAACTTGTGATTTCATATTTTGTTTCTATTTAAGTAGATTTTTAATAATTTATATTAATACAAATTTTTCAGGGATTGTAGATCATAAACATTTCTTTCTTCTGAAGCCTAAGAAAATAAGCTATAAAGAATATGTTTAAACAAAAAATTGAATAAACTTATGTTTGCATAAAATCTTGCGCAAATATTCCAAACAAGTATACTATAATGAAATATATAGGCTTGGTTATTTTACTTCGATATCAACTTTAAGCTTACATTCTAAATTCTTTTATAGACTTTACACACAAATCAACCATAAATATATATTTTCTTTAGAAATTTTTTGCATACAATCAAAAAAATTACAATTTTTTTTATATGAATATGCATAGATCCTAAATTCGGCTTTTTTAATCCTAAATGTTCAAATAATATCTTCAGAACATATATACATATCAAATCTTGATTCCATTTTTTTATGCATATAGCGACACTTATCATTTATTTTATTATTCTCTGTATCTAGCTGTGTCAATAAAAGCCATTTTTCTGTATTGATTCTAACAGCGGAATTTATATTCGACTACATATCAGTGCTTTTTAGTTGCGATAATATATGATGATTGTAGTACTTTGTGATTATAATATGACATTATATTATAAAACTAAAAATCATTCAACGTGTATTTATTGTGAATTATGAACTTTAATACGCAAAACCAGAACATACAAAGATTTTAGATTATAATTTATATGTAGAAATTATATAAATAAATGTAAACATTTGACTAGTTTACCAATAAGATAATTTAGTCATATATTTATATATTCTAGGCCTTTAATTTCCAAACATTATTAGTAGAATATTTTTTTGCATCTTTTTAATTAAAGACTTCCAATATTATATCTAATTTATTGCGATCAGACAAATAAATAGATATAAATTTCTTTTGATACACTCTTTTGGATATTTGCTGGATTCTTTCCTGCAAGCCGATGAGCTCGATATTTTGCAAATTATTTATTTTTTTTTTGCTTAAAACTCTCTTACATACCTAGATCTCTGTGTGTAGTTCCAAAACTTGAATTCTATTTATTTATGGGCTAAATTTTAATAAATTATTTTGTATTTGTGGATTAATTTTATTTTTATCATTTAAAGATATAAAGATGTAGTCAGTTCATTGTGTTCTTTGCAAAACCCTTTGATACATCTTTTGACACCTTCCCCTGATCTATCTTCATAAACTGCTCTTCTCTCTCGAATGAGATGAGTTCAAGTGCCTGCAATGATAATTTCATTTTTATAGAAATACAATCACAAATTTTCGATAAATTATAAGGTAGTGAGGGTTATAATTTTATATTATTTCAATGTAATTTTCTTTTTCTAATTTATAAAAAACCGTTTTTGCAATAAAACTTAATGTAAAAAGATAAAAATATTTACCTATTAATTTATATGATCTATGCTATTAGATGCTGGTTTTGTTTTATTATGTCGGATTAAGTATAGGTAAAGACATTTATTTATCTTATATTCTTTCCATAAATTTATAGTGACACGAATAAATCATGTATACTTTTTTTTCATTTTTAAAAGTTTAAATTGTACAATAAATTAGGCTTATGGATTTTAACGGTTTAATGGACATAAAAAAACATCGTATTTACGCTCCATTAGGACCGGATTTATATATAAATAATTTACAAATTTTAAAGAAATACAAAAAAAATATATAAACGTATAGTGAATATATATAAGATCATAATGCGTATATTATATATTTCAAAAATTTAAATATTTTGCATTTTGTTCGAAAAAAATTGGAAGTTCAACTCATATGGATTTTAAATGCGCCACTATCATTAATGATATATTATATTTTTTATCTTGATAAATAATATTCGCTCTATCGTGATTATGTCTGTAGTATGTTTTTTTTAATAAAATATTACTTTCGCTTGTACAGTCTGTTTCTGTTTTTTAGATAATGTTTATAATATTAGATAGTGTGTGGTTAAGATCCAGCTAGAGTTAACTAGCAATAATATAATATAGATTAGATGAATTTACATATATAAATATGATTATATAATATATCCTAATTTATATTTTTATCGTTAAAACAAATACAAAATCAAATGTTCATGTAGGTAAATAATAGATATTAGAAAATTTAGTCGTTACTTAAAATAATTCATATAATACACCTTTTAAAATCATTTTTATAATAGATATGCAAATATTTTTAATTTTATTTTCTGTTATTTATAAATTATTAATATATATTTAAAAAACCTTTATTTGATGAATATCATAAGATTTTGTCAATTCATATGTCAATTTATATTCTTATCTACGATGAAGGTTTGATTTTAATTTTAAGTGCTTCTATGGGTTGGAATATAACGTGAACGAAGCTATCTAGGCACTAAAAGGTAACTAATTTTTATATCTATAATATTTATATAATATACATCCAAAATGACAAATCTATTATCATAAAATTCATATTCTAATTATTAATTAACATAAGAAAAGTCGTATAATATTATTGATCTGTCTAAAGCTATATATGTTTTAGACTGCAACGTTTTTTTCATTCTATCCGATAGACTAACCTTTTAATTCTGATATTTTCTGGTCATCATATAAGTGTTCAATAATATGGCATAAATTATAATATTTATATTTCATGTATAATTTTGGCTGTATATTTTTATTTTTACAACATGAAAATGCACATAGGATCTAAAACTTGCTCTATTTTTATAAATATATTTATATTTGTTATAGTTATCTTTAATATTACTTTTTGGACTTTAACTGTTGTACTTCTTATATTAATTCATGTAGTTCATGTATCCTATAAGTTTCTGCGTCATATTATAGATACTAGTATAAATTTTAGTTTTCAAGCGTCTAATTTATATCAATAATTTTTTTTGATCGCACTCATAATATTTGCTCTATATGAGTATACAACAAATTTTAAAAGACTTTTATATTTTTACATAATTTTTTTACAGTAATTAGTCATATAAATCAATTATACTGTATGAAATAGTTCCATTGAGATGCCGATGTAAGAGTATTCAAAATAATCACAATATTTTGGAGCAATTCTTTATGAAATTTTTAAAATAAATGAATTAAAATAATGTCGGTTAATCTTTTTTTATTTGATATAAGGCTTTAAAATCTCGTTGATTATATGATAAATACATTTTAAATGGTACTGAGCTCTATAACACATAAAATATATATTTTTTGGTCTTTCGATGCCATAATACTAAAGTATTTCCATCAAGTAATTTTTATAAACAAAATTTTACAATGCTTTAAGGTCCTCATGAATACTGGGGGAGGATCATTATATATTTAATTACGTTTTACATATTCAATTCTTAGTGTTAAATATACTTTATCGTATATGAATAGCCAACATTACCTTTCATCTAAGTAGATTTATTATTTTCAAAAATATATACATTACTTTACACGATAAGACTGTCAAGAGGCTGTATCTACATCAAGCGGGTATAATTGACATAAAAGATTGTATTTCTATTTATTTGCACTTTTAAAATAAAGATAAAGTTTATTATTAATGTAAAATTTCCAATCGACTCATTTATGTATAATGTGGTATCTTGGATACCTATTAAACTCACTAAGAAATGTTTTGTAACCCTGATTAGAAAATGCATAAATAAAGAAAACATTATGGCATATAAAAATTAAATCCTTTAATTAATTTGTTTGTTTTGTATTATATTATATGTCAATAAAGGCTTTTCAAAGCATAATAAACATAATAATTTGCAAAAAAATATACTCATACATGTTATTTTGCTATATTTATGATTGTATTCAATACCTTACCTTTCTTATTATTATTTTTTATGCACGTATATAGAAAAAGCAACACTAAATCTTCGCATCTATTTATTTTTCATAAATTTTGATTAGCTAACTTATTCTTTACTTTAAATTTGCCACGCGTTTATGTCAATTTTTCTATTCTAATATGTCACTTGGTATTTAGTTATCTTTTTTGAGGATTCATATCATATGTTATATAATTTAATATGAATTTAAAAGTTCTTCACGACAAAATTTATGATAAAAATGGATTGTGTTATGGTTTCAACATTGATAACATATCATCATTTCTATTCAGTCTTAAAGCTATATGCAAAAAAATAGTCGTCAAGATGATACGTCACATAGACATATTGGATCCACAGAAAATCAGACCGGTCGATTTGATTTAATTAATTTAATTTAAATCAAATTAAATTAAATTAAATTTATGCAAGCTTAGAATAAAAAATCATATGTTTATGGTATTAAAATTGATATGATATTAAATTCGATATAAATTATATTTAAATAAGTTCAAGTGAACATAAATAGAGCCTAACTTGTACTATAATCTTTATTTACGATCTTTTGATTTTAATAGTTTTGTTTTTCAATCGTCTTGTAGATTAAAAGGCTTACCTAAACTTGTTTTGTGTGACTGAATATTCTGTTATGTATTTAAAAATCTAGATATATGGATATAATTTATCCGTGTTTTTACTAATGTTGGAGTCTATATATGATTCTATTTCTTTGTATTCTCCTTCGTCTGTATATTAAGAATTCTTTTCTGATACTTTTCAAATTTGATTTTTATGTGTAGTTTTAGTCCTTGATAATAAAAACCAATGCTAATCCTCAGACACACTTTTTACTGACTCTACAAATGTTGCGAAAAAGAATTATCGCTAAACTCTATTTCTTGATATTGGGTAATTTTGCTTTAATCATATTCTAATCGCTTAAAATATCAAGCCAGGTTTATATGTTGTTCTATTAATGTTGCGGCGATTTCTGCGTATTCTTTCCTTAATCTAACCTATTATTGCTGTGGATGTTGAGTGTGAAACGAATCCATGCACTGAAATCTTTTTAGGAAGGCTTATAAAATAGAAAGTCTTAAGTTGAAGCGATTTTGGGTACTGATATCTAATTTATAAAACCATTTTTTGCTGATATATTACTTTAATTTTCACTGTTGATATCCGTAAAACAATTATATAGGCATTCCAGCTATTCCACGAAACGTTCGGAGCCAATAATCGATTTGCTCCCATTTGAAACCATACAACTTACGTCCATGCAATAAAATACCATTTTTATGGCAACAATTTACAGAATTTTATTTCTTCTTTTAAAGATATATAATTAAACAATTTAGTTGGCTTTTTATTAATCTAAGATTTTCAGTATATTTGCTTTACTGTCATAGTCACAAAAAAATTCATATTATTTGATAATAAATATGTTCAATATTTTATATAATATATTAGAACTTCTGGGCATGTGTGCTTAAATATGAAAATAAATAACATTATATTTACGTAGTTTTATTCTTCTTCTGTAACATCTAAATGTGCGGTTTTAGTGTGTATTCTTCCACATTTTTTATGCAAGATGTATAAATAAATTGATATAAACATAAAATATTTCGGGTCTTTATTTTAAACTTATAATAAAAACAGGTTCATATGGACAGCACATATTATTAAGAATATATTATGCGTATGTCGCAGAAAATTTTGGCCAAAAAAAAAATTGATGCTAGATTACTCTTGTAAACTACACAATGTAACAAATGTTGACTAAATTTCAAAATTGATGTTTTATTTATAACAACTTTTTATAAACATACTCTCTGACAATAATTATCATTTAACACTCTAAATATTGTTTTTATTAAAAATTTGCTTTTATGTGAATGCACATTTGAAGGCTGTATTCTTATGCGGCATTTTTAGATTAATTATAACTATTTTTTTTGAATACTATAATACATAGACGGTGAAATTATATACTTTAAATATAGTCTAACACGGATATTATAAATTTGGGAAACGATTGAAAGGAATTTAGTATATTATTCATGTATATGCATAGATAGAAAGTAAATCATTTGTGAAAAAATCGCTGTATTCTATTTGTAAAAAAAATAAAATTTTTTATTATTTAAAATTTTATGCAGATATATTTTTGTTACCTTTAAAAATATAAAGAATATATTAGCTATAGTTAAAAAAAATTAATAAAGAGAATTTTATATCATTTAATGCAAATTCATATGATTTACACAACATCCAGATAAAAAAATATATTATATTATAGAATAATAGCAGAATTTTACAATTATCACATATAGCCTTTTTGTAGTAGAACTATTCTCAGTATGTAAGTCATGCCGGAAGTAATGAAATAAGTGTGAAACAGAGATTCCATGAAGAAATGTCTAAATTTTTGTAATATCATATATTTTTATGCCAAAATAATAGGTTTTGAAACTTTTCTTTGATAAAGATTTGTGTTTAACGCCCAAAGATGGTTTTTTTCAGTGGTATATCAAGGGAAATAAGATTAAAAATTTAGGTTATAAATATAAAATAGACCTGTGTCATTTGTATGCAATATCACTTTTTATGCATATAAAATACTCGAAACAGAACTTTATTAATCATTTTCATATATTTAAAGAAATATTGAGGTATTTGAAAAGTGATCCCAAATTTTATTCAAAAAAAATACGTAGGTATGAATTTTTCCATAAAGAAGTTCTCATTGCAAAAAAAAAATGCTTTTTATTATATAATTCAATCAAAACATCCAGAATTCTAAGTGTTATTACAAATTCCTATTAAAATACGAATTTCATGCGTTTGTGACAAATTGAAAATATACATAAAACTACAGTTGTGTAAAAACATATTTTTTAGAAAATTATTTTAAGATCAAAATAATAATTTTTTATGCACGAATAAAGTTAAAAATTACATAAAAAAATTCTGCTTGTAAATTATATGATCTGTATGTTTATATGAATTTTTTTTGTGGTATTTTGAGATTTGTTGATGATATATTAAATGTAAAAGAAATTCATTGATTTATATGTTTAATTTGTTTTATGTAATCTTTGACGTCTCTTCATATTATATTTTTATCGTTAAAAACCTTAGCTTTCCCTGGCATATTTTAATCGACGATTAATGAAATTTCACAAATATCTGCCATTTTACACAATTATTCTCTTTTCAGTAAAGTATTTGATCATATTAAAAAAAAAAAAAATTTCACATGTAATTACAATTAAAAATAAATCTGAAAATGCATACATGTTTATATCAGTAATACATGCAAATTTGTAAATTTTTCTACAAGATATTTAGTATCTAAAATCTTTTAATGAAACATAGGATAACATATTGATCTAAATTTATAATGCTATATCATGCTATAAAAATTAAAAATCAAATCCAATAGATATTAAGTTGGAATAAAAATATGTAGCATAAAAAAATCATATATATGTTCGCCATTATATATAAGGATATTGCTGGCGATAAAATTATATTATGTAAGATGATTTTTCAAGAATACATTTAAAACTATGATTTATTCGTTTCGTGTCAGAAACAGTTTTTCAAGCTTATTAGTAAATGAATTATACATGAAAAAGGTTTTTGTAAGTTTCTTAATTTAAATACAAAGGACAGAGTAATTAAAATTTTATAAAGTATTTTATTTCCCATGCCTTTTTGCACTTATTATACACCCATTTCATTTTTTATCATATTACATAGTTAATTCATTTATAACTAAAATTTTATATCAATCTAGTCGGTAACTGTTTTTATATTACCAAATTATAAATTTTTTTCCACATATATAATATATAACAATTTTTTATTTTTTAAGCAATCAAAATTATGAAGCAAAATAAATGTTCTGAACATGTTAGAGATTTTAATAAATTCTTTTTTAGCTTTTAATCTAATTCAAAGTTTTTTTGTAGAACCTGTGT
This sequence comes from Rhyacophila brunnea, assembly GCF_057557595.1. Classification (NCBI taxonomy): domain Eukaryota; kingdom Metazoa; phylum Arthropoda; class Insecta; order Trichoptera; family Rhyacophilidae; genus Rhyacophila; species Rhyacophila brunnea. The sequence continues at coordinate 644,682 of NW_028232768.1, read as the reverse complement.
ACTTTATCAAAATTTTTCAAGTTGTAGTAAAAAAAATTACATGTAAGCTTTTGGGGGAGAATAGTATAATTTTAGAATTAATGCATGTATTTTTATTTACAATTTCAATAAAGACTCAAACTCTTCGTATGTCCTTTGTAATTTTAACAAATTATGAAGATTGTAAAATCAATATTTTTAAAGCTTAGATCAATTCTTTTTTTTAATATAGTAATATAGATCGTTTAAAATTTTTGTAATTTAAAACCTACAACTTAACTAATAGATTATATATCTCTCATAAAGTTCAAAAAATATATGTTCGTAACTTCTTTATATTATGTGTTGTTATAAAAATATACATTCATGAGTAAAATTTTATAATTATTTACACTAACCTTTTATATATAATAAACTTTGTTATATTCTTGTAATCTATATCAACATAAAATAATTTATTTCATAAATAAAAAGATTTAGTTGCCATTTAATATTTTTTAAAAACCCTTTTTATCATAAATTCCGTATCTGAGGTTATATTTTTTCGTGTATTTTATAAGAATTGTTTTTTGAGCAGCTAACATTATTTAAAGGCTTTTAATATCTTAAAATCATGGTAAAAAAAATTACTAGGCATTCATTAGATATAGATAAAATTTTCTTTATTTTGCATAAAAAAATTATCGATTATTCGATTATAAAACTAAAATCAAAGTTAATAATTTATATTTATGTTATATTTTTTAAAACCATTTTCTGTTAATATCTTTGTATTATAAATTATATTTTAAAAAATGAAATCGATGACACACGGTATTGATTGTATTTTTGTCTTATAATTAGCAAAAATACATTTTAAGAAATTATGTTAGTAAAGAAAAGGTTCTGTGTTGCTTATCAACCTGAAAATGTATTTTAATATAAATTCTTGGTTTTAAACCGATCTATGTTTTAAGTGAATTTTGTAATAAATCTTATCTGTATTCTCAAATAGTCGTAGATAACAAAGTATGTTTTTATAAATATTGTATTTTTTTAAATGATCTAATTCTATTATTAGCTATATATAAAGTTTCATGTCCAAAACCTACAAAATTTTAATAGATCTTATGCTAGAATTGCAACCCTATTTAACTACATGATATCGAGTATAAAAACTTTAATTTATATATAATTGGAACGTTCAAAACTACTAAGCACATGTGTATAGATTAAGTTATAACATTTACATATAATGTAAATATGTTGCGTATTGATTTTGCATTTTTTTAAACATTTTTTGTATACTTTGTCATTTATTAAGCCTCTAAAAAGATGTAAATGTATATATGATGAATTTTATTTTTCTGTGTTAGATTTGATAAAAATATAATATAAAAATTCTTTTTTGATACTCATTACTATATTTATAGCCAATTAGAAATCAACCATGTATAAATGTGGGGTAAATGAATTCTATTTTCTTTTACATTTAAAGGTATATGATCAAATGCAAGGGCATTCAATTATCAAAAAGCATGTGTTAAATGTTTCCTATGTGAATGAACTAAGAAAACACTGGGGACGAGACCTATATTATTAGAAAGATTTTCAAGTACGCTACACATACTATACAGCAGCAGTTATGATTTGGGTAGATTCCTAGACGTAGAGGCTGTGTTATGAGCTGTAAAATAAATTTTTGGAAATTTTTTCTGCATGTGAATCATTTGCAATCGTGATGTAAATCGTTAGTTTTTGCAGAAATATGCTTTCTTGATGTGAGGAAATATAGATTTTTTAATTTAATATTAGATCCATTATACCATATATGAGAATTAATTACATAAGAAATGTAAAAATATGTCAATCAAATATGAATTGATAGAAATAATGGTTAATTGACTTGTAATATATTCACTACTCATGTGTGTGCATAAAACACGATGGGCTCTATATATTTCTATACAAAAACATTGAATGATATTGGAAAATAAATAAAACAGCGTCTATATAGTAAGGGCGAATTATTCGCTAAAGACAGATCATGAAAAGTATAAATAGCTTAAAATTTATAATTTCTTGAAAAAAATAAAATTGTGATCATATTTCATATTTCAAAAATACCTGTAGACATACATTGGTAATCTTATCAAAAAATAATTTAAGCTTTATTCTAAAACTCTTTTGTATGTATTGCATAAAAGCCAAAATAATTTTTTACGAGTAATTGTCATTTTGAATGATTTCCCAAATTTTTATATAAATTATTTGATAAATCAGTTAAATACTCATACGAAGACACAAAATTTAGAGTAAAACAAAACTTTAAATATTCGAATATGATTATAAACCACATTTTACACAGGCTTTGTTGCATTTTTATATACTCGCATCTTATATAAGTATACTTCGCTTCCATTATATTCTGTTGGCAGAAAATTTTATATCGATATAAAAACGATGCGATTATTTGTACAATCAATAGATATAAAACAGAAATTAGATATTAAATATGGTTATTTATTTTGATATACAATCTAAATTTATAAATTCGATCAGTTGAGCATATTTCGATTTTCAACATAATAAGTTTATTTGTATTTTTTAAAATTTGAATGATAACTTTGATATTCCTTTTGCTATTTTAATACATTTTGAACATATGGGCGGCAAAAATTGTATCCTTCATATGAAAAGATTTAAAATTAAGTTTAATGATTTAAAAACCGATAAAGTATAAATATTTATGAGATGTATAACAAAAATTCAAATAGGATTAGTGTTATTAAAATATTAATTTTCTTTAAAAGTATTTTTTGAAGCGTCATGGATTTACATCTTTAAGCCATATAGTTTCAGATCAATTTCAGCAAATTGATCTATGATTTTATATCTGTTCACATTCATGGTATTTTAAATATGAAATATCCATAAAAACGTAAAAATTGTTTTAGATCACGTGTTTTTGACCATGATAAACGAGTCGAATTTATTAGGTGTCATAAACACTGTATGTAACAAGTCGGAAGCTAATTAATGTGAGGCAGTTTACAGGTGTATGCTCCAATTCTTGCAGATGGGCCGGATTGAATAGCCGTTTAATGATTCAAAAATACACATAGGAGAATATTTAAATCTACAATCATAAAATTATGGTCTAATATATACACTATAAATCCACCAAACTAGAAATTATATCATTTTTTATAAATTTTGGTATATCGAGTATTAACCGGAAGAAAATATCAATCCGAACAGATCGTTGTAGCTTTACTTAAAATTAGAGCTACAAGCAATGATGATAATAGGGTAAAAAATATTACAATTGATAAATCAGTGTAAAATCATGCATTTTAATTTATAGTTTATGAAATGCAATAAAATCAAAAATATATATTTTTAGATCTGTACAAATACAGAAATGTAAAATACATTGATATTGATAATTTATAAACGACGTTATAGCTAGATAGCATATAAAGGTATTTGAAGCAAAGCGTGTAGAAGAAGATTTGAAACCCTAGAATAGTTATATTGCTGTTTGTGGATCCAAAAATATAATTAAATAGTAATAAAAAAAAATGTTATAAAATATAAAATACGTTCCATTAATTTATATTTATTATGTCGAAAAATTTTTATACCAGAAGGAACTAGATAAAACGAATTAGGTTGAGGTATATATACAAACCTTGGGATTGAGAAAAGCCCTTGAATCATTAGGTTTCGAAACGAGGAGAAGTATCGAAGAATATTTCTGGAAATATGAAGATAACTGAAAGTTTAAAAACGCTGTCCACGCAAGGAATCAAGCAAGTCGTGGTCGGAACAAAAACTAAAATTATAACCTTGAATTTAGCTTATAAATAAAAAATAAGAGGACTATAAATTTCTAATTTTTTCATCATATTAATAATAAAAACAGAAATACATTTGTAAATTGACAAAATATTAATAAACGTATAATATTTTAATAGTGGTATGTTTGTTATGAAATAATTTTTATATGAGTAGAGAAAATCCAATAACTATTTTCAAATATATTATCAACTTTAGACATAGAAAAATCTTTACATTAAAAAATAATTTATCTATGATAGAATCGACAATACCATTTACCCTTAAATTTACCTGCGTGTTATTTACGTATATAAATATATATAGCAATTGTTATTTATTTATTATTCCAACTTTTGAATCAGAAGGTGTAATCAAAGGCATAAAATAAAAGAATAGAATATTATATATCTATAATAAAGAAATATAAAACTAATATAGTTTTAAAAAAATAACATTCCGTAAAATAGTATTCAAAAAAATATGGATAAGAAACCATTAAAGATATCCAGATTAACTCTGTCTTGCCAAAAAAAACTGTTAATTTACGGCTTATGTGTATATTTCAACTAAAATACAAAATAAAAATCAAGTAATAAATTTTTTGCAGCAAATTAAACATAAAGATACTTATATACATGATTTAAATGCGATGTTGATGTAAGTAAGTTATATACAATAAAAGAATTTACGACATTTTTCGATTCCTAAAGCTTTATGTTTTTTTCTATATCCTCTAAATCAGATTTATTCCAAGAAAATTAGATCTGATTCGCCAAATAAATTACCAATGAATATCTTGGTCTATCTAAAAAGGTTATTTAAAAATGAAATTTTATAATTCATATAAAAAAATTATGCTTTTTATTTTATGAAATCACAAATTAAAACTTTGTAAACTGGATCATTTAAATACTTTAGAATCATTTAATACATTTAAAAGATTATGACAGCATTAAAAATGTGATCTTAAACAAATTTTCATCACAATTAATTATTATATTTATATCATCATATTTGACCATAATTTATTTTTCTTAGACCAAGACCAAATCTTCCTTTATTTATGTTTATCATATTTAAAAGTCAATTTTTAAACATCTATCAGGTCTAAAAGATATCCAGTAAATCTAGAATTATTATGTATTTTTATTGTTTTTTTATATTATGTAACACATCCGAACATAACGCGAATTATATAAAAATTAATATTTATAGAAATAAAATTGATGCAACATGAAAAATTTTATTTTCAGGCTTAAATTTTATTTAAATATGCAGATAAGATATTCACACCCTTTAAATATTTAATTTGCTTTGCCATAAAAAGTGTTTGTTTGCTGTTAGCTTGTAAACCAATGTTAATATAATTTATTAATATAACTTATCTAGAACATAACTGCCATAATCCGAGATAAGTAATAAATATTTGTAATCAAATTTAACAAATTCTTTTTTTTATAATTTTAAACTGATGTTTATATTAAAATATTTTGATATTATTCCTAATATGGGAGCTATTTACGGTATATTATATGATCTTTTATATATTCGAAACTTTTATTTCACCGATCTAGAGCGCGATTACATTTTTGTGAACATATGATGTGTAAACAATAAACCATAATAGTTATGTATACATAAACTCTGATTATAAAATATAATAAATTTTTGTTTCCGAATATAAATTTAAATATTATTTTTAACAAAAACTTTAAGCCTAATGTTATCGATAAACACAAGAAAAACTATTTTAACCTAGTTTTTATTCTTTTATGATATATTACAATTTTTTTAAATAGTTGATAAGTATTCTAGATAATTAAAATATAGAAAGGGTAACGAATACAAATTTTTATTTTTAAATATTATTGATGGTAAATCTACATAATTACAAGAAAAAATACAATAAATTATTTAAATTTATTTATATTTGTAAGAGTTATGAAATCATGTTTTTTAAGTGATTCATTGGGTCAATATGTTTGATAATATAAAAATATAGATAAATTGTAACACGAAAGTCAATTTAAAAAAAAATTCAAATTTTTTGTTATAAATAGAATAGATTATAATTCTAATTACGCGTAAATTACACATGTTCATCAATAAAGAGACAATTAGTATTTTACTAAATCATATTTATATTTTAAATATAATAAAACGACCCAAATTTTAGACTATCTGCCTTTTCATATTTTAAAATTGAACTTTCGGAAGATAATAAATTTATAAATAACAGCAAAAAAATCCAAATAAAAATAAATTATGATTGTAATATTTTATTTACGTTTTTATTTTAGTCAAAAATACCATAAATTCTTATAGATGAATAATAAGATCATTAAGTGGACTTATTCAACTATTTTGAACCACATAAACTTATAAAATCATATATAATTACACGTTATGAATCAATTTTCTATAAATTCATTACTTTTAAAAGAAAATATTGATAAAATCCAGGGTAAATATTTTTTACAATTATAGTTCAAAACAATTTATAACAAAATTCAAGACACGCGAATTCATCACATTAAGAGAAGAAAAGCGCTCTATTTTATATATCTGTGAAAGAAGTCAAAATATGTATCAAAGAGTCGTGCAATGTTCCCATTAGACTGACCAGATCTAAATAAATAAAATTTATAGAAAGAAACTTAACCAAAATAAAAAAAATTATATTTAGAATTTTATGTATATTATACAGAATTATAATATATGATTTTATTCCTATTATAATAACAGTAAATATATATGGTGTTTATAATAAATAAAACGTAAAATAAAATAAAAAATTATAAATAGTTTATACAGAAATTTATTCTTAGTAATAAACATATTTACCATCATTTTATTCTAAAAGACGATCTGATTTTATAATCTGAAAATATATTTATCATCTATTTTTAGATTTTAAATTATTAATTTCGTAATGTTTTACTTATTTTTGCTTTGTAACTAGCAAGATTACAGAAGATTCGACTTTAAAAAATAGTTAAAATGTTGAAAAAAGTAACTAATGTGATATATACGTTACTCAATTAGACATAATGTAATTATCGGTATAAACATATGTGTTAACTTTATAATTAAATCGTTTTGAATAAAAAGAAAAAACCTGTGATGATCAATGGATTACTTCATGATTTTGATGGTAAAAATATTAAAAAATGTTGAGTGATTTTTTGCGAATGTATATATTAGTTAGTTAGTCTACCTATTCCTACACATGAAAGCTAAACATTATAAATTAGAAAATTGGCATCACATATTATTATTTATAAAAAATTCTAACATCTAAATGATTTCTATCTTTTCAATAGCATATTTTACAACCATTTCGTGTATATATTTTGGCCTACTGTACTACTTTTAAATACTGAATATTGTGTCGCGGTATTGATTTTGATACTAGTATAACCACCCATAAAGATAATAAGACAATTTTATTATATACAAGTTTAAATATATTTTGAATCAAAAAAATTTTACAATTTAATTTTTTTTCTAGTATACACCATAATAAAATCTTTAATCAAATAAAGCTTTGCAATATACGAACGTATATTAAAAAGTATATTCGGTTATGTGTGCATGCATCATTTGTATTTAAGCGCAATGCACTTTCCTTTTATGATAATATAATTTTTTGGTTAAATAAGGAAACCAAGAAAAAGCTCATTTTTATTGAATCTTTATGTTTTCAAGATCATAAAAATGATTTATATATGAGCCTATAATCTCCATGGGTCACTTTACTCATTATTATTAATAAAAAACTACAAAATGGTACTTATAGCTAAAATCTAAGTCTGATGATTAGAAATCTGGTAAACACTACAAATGTAATTAATTTAAATCATATTTTAATGATCAGAGATCAATAGAATATAAATTCACATGATTATAAGTTTATTAAACCTAATATTTCATTATAATGCGGGCTGAAGAACAATAAAACTAAAAGAAATAAAATTTAAAAGCTATTTATAAACCTAAATTGAACATATTTACTAATTATTCTGCTGGTAACTAAAATCAAGGCAAATATCATGAAAAAATACTTTTTTCATATTATTAGTTAGTGCAAGGTGTGTTATAGAATAATATTTTTGAATTATTGAATGTTGAAAATTTTTATATCAATTTTATATTCTAAAATTTTCTGCAATTCAGATTGCAAATTTCATCATTCTGATCTGTGTGGCTTTATGCAAATTTATTTGAATTAATCTAATCGGTCCATTTTATTTTTGTGTTCAAATGTATATATTTTTGAAGAATATTTCCGTTTCTCCTAATTTAGTAATCCTTGAATTAGTGTAATAAACAATTCCAATTATCTAGCTAATTATTTCTTAATCAAATAATTTTTTACCAATCTTTTTTTCATGAAGATATGTATTCAAATATTTTATTGCAAAAAAAATCATTACTCTAGAGAGAGCAACTAATATGAATTTCGTGCATACAGAACAACCATTATCAATAATTCTTAAAATTACAACTAATTTTATTTTGAATTGATTTCTACGAAATCCTATATTAGTTTAATTAAGCAAATCTTTAAACTCTTATTGGTGCTGATGTTATATTAATAACATACATTTTTTTTTTCTGTATTGATGAATTTTCTAAATATGAACATTACAGAAAATAAATTTTTGCAAATTAAAAAATCTTATTATAAATGTATAACTTAGACTAAAATTAAATTCATTTAAATTTTTAATATACCGATTTAAATGATTAAGGACTTTCTCTCATTAACTGTATAAGTATGTGTTCTACTTTCTTCTAAATTCATATTATTCAGGGGCTTGTGGTTCTTTTTTGATCAGAAAGATATTTAATATTTATATTTCTGATTCAAATAATTAAAATCAATTATCTGCTTTGATATGAGAAAATCATGGTTTTATTATGAAAATATAATTAAAAAAGTTAAAAGTGGAACATAATTTGATATAAAAAAATATAAAATGAATTTAGTTTAAAATGCAGCGTAAAGACCGAAAATTATGTTTTAACCATAGTTTGTAACTTATATATGTCTAAGTTGCGTCATTTTGATAACTGTACTTGCACAATGCTAAATAAATCAGTAATTTTTTGAGTTTACAAATGATCGGTATGAACATAAAAGTCTATTTAGTATATAATAGTTTTAATATGTCAACAAAAAGTTTTACGTTTAATTTATATTTCTTTTGAATTAGCATTCATATAATATCACAATAACATTGATAGAATGATATCTATAATGATGTTATGTAACCGATTTTCTAAATTACAGTTGAGATCACATGTTTAAAAATATCTAGCTGCATATAAAAATCTTAAAGATATTTGTTTTACGTGTAAAAAACGAATGCGAATAAAAAAATACCGTAAAAAGTTAATTTAGAATAAGAACTTTTACAATGTGCATGAGAAAATTATGTAAAGTGTGACTAAGTTTATTCGAAAAATAATTATACAATACATCTTCATTGTAAAATGTAGTAAAGTATTTATTTTATTATATATTTCGTGTTTTGAATATAAATAATTGATAGTGATCATGCATAAATACCTTTCTATACATTTAACTAAATTATTATATAATTTTCCAAAATTTCGTTTGTTGTTTAATCTCGGAAAATTTTCATGATATTCATCTACTTCAAAATCACAAATCCCATCATAAAAAGTGTAGACGTTTTATTTAGATACCTTAAATATCCTTTACCTTTTTTTATTTTAGTATACATTTTCTAACATCTAAAGAGTAAGAAAATAACATGTATACATTTATACTATAATAGAAGCCTAAAGTCCGATATTTTAAAAATTTAAAGGCACGAGATAAAAAATAATGCCGAGTTACATAAATAAAGTGTTAATTATTAGAAATATATAAATTTTTAAGATTTTATTGCTTTTCCATAATTTAATTTAAATTTTTCTTTGTTTTCAGAAAGCAATATTCCCTATTGTTGCAAATAAAGAAATGAATACAGAAATCCGATTCGGATAATAATTATATCAATTTGTGAAGTTTAAACAGTTAAAAACGGCACAATTTTCATTTTACATATATACACAGGCAAAAAAAACCATCTTTGTGGTGTAAAAATACAATAAAACATAGAAATTGTTTGCCTTTGGTGTGATTTTATTATACAGTAGACTTTTTTACACACTAAAGTCGTAGGAACTTCATGTTTCATGTTAAGTCTAATTTCTCCTCTTTTCGTGCCTCATATAACTGTATTATTTTCTTATAAAAACCCCATTTCTAGTACTTGGATATGTCACATCTGCATCTTTATTTTATAACTTGACTAAATAATTATATCTTAAATAAAATTTTTGTGTTTTTTTTTGTATTTGTATATGTTTGTTAGGTAATCTAAAGCATGTAATCGCATCTATGATGCTTAAACTTTAAACAAGATAATTGTATCGTAATATTGATACATATGACATGTTAAATTATATAAAAAATATTATTTATTCAGGCTTCACTATTTTTTTTAAAATCTATAATAATAAACTGTAAAAAGCCCCATATACTCAATTCATATATATATTTCTAAATACTTTCATAATATGGCTAAATATCGAAATTTTCATAAACATACAACATTTTTGATCAAATTGTTCATCTGAATACAAAAAAATTGAGTTAAATATATCATTACATCTTCATGCTGTCATCTAGGGCAGGAAAATAATAAAAAATCCCTATCATCGATAATCAATTTGGAAATATATTTTCTATAAATATGTAAAAAGCTTTAAATTATAAAAAAATTAATTCCATACTATATCGAATTTATTTTTTGATTAAAGCGGAATTATTTTAAAACGAACATGTATAATTAGAATGATCATTATTTTTATTGAAAATTGGGTTATTCCCTTTCAAATTATGTAAAAAAACTGAAATTTTGAGTTGATCTAGGTTTATGATAACTCTCTATGATGCTTGTTTTGTTTGTTAATGAATTTTTATTACTTCCTAACCGAATAAATATTTTTTTCTTTGTTTAGAGCTTGTAATATATTCCTGTTATTTCCTTTTCAATAAACAATTGTAAAATTGTAGATAAATGATAGTAAAAAACTATGTTTCATACACTCGAATATTTTTACGTTTATTGGTTTTATTTGGCAATCTAAGCTATAGTGGTGACGCAAAAAAAGAAATATATTATTGCACTATCGATTATTATAATTATAAAACAAAAGCAAAAATTTATATTTTGAATTTATAATTATTTCCTTCGTTTTAAAAATGTTTTAAACTGAATGATGAACGAATATTTCATTTAAAAAAGTTTTAATATGAATTATTTGCATCTTTAGAAACACATACAGTCTTATCATACGATTCCTAGTCATGCTACGGGTCTTTAATATTCTATTATCTTATATACATACGGACGCTTAATTATGTGCAGCATCTGTAGCTATTAAATACTGATTCGCAATATATTTTATACTGGTCGGTTTTAATTTGCTTTGAAATATATGTAACCAGCTGCCATGTGAAAAAATTAATATTTGTAAAAAAACCTTTATAAATGATTTTTTCTAGATAAAGTAAAATATTGGATTTAATTTGAAACATAAAATTATTAATTTTATTCGATTCTTCATATAATGTACATGAATATCAAACAAAAATAGGAAAAAAAAATAAGTATTATGTTTAATTGTTAAGTTCACTCACTACTAGCCTTTATACCAATCAAAAAATAAAACAAACTGTAAATTAGAATTTTTTGATGTTTCGTTTTTTTTGTATACAGAAAATCAGCATTTGATGTTTAAATATAAGACAGCTGGCTATATTCAACTATATATAGTCTTAAGTGCTTCGAAATATTAACTAACGCAAAGTTTAGTTAAATATATAATATTTCGTATTTATATATATATCTTTGCTTTCTAAATACAATTAAAATATTTTGATTATACAGTACCATTAAACTTTTTAAGTGCCTCAAAATAGAACCTGACATCAACACAAGACTAATTATAATATATTCATGCTGGAACTTAAAGTATATTTTCACATCTTCGGCAAGTTTATTGGGCTAAAATATAGTGTAAAGGGATAACTTATATTAGATGGATTCAATTCAAATATAATTCATTTCTTAATCTATTAAAACTAAAGTAAATGACAACTGGTTTTACGCACAATTAAATCTAGTAATGTAGATATAACAGATAGTAATTTTATCCGAAAAAACTTTATTGTATCAATAAAGCATTTTATATGCAAAAATATCTTTTAAATTAACAAAGTGTTAATTTAAATGTTTATATTTTTTTGAAATTATATTTTGTCTATAAATTATCCCTCCCCACTAATATCTTCATATTTATATTTGGATCCTCTGAAGCCTATCTTATATCTTGTGATTTTGTTTAACTTCACAGTTTATGCCGTAAATCAATAAATTTATTAGAAGACTTTTTATGCGATAACTTAAGAAAAACATTTATTTAGCATAATTTCGTGATTTTTAAATCCAAATTGAGCATGTAAATTTGCTATCTTTGTATTCATTTCAATAATTGGGTTTTGTAATGTGCTAAAGATGCCGATTTTAAAAAATCATATTCAGCAAAAAAGGATTCTTAAGTATTGAAAAGAATGCATTACAAGTTTGTTGTACTTATATAGCGTATTTCCCCTCTTTCCGTTTCCAAAATAATATTCATTTTAAATTTAATGATAATATTATGTAAATCAGTGGAATCAAAAAAATATATACAGATGCTTTAATTACGTCACAAAAGTAAATGTATTTTAATTCACATATTATTATGTAAAAATAATTTACACAGATTAGATTATAAAATCGGAAAAAAATCGAAAGAATCTTGCTAGAATAAAAAATTAAAATTAAACAACGTAAATGTAAACTTTGTGTGATGTATATCATATCCACACTTATGAGCAATTACAATCCTGCCAACAATTAAATAATAGAAATCGCCTAAATATCTATTAAAAACATATAGCAGCTGTTGCTTTTGCAAGCCGATTGAACTTTTTCAGATTACTAGAATTTATTTGAAAAATCTTTTAAAAATGATATAAGCAAATTTTTATTTGTATTTATCATCAGTATTATATGTTACTAAACTAATCAAAGGATTAATTTTTTGTAACCATGAACGATTATAAAGATATGACTTTTAAATTTACATCTATCATGTTATTTGTTGATAATTGTATACAATGTAATGTATTTCTTTATGCTATCTAAACATAAAAATTTAGATTTGAATGCAAATACGAGTTCATTATTTTAAAATAAGAAAAATAAGACACCATAAACTTATAGTGGCTTTAGAAGCATCAAAGAGAAACATGTGATTGTGTATAGAAATTATATAAGTTTTTCTATCGCGCTAATAAAGTATTTTTGTAAAAACATTTACTTTATTAAATGATTTTTTTAATATTGTTTTGGATATATTTAAAGCATGAAAAAAAATTAAATTAAGATGTATTTTATGAAGAGACGATTAGGAAAAAATCAGATAGAATATTGTCTAAAAAATTTTATTTTGATATTTTGTATTTGAACAGGGTATGATGAAGACAAAGAAAAAAATTACCGTCTTTATACGATTAAAATAATAGATAGCTAAATGCATGCTAATTTGCGTATAAATTGATTCTGGATATAATATAATCTCAATTAAATCCCAACGATTTTTTCATGATGTAAAACCAATACAATAACCGTAGAAGCATATTTATATCTCATATTATTTTATGTAAATAAAATACAGGTTTAAAGGATTTTGATGATTTTTTTGCACAAAATATTTAGTTTAAAAATTAGCTTTATTTATAGCATATATAGCAAAGTATTAATTACAATAAAAAAATATTATTAAATAAAATACTACTAAATTAGGATTAAAAATTCTATCCAAAATTAAATATTTTCCTAAAATTTTCATCTCATTTTCTATGGCTGTTTTTATGCTATATATGACCTAACACAAGAAATTCGACTATAATGTTGAAATAGTTGGTTTAATAAAATATATAATATTTGAAATAATGAACGCTTCATCAGATATTAAATATGCTCTGTTTTTTAAAGGTAAAACCGTTGGAAAATCCACTGTCTAGTGGTTTCTAACTAAGGTATAGTTTATTTTAATTTTATATTAGACGTTTTTTTAGAAGAATAAACAAAATTTTTTTAGATCATGTATTTAAAAAAATAAGTCTGAACTAATTCGAACAGAATTTTTAGAATATAAAATTTTTAATCATATTAAAATTCTCTATAAATGTATGTGTTAAAATTTAAAATCAAATTTTATCATGCCAGTTTGCTAGAATTTTAATCATCCAGATTTTTTTTGTTCTATCAAATTATCTTATAATATTTTTAATAATATATTTATTTCGTTAATTTTATTATTATTTTATATGTATTTGAATTTTGAATTAGTTTAATTTATTAAAAGCCTCGGATATTCTCTGTACATCAATAAAATGCATCGAACAAAGGTAATACTTAAAAAAATATCAAGTTTACGAACATTTGTCTTTAGATTTCACTGTTTAAGATATGAATACCAATGTGATTTACAATTCTTATTCTGCTATAATAATTTTACAGCTTTCCACCAGAATATTTATACATAGACCTCAAGCTTATTAAAGTAAAACAATTTTAAAATATGATGAATTTTTTTGTACCTAAGAGCTAAATAAGTTGTAGAAAGTAATTCAATTTAAAATCACTTTGGCACGACAAGGACATCCAGACGATACTTTGGTTTAATTTAATTTTAGCTGTTCTTTACGCTTTTAATATAAAATATAACCAGTAACATATAAATAAACTTCATTGATTATGCTAAATGACAAAACCAATTGTTTACTGAGTTTATTCTATGATAGCATAAAATATGATCCAAGCGTCCAGCAAAAATAATTATTTTGGGCTGTAGATGAGAATATTTATGCGACTGCCAGATAAAATAGATCTTCTAAGATTATCTTTTACATGTAAAATGAGGTATAGTATTTATGTTTTAGAATCAATTAATGTGTCATTACTTACAAATAGCAAATAAATAAACTAGTTTTTACGATATTACAATAGACCAGTTTTCGAATTGTGATTTGTTCAATAAACTATGCATAAATACAAAGAAATATTGTTTTTTATATGATCATTTCAATAAATTAAAGGAAATCTAATGTAGAAAATATAATTATAGCTATGCCATTGTAAATATTCAAAAAATCATTTTTGCAAATATGGGTAAACTAAAATCCACGTGAATCTAAAAAGGCACAAACTAGTGGTTGAAAATATAAAAATCGATGCAATTTTTTGTAATTCAACATATCACGTATAGAAAAATCATTTTTATTCCAATATATAATCATGAACTTTGCCTTTACCATAAATTTGACGTTATTAAATTAAATCTGACCATTATGTTTATTCCAGAATTATGTTAAAGTAATATATCAACATGCAACATAGTAAAAATATTTGCATTTGAATACATACTTAGATTCTGGTTGCGAAAAACCTTTAAATAGAAGTAGATTAATCTGATTAAATATCATAAAATAGCAATCCACCATATAACTTACCTATTTATGAAAATTTGTGATGTAATTATGAGAAAAAGCTTGTTAATAAGGGCTTTATGTACGTTATTGCGAATGCATGTCTTACCCTTAAAATAACACATATTCAATTTAAGATATAATATATATTGGGATAAATAAAATAAATATATAACATGATTGTATACTATTCGTTTAGAAAGAATTGAAGATAATAAAGATCTAAATATCACATCCTGATCCCAGAAACCATAGTTGAAAGAATATACCCACAAATCTTTCGCAAAAAAAATTATTTTTAGTGGCTTTATACTTTATACAATGGCATTTTGACTCTTTTATCAAATATATATTTATAATTATCAATATAAACTATAATTTTATTTTGTATTCTATTAAATTAGATCATTTAGTCTGGACAAGTGGATATATACATATCAAAATGTTTGCAAACTAGTTCCATTTTTTTGTGTGAGATACATATATGGTAACATCGCGATTGTTCACGATGCGAAAACAAACCTTAGAAAATGAAACATGAATTTTGATTTTTATATGATCTAATTTTAGAACAAATGGCGTTTTATTAAGGATAAAAAGAAGACTGTGCAAATAAATGAGATAGCGAAATATATAAAGAGGCCGTTAATCGAATTGTTTTAAGGAAAATACAAACACAATTACGTATAAAAAACACAAATTCTTTTAATCTTTGCGTCAAAAAATGGTAGGCTTTACATAATTACAGTTATATATACTATTTTTTTTTAATTAAAGCACAGATATCATATGCTATACAAAACAATCTCATATTTACATTTTTGATTACTGTACTATTCTACGTGCTTCTAATTTGTTATTTAAAGATTAAAAAGCGAATAGCTTAACATGTTCAAATATTTGATTAATGTTGAACATATAAAAATATGTATCATTACCTCTATTTTCCTGAAGCTTCGAATTTATCAGAAGCAATAAAACACAATAATAAATTCGTCAAATCACATGTTTACATACGTTTGGTATACGTTAGAGCAGTAGCTTCCACCAGAAAATACATATAAGATAATAAGCAATTAGATTGTTAGCGTCTAATGAACACATATTACACATAAATCCTTTCAATTCCAGCACATTTAAGCTATGGATAGATTTAAATGCATTAATTCATATTCTATGCGAAACTTTTACATAAACCAGGCGTTTACAATCCCTTTTGAGTTTGGATTTGTATATTTATATTTAATGCTTTTTTCAAATTATTTTTGAAAAGGGGGCATATCAAACAATATAATTAAACTAAAATACAATAATGTAAAACTATACCAAATAATTTTTCAAAAGAAAAACCTGATAATTGATACAAAAAAAGCTTCCACATATTTCACGTTGGCAAATCAATATAACTGCTAGAGAGACGACAGGTGCAAATAAAAATGAAAAGTGTTTTTTGATGTTTTGCACAGTGATTGATATCAAAAAATAAATAAGATTCCTACCGAATAAGTTGCAATATTCTGATTAAAACACAGAGGCAATTAAATTTAAATCTGTAAAATAGAAATTAAAGCAAAATGTATTCGTTCCATTTACGATAGAAATATCATATCCATAGAAATGGGAAATGTCACAATATGAGGATATAAAACATCGCTAATATAAGAATATCAATTTAAAAAATTACGATTCTATTCATATTGAATCTAAACATATAACAAGGGACAACATACGAATGAATTGAAACAGAAAGGAATATTTCTAATCTTAAAAAGTTTGTTTTTTATCATAATTATTTTTATATGGATAGTCAAACACTTTAATATCTTAGATATAAAAGATGTGATATAATTCAAAAAAAAATATACTTTAATTGTAAAAAATAATTAAAATGCTTTTAGAGAATTATTAAAGATGATTTTATTTATTGCATGTCATAAAAAAAACTATTAAGCACATTTATATTTTGTTTTGATTCTAATTTCTTTTCGAAAAATAACTTTGTACTTTGTAGAATCACATGTCTTTTATACTTAAATGTGTGTGTCAAATATAATTACAAAATTTTGCATAAGCGAGATTTATAGATAATACTAATGTTTTTCTGACTTTAAACTTGATTTCTATACATCCATATACCCAAGAAAAATTGTTTTGTTCTTTTTTGCTCAACATAAACTATTTTATTGCATATAATGTAATCATTTTGTTCTTTTAAAGTTCGATATGAAATCCTACATTGATTCATATTATTTTTTGTAGATAGGCTTTATAAAATTTATACTGTGTATAAATTTCGATATACATGCGATTCAAATACAATTTTATGTTATGACTAAAAGTAAACAAAGAGTTATTCTTATTTTTGGATGATAATCCTATAAAATTGAATATTATTTCAGCCTGTTTTATAGTTGGAGAAACAAATTGTTTAAGTGGACGCATACTTCATCCGTTTTGCATTAATTATCGCCATTTATATATAAATTTTTAATATCTATTGCAATGCATTATTTTACATTGCCTTTTTATCTTTTTTTTCTATAATGTGAATAACACCAAAATATATCTTTATTCACATGAAATCGGCAATTAAATACTTTATAGTACATCAACACTAAGATCGCGCTAATATGTCTATCGAGTGAATGTTTTTTCGGATTGATTATAATAAAAAAATACGGTTTTATAATTTTAAATATAATTCTTGCAATTTAGTAAGCACAGTAAAAATTAAGTATACCAAAAAAATAGATAAATTGATGTGAACAAATAATATTTACATCTATATTGATATTTTTTGTGTTCTAGACTATTAGATATTTACTAATCTATAATTTTATCAGAGAATAAACCGAATGTGAGCAATATTGACTTAAGAGCAAAAATAGCTAGAGAGGAACGTTTGTGGACACATGAGCTAATTCATTTTTTATTGTGACACATAAATTCATGACACGATAAATTTAAATTAAATTTTACTGCCCCAATACCATGAATTGCAAAAAAAAATAATTTTAACCTTGATTGTAAACTTATTTTTCGTGCAACAAAATATACGATCTTCTCGTCGATTTTAGTAGCTTTTAATTACGTTAAAGTATTAAAATGCAAATGTATATTTTCCTTTTCATAGAGAGCATAAACACTATGCGTTAATAGAAGAAGCACGTTTCAAAAGCTGTTTAAATTAAAAAAAAGACAAAAAAGAGCAAGTTAAGCTACATTTTTTAGTTATATACGAATCAAATGGCACAGAGACGATTTTCCAACTAGCTTGTCTATAAGGAGACTGGGTATACTATATGGCGATATCGAGCTAATCAGGGAATGCATGATAAAAACGGTGATACGTATTTTTCTGATTGAGTTACGAAAGCTAGTTTCACATCATTATCAAGAGGGAATATCATCAAAAGATAACAAGAAACGTCAGTTAATCTTAGAAAGCAATTTTTAATTTTTTACAAAATTTGGATACCAAATAGATCATTTTTGTCGATTGAATGACAAATAAAATATTTTCTGCCAAGTTTCTCGATTTTGTTTGGATGATTACTACGACTTTTACTGTTATGTAATGTTTTAGTCATAGGAATATTAATTTGTAGAACACCAAAGATTAGGTTATTCACGAAAAGAAGAAATATGTGAAAATTAAAAGTAAATCTTAGCAAATTGATAGGTATTTATACTATTTGTGCACCTTTAAATAGATCAAACTGGAAGAATTCATCGCATGGCTTTATAAAGCGAAGATAATACTAAAAAATCTGTTTTAAAAGCAATGAATATGCCTCAAAAAAATATTTGTGCTGTGACTACAAACTTTTTTAAGTTCAGTTCTATACATAAATAAATCGTAAATTTGGACAGAAAAAGCGCAACAAAAAATTTTAGATATAAACTTTCTGATTTCAAATGAAGAAAATAGCAGTCTTTATCTTGCCTATTATTCGCAATTTCGTATGAAATCTAAAGAGCCTATTTTAATAAAATTATATGAGCTTAAAGAACAAATTTTATCGATTTTTTAGTAAAAAGGATTGGCATGTCGATTGAAAGATTAATCATTTTGTCGCATTCTTGCCTTTTATTGTAATATTACACATAAACGGAAGGAGCTAAATTTGTCCCACAAGGAAAGAATTAAAATGTGTTTTTCATGGGGGAAAATATATAGTCTTTCATAAAAATTGTGATTTTTAAGGGATCTTATTTCTGTGAGAAAGATTTAAGAAATAAATTCCAAACGATTACGCAATATTGTAATTCTTCATAATATTAAGCTAGTAGCGAGGTGGTAAATATATTCAGAAGTATTTGGGTCCAGAACATTGAATTAATATAAGCTTAAAGGGCTTTCCAGAACATGAAACAAGCATGCAGCTTGTGTTATAAACCGTTTTTGTAGACATAATGCGGGCAACTGGTGGGCTTTAATTGGAGCTATATGAATTAGCAGAAGATGATTTTACATAAATTCATTTTAACAATAAGACAGATCCAAAATTAAAATATGAAAATGCAATTTAGTATCCTAAATTTCAACAAAAATCCAGTCGTATATTTTAATGATTTCTAAGCATGTATTAGTGTGTCTATCTTATCTCATTTTGCTTAAATTAAAAATCAACAGAGAAAATAATTAGCAGAAATTCATACGAAAATATATTAAAATTAAAAATCAGTAAATTTGAGCCATAAAAGAAACTTTCAGTAAAAAAAACACTTTAAATTAAACACATCTAAAAATGACATTTTTTGTTTATATTTTAAAGTAATTATATATTTTTTAACATAAATGAATCTTTAAATGTGGCTTCATGACCATCTCAAAAACAAGAATGTGGCCTCACAAACCGAAAATTCCACCCGTACACGCTCCTATATCCAAACACTAGTTTAATAATTTTATTTTACCACTTCCCTATTTTTTTATCACTTAGAATCCCATGACCAATAATATTCAGAAGTTACAAAATAATGTTAAATACTTCATTCCTTAGTTATATAAAATATCTTTTCTCTTAAATTCATCCTTTAATCACTAAAACGCACTTTTTAGCTTATAAATATCCAAAAGAATTCTAAATTCAAGCATATTCCGCATGCAATTTTTTTTATTATAATTTACTCAATAAAATTTATGCTTGGATAAATAAATAAAAAATTATGTTTTGCTTGTATATACAGAACATTAAGCATCCTCTTTTTTGGCTTTTTTAAAAATTAATTCACTTGCGAAATCGTTCATATTTTTGCATTTTAATTATATACACGTATTGTATTATGAAGTATAATTCACCATAAAATATTCAAATTTTTCATTGTACTTTAAGATAGGACGTTTTTATCTTATTTTGAAAATTCTTCATTTGTTTCCAACCATAAAATCTTCTCCTTTGGATATTAATTAGCGATTTTCTATAATATGTTAGCTTTGGATACGTCTATATTTTCTCAAGCATGTTTTAATAGTTACAAGAGATTTTATGTGATTTATTATGACACCATTAAATTAAATACGAAAGATATAATTCTTGTACTGCACTTGTAAATTAGAAACTGAATATGTTGAGCATATAGTCTCGGTGATTAATCTTTTGTCATTCGTCGCATTTAATCGATGTTATTTGATTAAAAATTATAGCAGCGTTTTAATTTTATTATTTTTAATAATATCAACTGAGTTATATTAAAGTCGTGTATTATCATTTACTACATAAATCATCCACCTTCAGATTACTAACCTATTATTCTATGGGCAAAGCTTTCTAATAATCTCTTAATTTATTCATTATATTTACCAGAGCTTGTATGTAAAAATAACAGAACCCTTAAAATACTTCAGATCGTGTTTAAATATACCAGATTTACTGTATATAGCAGCCACAATTTTTATTTGATAAGACTTTGCAACAAATGCAATCTTATCACCAAAAAAACAAATAATGCATATTTAATGCATTTTTTTATTCTAAGAATTTGATGTGCGGTATTCAGTTATAACTCAACGTGATCATGTCTCTTTACGCAGCGATTTTACACCTTTTTAATAATTAAAATAAGAAAAGAATAAAAAGACACACTAGATCGTCGATAAATTGTAGGATAAATGTAAGCTAATTGAATTTTTTTTATAGGTTATTGCACATGAATTAGACTGGGTTTTAAATTTTTTTAAAACAGAATAAGTTATACCAGAACTCTACCATCAAAATTACACATAGTTTTTATAAATGCATATAGCTTATTTGAAATCATCAACCAAACTATAGTCATTGTCTTTAAAATGCTCCAATCGTGCCGTTTAACTGGTGTCTTAAGTCTGTAAATTTTAGAGCATATTTAAGAACTTTATTTTTTGATGTGCTATTTGTAAAGACATTAATTATAGAATGATTAGTTCTGATATTTCTGCTTGCCTATTTGTTTTGTTCTAACAGAAACAAATTCGGGCAGAATTTCGATAATCTGTTCTTTTGGTTTTATTCTAATTGAGTTTTATTTGCGGTGTTGTAGAATGCAAATATGTTTACCCTAGAACCATAAAATTTTACGTATATTTGATGGTAAAATAAACCTTTATTAGTTTTTCAACAGCCTGAACTCTGCTTATTCAGCCAGCATGACACTTTTTTTTATCTTGGATCTTACAGTCAGCGTTATAAAAATTATTTGATATCATTCATCATGTATCTTCTTCATGCTGTTTTTTTTAAAATGCAATTTTTGGAGTTTTTAATATGTATCGGCTTTTGCTACCCAACATAAATAATTTTCTAAAGAACTTGTGATACTCTAGCAATAACGCACAAGTATATATAAATGAAATTTAATCCATAAACTTTATGACAGCCAATCCATTTTGTGTGATATTTTAACAGATAGGATGATTTTATAGGGTAATATAACTATATATTTTTATCGTTAAATATTTTAATATAATGTTTTTTTATGGATTTCCCAGGATTACCAAATAAGTTTTTTTTTATTTCTATACTCGGAATTCTTGCTTATATTTCTATTAAAATATATGAGTCTTCTCTATATACCAATCATTATCTTCAAAAATTTGATGCATATGATTTAAATTGCTAATGCTTGCTTTGTAAATCTAAACAAGATTTTTATAACAAAGAAATTTCTTGAGTAAATTTACGGTATTTTTAGGAATATTTAGAAGATACAGATGTATATCACATAAATCTATTTGTAATTCCTATCTTCTGATAAACATGACGCGATACATTTCTCGTGAGATAGTATGAGCAAACGAGGCATTGAGTCTTTGATTTACAATTATAATGAACGTTATGTGAAATTTGGTTAATTATTACGTGGATAGTTTTCTCTTCTATTATCTTTATTCCTCCTAATTTTGAGATCATTGGTAAAATATCTATGGTCAATTTATATTTAATATAAAATAAGAATATGATTCATATTCTGGTAGTTTTGTAGCAAATCAAATATAAATATCAAATCTAATAAGTAAAAATAATAAAAGTTAAAGTATTAAAAATAAACGGGGCAAAATTATAATATGTACACATCTTAAAAACAGATATAACATAAAAATAAATCACATAAAAAATATATTAACCCATTAATATTTATATTATTTTAGCAGCCAATGTATATTCAAACAGTTATGTTTTCTTTTAACAAACCTTTGTTATGCGAAAATATTGATAACAAGTCGGGCGTAACATGAAAACGTATTTATATCTAAAAATAATTAACATTGTTAGAGCACACAAATTTAATACAAAACATATATTAATTGCAGTAATAATATATAGCTTCATTTTAAATTAAAATCATTGAAGTGAAGATAACTATAGCTAAAAGATTAGTTTTTATATTAAGAAAGGCAATAAAATGAATTTTTATGCGCTTTTCATAGAACAGAAAGGCACATTTAGCCCCCTTCATTCGGTTATTCAAGTAATTAAATGGTCTAATAATTTATTCGGATGACTCTTTTATCTTGATATACCATGCATCATGTAAAATTTATTTGGATTTTATTTAAATGTTATAAATCATATATTAATCCTTCAATCTATACAAATCTGCGCTTGTCAAGACACTTGAATCTATATATTTTGGCAGAAGACTAGATGTTTGTGAAGAAAGATCAGGTAAGAGGGCATTTTATGCATCAAGTAGCTGTGCAATATTCTAAACGGGCTTTCAACGTCTCCGAGGATCTAATCATAAAAAAAAGGAACTTAACCCATAATTACAAACTACGAATAAATGTGTGATTTTAACTTAATTATACGTTTTTTTATATAAATCCTATTGTTTAGTTATCTAAAGATCAATATATGTAATATTTTTTGGATATTGCTGGTCTATAGAACTGTAATCTAATATTTTAGTATTAATTATAGAGGTGATACCATATAATAAACAAGCATAAATTCTTCATATTTTTAGCCCGTATGCTATATTAAAGCCATCTATCTTTATAATATGAACAAATCAAAACTAAATTAAAGTCTAAAAATTCTTGAAGAATTTTTGCAACATTTTATGTAAATTGATATTTATTTTACATTATATTTAGGAAGCGTGGCAACAATTTTCTTTAAATTTTTTCGAAGGTTATTACAGCTTAATGATACATATTTTATTAAGCGATGTACCTATTTCATAGCGTTTGGATTTTACTCCATCTTATTTTATGTAAAAAATGTATAATCTATCAAAAGTGAATCGTTGAATATATTTTTTTGAGAAATAATGGTAGATTATTTACAAAAATTTTCAGATTTTATCCAGAAGAAAAAAACAGTTATTTTTCATGTTTACTTCTAAATTATACATTAAAATTAAAATATAAATAATATAATATCTTATATCATATACACTAAAAATTATAATATAAAAAAAGTCAGGACATAAATGCAACTTTTTTTGTTGTTTCGATTTATAAAATTCTAATGTTTATAGATATTTAAATTACTGGTTAACAAAACTAATATTGATTCTATAAAAAATATAAATTTGTAATATATTATAGTTTTCTGCAAGAAATTTAGATAGAGATATGTTATTATATTCCATAAATATTTATTCGGTGCTTCTTTTTATACTTCCATTCAAAATTATAAATTTCATTATTTTTCTGATATACATATATTTTTACTTCTTATCCAAGCCACATCTTCTATTTTACATAGAATGTATTCAATGGCTATCCCATTTATGCAAACATCATGTGATCAAAAAATATTTAGTGAATTTATCATATGTTTATATAATATAATTTATGTTATAAAATGCGTTTTCAGAATTATTGATGCATTGTACATTATCTTTTTTTATCACATATTCTTTAAAGTAAAAAGCTTTAATTTTATAATAACTTTCCGCTTCCAAACTAAAATATACAAAAATAGCAGTGTTAAAAAAAATTTTTTATTAAAAATGTGAATGTGTTTATATAATTAATCGGAAATAACGATAATATAAGCTCTCATAAAAAACGGTATTTATTTGCAATACTGCTAATATTCTAAAATTCATAAATAACAATAAATAATAGCATGAACTCAAGATTATAGTATCTTATAAAATTACAAATTTGTATAATCGCGTAGGCTAGAATTTCATTTATTTAAACCATCATTGAGTACATACATCTCTAATGTTATGGACACTTGACTTATTTATATACCATGATACACAGATTGGATTAAAATAATCATTATTATATTTCTATGAATGCCCAATACCAATCATATTTATTTTCATATTTTCTGTTATAGGTTGAGATTATTTATAAAAAATATTGTATTAAAATTAACGTTTAAAATCCCGGACGAAAAGAAGCATATGTGCAAGCTCTCATACTCCGCAAGACCCTTTAACGTATCAAATTTATGAGAAGTATAGCAGTTGTGAAGATAAGTTAGGCAAAGATGTCAAAAGATGCATCAAGGAGTTGTGCAATATTCTCAATCGGCTGACCACGTCTAAATTGATAACAGTAAATAACACATAAATAAACAAAAATCTATACAAAGAAATATAATTTATGGTGTTCAACCAAAAAATCACAATAAACACAAAAAACTTGATTTACAAGCTGTAAATTAGTAACAAGTCGACATATTTAGTTTTTGTAATGCATCGTTGAAAAATTAACTGTTTTTAAAATAAAATAAAATTAATAAGCGAAATAATTACAGATGTTAGTATTATAAAATTTAATTAAATATGTGTAAAAGATCTCTTAATAATGGCACAAAGGAATTTTTTCAAAATTAAGTACCTTCAAATTGTGTAATATATGACAGTCAAGAGAAATACATATAATTAACATATATATCAAAGATATTCTTTGAAATTTAATATAAAAAAATACAATAATAACAAGTAAAATCATGTGTTCATGCTTACGAATGCATTTTTTTACTATAGACATTTCTTAATATCTACAAGTATTTTAGGAAGCTGGAAAAGATCATGATTTATAACAATCAAATTTTTAAATAATTTAATGATATTTTTATGATAGAATTATTCTAAATGTTAATATTTACAAATAAAAGTAAGAATATTTAATTATCTACTATTTGCTACAATATTTTTATAGACACATGATAATTTTAACAACAAATCTTAGTATGATTGGGTAGGTTTTTTTTCAAATTGATCTAGTATTATTATATTCGCGCTATATTATTGATTTCGATTTAATAAATTAAAATTTACATTCATTATAAACCATTCACAAATGATTACATATACATTATAATCATATAACAAAAAAACTATCTTATAAATTAATCGTTTATGATTAATATCATATTTTTTTTTTATGCACAGCATAGAGGCATAAGCTCTTATTTATTTTATTGTCTTCTGGTAAAAATTTATATATAGTGATCGAACGTATTTTAAAAGTAATGTGCTCAATTTATAGATTCTAGTATATCAGTATTTTTTTTATAAATTTACGTGTATATTAAAAATCTATCTGATAATAAAATAAAGTTTAATTTGCTTCAATCATGGTCTAATAATATTTATAATTTTTTTTGCTTCTTAATTTACAAGTATTATACATATTTATAAATTTCATTTTTATAAAAAGTATGAACAAAAGAATAAGATTTTACCGTTATTATCGATAGTATTGAATTCACAATATAAAATATTATTTGAAGACCCTTGAATTATAAATATTTAAAATTAAGTTTGAAATGAATATGTTATGTTTATATAATACATACTGTGACGTAGAGTAATTTCTATCCAAAAATATATGTTCGGCTCGAAATAAAACGTATTGAATATCTTAAAATTGATATATAAGATATTCATGCCAATAGGTTAAAATAATGGAGAAAATACATGATTTATATAACCAGTAATGTGCTGTATGTTTTAAATACTAATATTAAACCGTAAATTCTTGTCTATTATTTTGTTTTCCAAATCACAGAAATTTCTTGAAAATCCTTTATATAAGATGTAGAAACAAGTTTTGAGACCAATCAGTAGCTTAAGCTATCGAATATGTGTAACCATGTATAACTCATGGGACCAAGAAAAGGAACTAAATGTAAAAATATATCTATAATGATGGGTATTGAATATATACACACCCCAGGATAACAATCGTATAGATAGAAAGTCATCATTTTGCAGGAATTTATCATGCTTATGTGTAATTTTGATTAATATATTTGAAAAAGTATACATTAATTAACTTAAGTACAAGTTCCCTTTGAAAACTATAGCTCAAAGATATCTTTATAAAATATAAACTATAAATTACAATAGCATAGAAGATCAAACCTATTTTATTTATAGAAAGTGTATTCGTTATATAATTCTTTTACGGCTATATATTACAAAAATATGAAAATGATTGGTAAAAAAATCGTCGTTTTATATAAATAAACAACAATTCGTTTACCATCCTAAATTTATTATGGGTGTTAATTACGCATAATAAATAAATAATCTACGTTTTACATATTATACATGAATTTAATGCTGAAAAGCTTTTGAACTTGTGATTTTAGGATGAATTAATAAGATAAAAAGAAGTACAATGACATAAACAATCAACAAGATTTCATGTTGATCATAAAACAAATCAAAAATTAAACGATACGAATGAAAATCATTAACTTAAAAAAATATAAAGCTGAAGCCGACGTACAAACAATAGCATCTAGAATAACGTTAGTTTACTGTATATTGTATCTTTAAAGAACAAGTAGTCTGAAAAATAAATAATTTAAGATGATATTGAAATATGTTGTAAGAAGGCTCGTTAAAAGTTATAATAAACCTTTTCAACATAAGATTTTTCTTGGATAGAGATAATATAATTTCATGATAGTATATAAATTATATTTGCTTAAACATGAAATTCTGATATTATAAGAAATTTTTCAATAAATTTAAATTTATTAATAATTTTTTTATTAAATATTACAGTTTATCGGGGCATAACTAGGCAGAAATATTAAATAAACTTATAAATCTAGGTACATTTACAGTTATATATAAAGATAATTTGAATAATATCATTCAGACTGCCGAAAAATATTATTTTGTGCATTTTTGAATTTATAAAAGTATATAGTTCCATTTATTTATTAGTTATAAAACTCGAATTTAAAAAACGATGCAATTTTTAAAATCAAGAAAATCTAATTTAAAGTGAACAATCATTTGATAGTATAGTAATTTATTAAACGTATTAAAACTATTCTTTTACAAATCGAAATCTTTTAGTTTTACATTTCATATCTATGATTTTTGTAAAAATTATTCACTACTTTAAAAGCCTGTATTTGATGTTGATTATATAAATACCATATCGTAGGTACCGGGTTTTTATAAGCATTGCTAAAGCCAAATGAAAAAAAAATTATTGATATAAAAACATATTTTCTAATTTTTTATATATCAAACTATTATAGTAGAACTTAAAAAATTCATGCATTAAATATTATTAATTTACGGGGGTATTTCACGAGAAAAACATAACGAAATAATTTATATAAAAAGCAAAATGAGTTTTTCATTGTTATATGAGAGTTCGTGTTATAACGAAATTATCATTTTGCTACTGGTCTTTTTCTACTCCTATATATAACAAAAAATGTGGACAAAAAAATAAATGTATTCGGTAAATTAACATTTTCATGGCTTTTTCTTTATTTATTCTAAGTATATTTAATTATGACCAAGTTAACGAAGAATAAAATATTTATTATGCTATTTGATTCTATGCTTAAAATAAAAAAGGATGATGATTATATTGTAAAAAAATCTTGAACTCATTTTAGTATATATTGTTTATGCTCCAGTAAATTAAATCATCATGTAATCTTGAGCTTGTCTATTTGTTTTAAAAAACGAAAGTTTGTGTATTTCTAATTAATAGTATACTTTTTAACAAAGTCTACGAGAAACAAAATTAAAAGCTAACATCTAGTTTTTTCTTTTATTGCAACTAAAACCTAATAGATTTTGACTATTTTGTTATTTTTTCTTCATCTAACAGCATAATCTAAAAGGAAACAAAATTATTTGCATTATATTCTAATATTTATATTATTTTGTAGTGATATAAGAACTGATTTTATTAATGTTAAGAGGTACATATTTTATGGGTGTTTCTTTTTGTTTGATACAAGAAGTTAATATTCCGGACATTTTAGATTGAAAGTGTTTTTAACCATTCATAAATATCCCAATTTATTTTATTGCCCATGATTTTGATTTGATCTTATTTTTTTTGATCAAGTATATACGTTTTTAGAATATTTACATATTTATGATTTAATTCAATAGAAAATTTTTATTGGCAGATTAATAAGAATCATAAAACAATTTTAACTCATTACAAAAATAATAGTAGATTTAATGATTTTATAGTTAATATATTCAACCCTTAAGATACACTTAAAAACACATAGAAATTATTTGTAAAATAGAAATCTTAATGATAACTATTTATAATAAAAATTTATAAAAATTGATTTAAATAGTAGGACTACACTGCAGCTTTTAGATATAAGAAGCTTTCTTTTATCGAATATTTGGTATTTTCATTTGCAAAAATATTCATATTATCCTATAAGACAATTCTTAGATTGAATTTTTCTAATTTGCGTCTAGTAACATTTTATATGGCAAAAGGCGTTTATTGCTCATTATTTACATTAGTTCACATTGGTAAATCATTGCCAGTAAATATAGTATAGACTTTATAAATGTTTTTTTCTTTATATTTGGTAATAGATCATAATAATCATGTAAAATTTTTACGATTTTCAAGAGTAAGCTTATACTGTTCTCCTGTTTCATATGGAAATCTATATAAAGAAGTTATTTTCTGTTTTATTTTAGATATTTCAGAATTATTTTCATACATTTTTTTGCAGATCTTTACACCGGTTTCATAATATAGGCACATTCTCTGATATAATTTTACGTGAAAAATCTCTTAAAAACATATATGTAAATTAGTATAGAGCATTTGAACATATACTTTATAGATTTAATATTAGAAAACATTTATGATTTTACTATATAATATTGATTTTTATAAAAAAAAATATGCCTGTTCTTTAAATTTTGCATTAAGTATGTTTTGCATGCAAACTCATTAGATGTATTTTCGATTAAAAATTTGCGATCGTTGTATTATGTGCAAATAATTACAATAGCTATAGATTTTCTATACATTTTACCTTTATATAATTTTTCGCATATGCGATTTTACCATTAAAACATTTAAATGAAATCATGAAATTTATTTATTGATAATATAATTTGTACATATGTTCATTTCATTGAAACTTAATGAAAAAAAATTTAATTTATGACAAATAAAAAAGAAGAAGTGTTTCAATTAATCCTAATATAAAAACAATTAAAATATCGGTTGCAACTTCTCTTTTTATTTTCTGTCTATTATAAGTTCTCATCGGAATGGTTATAAAAGTTCGTCGGTGTATTTTTTATGCATCTCATATAATGTCAAAAACGTGATTCAGTATATTTTTTATTACTTTATATAATTATAAAACAATTAGATAAAAATATTTTCAAAAATATGTATTTTTGTAGAGTATTTTTTACATTTTGGTATTTTTTTTGTTTGCTAAATTACATACATGAATTTATAATACAAATATTTTACTTTCTACTTATATGAGCTCTAATTATAGCCTGTTAAATATTGATAGTTTTTAAAACTTATGTAAAGGTGTAAAAGAAAAAACAGTTTATTTCTGACTATGTTTTGTAATCAGTTATACTGACTATATATGTGCATAAATACAGAGAAATATATATAAAACATATCGAAGCACAAAAAATTTCTCTAATTTTTAATTAAAAATTATATCATTAATGAAAATTTTCGACATAACATAATAAAATAAAAATATATATTTTGCATAGATATGATACATAGAATAAAAAAGTAAGCTAAAACCATGCATATACACTCTAAAAAAGTAAGCAGATAAGATAATTCCATAACACTAATAAGTAAATTTTTTGTCACTTTAATGAGAACTATATAATGTCGCAAAATTATAACCACATCTTAGAATAGTATAAGTATATAAATCTTAAACTAACTCAATTACATTTTTATCTGATAAACGGTGTACACTTAAACTCATCTAATTTAGGAGGAGAAATGCTAATGATGTAAATAGAACAGTACAATGTGTCAAAATAGGTATCAAAAAGTTTTCAGTGTTCCCAATAGACTTTTATCGTCTTTATAAATAAAATTGAAAAAAGCAACTAAATTTTTTCGATAAACAAGGTTAAAGAATAAAATTTGCTTTGTAAAACCAAATTTTAGAACATTTGAGAAAAACACGCACCTAAAACCTCATAACAGACACAATATGGCAATTCAATACCGAATAAAGGTAATGAAATTGGATTTCAAATAAAAAAACGCTTTCTAACACAAATCACCGCATTTATTATTAAATAAACTACTTTTTCTGATTCCTTACTTATAATTCTCAAAAAATCAATATGTGATACAAAGTGATAATCAGGCAATCATAAAAATACTTAAATTAAACGAAAAAATCAGTAAAATTTTATTCAATGGGAAGAAAAACAATATTGTTTTTTGATGTTTATATAAATAATTTTATAGAATTTTTGATAATTTTGCTAAGTCGCAAATAATCAAAAAAGAAGATACGGATGACATGGTTATAAAATATATATATTTGTTCAAAAAAATTAATCTACAAATCTAATATGAGATTGATTGTTGCTATTTATACAGAACTTATGCAGTTAAAAATCCTTTTACTTTTCTATCTGTCAATTAACACAGAAATAAAATCTTATAAAAAAATAATATCCATAAATCGAATCCGCTATTATATTCTAAAAACTGGCTATAAAAAAAATTATTATTTTTTTATCTTTTATAGAAAATATATTTATGTTTCATTTACGTTATAAAATGTATTTTATGATTGTCGGATTTAAGAAAATATATTTGCAGTGAAAAAATAAAGGTTTACAAAAAAATATTCTAAAAGCCTAATTATAATTTTGACTGTAATAGATTCACTTAAAAATGTATGTTTACCTTAAATTTTATCGGCATTTAATAAGGTTTTATATAAAATTATTCATCTTTTCTTCCATTAACTTCTTCACTTAATACAATTACTTTATCGCGTTTCTTATACAAAAGAAGTGGATTAACAGAGATTCATAAAAATATAAATTAGGAATCTAAATCTTCAAAAAAAATGGTTCTGTAATATATGATAGTTAAATATTTACGAATATTTTTTTTCAATTCTATATTCTTCATTTTATCTGGGATCAAAATTTTTTCTACATCTTATTAATTAATTTTTTGAGAAACATGTTTTATATATTTTTTCTTTGTATTAATTGATTTCAATGATCTATGGTTTCTTCTAAAAATACATTTCTCTGCCATTTGAACCCACATTTGATTCTAAATATGTATAAGAGACTGGAAATATGTAAATCTACGTAAAAAAAATTATTGATCTAGTTATACAAATGTTTTTTTATCAATTATTCGTTCCCTAGTTCACTTTGTTACATCGAAGCCCAAAATCCGGATTTTTATGATAATAACATCATGAAACTATTTTTAACTTAAAAAAAAAATACATTAACCAATAGGCATCAAAGAGAATTATGTTTCATTTTCTATTTTATACACGATTGTTTTTATACGGTTATATGCTACAACATAATCATCAAATTTATATAAGCTGAAATATGCAAAAAAAATTCACATTACGACTATTTAAAAACAAAAAATTGTATTTTAATGTAGTCACAATATGAAATTCACAGTGAAAAAGCTTTGTATTTATTTTTGGCATTGGTATAATTAATTAACAAAAAAAATTGGTTTTATTTTTCTATGATTGTGATTGCATACTAAAAATTGATTTATATGGTTTAAAAGATATTATTCTATTGATTGTTATCTTTTCTACCTTATTTAGTTTGTGAGAAATTATTTAGATACGTATTTATGTACGGTAATACTGTATAAAAGTTACTTAAATTTGATTTTTTCGTCGATTGCGATATAAGACATTCAAAATGGTGTTTTCTTTGTTTTGAAATCATTAAACATTTGATAAATTTATTTCTAGCATTATAAAAAACAAACTACAATTATTACCGTTTGTCTCTTATAAATATTTATATGTGTCTTTAATATTGTAAATAAAAATACTTATAAGAAACTTTTTACCAATAAAAAATTGGATTTTTCTTATTTCGACATATCAAAAATACTAAAATTCTCTATTTGTATAATTTCACGTAGTAAATATACCTTTGTAAGAATTTTTTTGGATGCAGTATTTACAAAGACATTAGATTCCTTTTCAGTGAATTAACGAAATTTATTAAAAAAAAGCAATAAAAACATCAACTTTCATCGCATTTTATTTATGGTTTTTATATGCAAACTACAAATATTTATATTTACAAAAATTTGTTTCGTTTTTTCTATTGATTTTAGATCTTTTAGCAAACATAAGAGTACAGTAAAAAAAAGATTTTTCTTTCAAATATTTTTACTCAGGTATTTCGATCTTTATTTGCTTTTCTGAGAACTTAAGTTCACAAAGTATAAGTTCGGAGAAACAAAAAGTAATGAGCATAATGTGATTAAAATGTGATCTCAATCTATAGTGATATTGGATTAATTATTTTTATCGTTGTTCAGGAAAAACTTTAGATTGCTCTATATAATATATTTTGCTCATTCTTCAGCTAACATCAGCATCTTTATTTTACGCATTGATAAATAATCTCTGAAGACCTATTAAATAATTATATTCCACGATCATATTGTTTTTGAGGCTCTTTCTGCGTAAGCTTAAATTCCAAACTCTTCATATACGACTTATGATATTCTGTAACCATGCAATGCCAAAGCGAAAACGTTTGATATAATTCGAGTTATACCTTTGTAAATAAATAAGAGATCGTTATCGTATTATTAAATTTTTCTTAGCTTTACAAATATCTAATTCATATTTTTATCAGTAATCGTTATTCCTGTTTATATTCAAGTGCACAATTTAGTTTCTAGACATCACCAAAAGCGTCTTTTTAATTATGTGACTATCTTTGTTCAAGTTTATTTTGATCAACTTTCTTGAAGCTAATTCATTTGTATATCTTTTTTATCAGAATATTTTAATTTTTCTTCGATTTCTACAGGTTTTTAACGCGAGCGTAAAGTTTATGTATCTTAAAATATATATATTTTGTCGTGTATAGTCTTAAATCTGCATTTCTTACATATATTGCTTGTTTTTCAGTCTTCTTTTATGTTTCACCATAGTGTTGATATTTTGACTAATCTCTATTTATTTTTTATCTTGTATGAAATATAATCTTGCTTCTATTTTAAACATCTGTAAGAATTGACTATCTAGCTTTTACAGGTTTAAATTATGATCATCTTGATGAAATTAATTCTAAAAGATTTTTCATGCTGTTTTATATCTTATTTTATTTACATTAAACCTTTTTTCTACTACAAATTAATAATTATATGAATAGAAGTCCAATTATAGTTTAAAAATAATAAATGTAAACAATAATCTTTTTTTTCTCATCTTACTTAATGTAGATGAGTGCTATGATTTTTGATGATCTTATATTCTTGGCAAGTGTCTTTTCAATTCAAAAGAGCGATTTCTGCATAAAAAGTTGTAACTACTTTTGTCTTATTGCAATTTTAACATTTTTTTTTGATACTATCTTTATCTTTTGCTGACTATAGGCTTATAGATTATTCTCTTGTAAAAAAAATGAATAACTCTTGTAGCAAAGTCGTTGTTTCATGTTTAAAAATGCCTATATAGCGGTTTTTTGGTATTTTGCATGTTTTTGAATTTTTTAAAACCTTTTAGCTGTATACGTTTGTTCTAACTATATTCAGAATTCTGTTACATTTTTGATATAATATACCAAATGTTGTATCTTTTTACACTGTTATTCTTTCTTTATGTATTTGAGATACTTAGATCCCAGTAACCAAAATTTCAATCCTCATAATGAACACAATAGAAATTATCTGGCGCTACCTTAATTTTATTTTTTTCTATTCTATGCAATCAGTATGATGTATATTTCTTTTTTTTCCGGGTTTTTAGTCTTAAGCTATAGATTAAGGGAAATAAGATATGATTTTTTATGAAAAATTAACCTTTTAGTTCTTTTTCAATTGAATATAACGTTTAGTACATTTAACATTGGTTCCATACACACGGCAAATAAATATGCATATACCATGTCAAGCTCCGCTCATATACCTTTTTGCATTTTATGCTGCATAATATTAATTTCCATATACTCTTTATCACTCTTATAAGGCTGTACACCCACATTCATGATCGAGTTTTGCCATCAACGTCATTAAATAGAAATGAATTTCAAGAAGCAGTTCTTTATACATCGATTCGGAGATCTGTAAGCTGGTAAGTTTCGTTTTTATTGTCGTCTATAGTAGCTTTGTCTACTGATCCTTTACAAGTCATGGGGTACTAGTTGATTTATAGGCAAAAGGTTATGCCATTACACTTCTAACTACTAGAATATCTTGTAAATCTTAGTTTCTAATTTATAGTGAATTTTCATACAGGTTATAGGCTCAAATTTGATGACCAATTAGTACACTTTATTATAAATGTTATTTATTTTTTCTTTATAAAACATTCATTTCCGTTTTTTTGCACGTATTTTCTCTGCAATATTATCGTAGCATATTATTGCAAAGATAGTATTTTCTTTATATAAAATTTATAGATCCCATCAGGTCATGGAGTTTTGAATAAGCCAGTAGTTGCAAATTTTTTATGTATTTTTACAGGTCAACTTAAAAATACGAACTTATGCTATATAATATAATCAAATGGATATTAGTAAACAACATTTTTATATTATTTTTATTCATACTTATTTGACCAAAATCAAGCAATTTATTTCTTATAAGCGTTTTTTGTTATTTACTTATATTAAAATTTGGGATGAAATTATCATTCTTGATATTCATATTGATTTTTTGCCTATTGAACTTTTAATCATTATTTTATCGCTCATTTGACTTCCTTTTATCTGTATTTTGTATGAAGTTTTTATATTATTAACTTATAGTAATCCAGTTTTCGGTCCAAGATTTTGAGATAAAGTCGCTCTATATAACGCTGTAGATAAATAAATTTATGCTATACAAATCTCACATTACTTTGTACTAAGGGCTGTTTTTTATTCTGATTCTTGCATGTATATAATTTTTTTTAGTGAATATTCTCTTTTTTGATGAGGTTATCGTAAGTCAACTGAATGCTCTGTAATATCTTAGGATTTGATTTATACTTACGGTTTTGATACTGGTAATTCTTTAACGACAATATTCGGATATTCTATGACTTACTCTTTTACTTGTGAGATATTACTTTCTTTGTTCTTGTAAACAAACCAATCTAATGATATCTAACTACAGAGCACATTTTTTAATTTAACGATTTATTTTTCTAAAAAATATTTATCCATGTCAAATTTTTGTTGTGGTTCAAAATACAATCGTTTTATATTTTTTTTGAAGTTTCACAATCAAATTTTCGTTCTGGACCAGCCGTAGCTTCTATATTTTTTCAAAAGATAAAAGCGTTGTGCATTTATTAGTATAGATAGTCAAAATTATCTACCAACAAGGCGTGGTAAGTGCTCAAGGCGCAATCGGATTGATTTATAAGAATCTTGAAAAGAAATTATTATGAAAAGAGCATTTATACTGTTGAAGTATTCACGAAAAGTGCAAGTAAACTGATATTATTTATTTTAAAAAGTGATTTCGTTATTTATTGCTCTCTTCGTTCATTAAAAAATCAATTGTTATGTTTTCTACTTTATTTTCTTTTTTCTGGTTTTTCAGCTATAACCTTTGATGTAATTGTTATAACTATAATAATATACATAAATGAATACTTATTTTATCTCGTATCTTCATATATACAATTTTTAATACGAAGATGAAGCTTTTTAAAACAAAATTAAAAATAATATGGCGAGAATAATTTGATCAATAATAGTAAACGCGTATCAATACAGATACAAATTTCTTATAATATTTAAAACAGACAGTTTTATATTTGAAAAGATCTATAGCAATTCATTAAGATTTACATACACTATTGATATAACAATAATTTGTTTTAAACGGAAAAGCAATCAGTTGATAGGATAAATATTAAATGACGAAACGTCTGTTCTAAAATTCAAGAAGTTATATCACAAGTATGTTACACATTCTATAGATCTTTTCTATGGAATTATAAATTCAATTTTTAAATATGACGTAAAGGCGTGTGGAAATACTGCCAGATAGAATTATAAAAGATAATATTAGACTTTATAATATCAGAAATCATAAAAGGTTGCATAATTCTATAGGTGGATCGTATAATCTTCTCATAGCGTACTATTATTTTTTATGAGGCTTATGTAGACATCACAATGCTTATTTATTCTAGAAAAAGACATCTAAATCATGTTTTCTAAATAAGTAAGATATATGGACTATTATGAGTCAATAGCACAATCAACCCGTCTGTATACAAAGAAAAATATTTTTAGAATATCTGCAATGGTCTGATAATATGATGCTATTGTTCATTCCATACTTAAGAAAGAATTTAAATCCATATTTTCTTCTTTTTGTATAATACTATGCTAAATGTTTTAATTATTAAAAAGATCTAATATTTTTTTTTCCTTGATTTCGATTACAGTTACAGAGCTTATCTCATTAAAAACATTTTAGTATTTGATGATTTTAATGTTGTATGTTTAAATTTTTTAAAATAAGTATATCTTTAAATTTTAAATTTCTAGAATATTCTTCAAAATTCTTACTTTCTTTTAAAAAGAGGTATATTGTTCTTATAAAACATATAATGACTGTAAATTCTTCTGATATTCCGTAGCATCAATGATGACATATATTATACCTGAATATAAAAAGTCGGCGATAAAATTTTTTTTGGTTCTTTGATGATATTTATGCTGGAATATATACATTTTCCATACATCTACTAAGATTAACCTAGTGGTCTTGTTCCAATACATCGAAAATGAGATTATTGTGGATGTTAAAATATTATCTGTCATTTATCTTTGTTTAAATGCGAAAACGGATTGATATTTGATGTTTTTCTATCAGTTATTTACATATGCACATGATGTGGTCTGAAAGTGGCCTTTATTTGTTGAATATATAACACGTAAAAGATAGTGCGTTCGTATCGTCAGAGAACATATTAGAGCCTAAATAATCTTAAATAATTCGAAAATAAATATTACGTACTAAATTAATAAAAATTGTTCATTTGCCCAACTAAATATCATCTAGGTTCTTTCAGAGCATAGATATACAGATAATGTTTTTTTTAGATATTTTTATGTAGAATGAATAAATAATGTTTGTTGCAAATTTTATAGAATTGCTTTAATGAATATTAAAGTAATTGTAATAAAAAGAATTACTTTATTTGGGGCTTGGAATACATTATATGGTATGAAAGTTATTATTTGCCTGATTGTAATATTTAACGTAGCCAATATTTGTCTTTTATCATACTTTTAGCTTAGTAACTCTTGATTTTTCCATATAAGGCTGAAGAGTTTGTGTTTTTTTTGATTTGAGGATTATACAATAATATATTGCGTCCGAAATTTTTGGCGATAAAATTTGTTATATATGTTTTTTGCTCTTTTATCCTCATAATATATTTTAGATTATTTAAAATAAACTATAACGTATAAATTTTTTATAATAATAAAAGACGGTTTGAATTTTGTTTATGATAATTTTAAAACCATTTTATATAAATATTTTCAAAATCCAATGCATTATGTTTTAATTTTAATTCTAGCCACCTTTTATAATTACATTTTCCTAAACACTGAATATGTTTATAAACTTACTACGATCAGAAAATTACATGTATTTCATCAAATATTATACACTTGTGTTTTAAATATATTACTTAAAATGATTATCTACTTTCATTGGTTTGTTGTAGCAATTAGAGCTAGTTTGGCTTCTTAGAAATCTTTATCACATATATTTGTATACTTTAAAATATAATCCTTCAAGAATGAACGACAAGAGTCTAAAAAGATTTCGTAAAGAATAAAGAACCATAAATCTTGTCGTGGTTAAAAGATAGGGGAGTAATCCGCGAAATCCTTTCCTACTGCTTAAAGATGACATTGTCCAGAGATTAAAGACCTCTCACCAGGTGAATTGATATAATGAATGTGTAGCTTGGATAGCTAAATTGTGTTATTGTAAAATATGTGATCATAAAGTTTTTGCAATTATTTTTTAAACTGGATAAGGAGATGCCAAATTTTTGTCAAGGAATGTTGACCATTTCTCAAATCTTAAAATAAATTTTAAATTTAACATCAATTTTTTTTTAAAAAATACTAATTGATTTATATTATTTATATATCCTTCTATTAAACTTACTTGTATCATTAATCTGACTATAATTAACCAAAAATTTTATGATCATTTAATACAATAAAAGTGACATCTAGAATAAATGAATATATGCTGTTTAGAAATTTAATTTAATTTTTATAACACAAGATTCTTTTGTTTTTAATAAATATAAAGTGTTTTCAAGCTGATTTTAGCGATCTTTTTTTCATAATTTCAAAGTTTAATTTAAAAAAATGAAATTTTGTTTGCAGCTGGGTGTATTTTAAAAAATTATGAATTATATTTTATTGAAAGATTTATAGCTAGAATTTATGTGGCTAAATGGATCCGAATAAATTATTCTGATCCATTTCAATAATTATTTTTTTAATATGAGCTAAATTTATAAGGTAAATATTAGATTTTATATACGCGCACAACTTGCTCAATTCATTGCGAACATAGCGAATTATATTTTCGGATATCTTCTCTTCGCAAATACCTCACCTCCTTTCGAGACCTATTTATTTAAGAGTTAATCTCAATCCTGAGGTTTATATATGCCTTGATAAGATTTATGTCATCTAGTTCTCGCAGCTACCTTTCGTGATATGTGTACCACACCTACTCATTTTATAGCATATGGGATAATTTTTGACTTGCAATTGTATACTAGTGACAGCTCAGATGCTAGTCGATTTGAATAATTATGATATATATAATTTTATATGTGTTTGATTAGATTCAAAAATTTGTTATGCTTCATAAAAAAATATAATTATATCTAAAATAAGCTCAAAATAGATTTAATTATATGTAGTTTATTGTTTAAAATTGCGTTTTAAATTTTTTTGTAATTAAAATTACATTTTGTTATATAAGAATTCATTTAAATATCATCACTTTTTTAGGAATTTTGAAAAATAGTAAATTTGTGGTAAATAAATTACTTTAAAGTACTGGAAATGTATTTTTTGATATATAAAAAATACATAATACTACATTACAGTCGGTAATTGAATCATAAACGACATTAATTTATATAAATTTATATTTCTAAAGAAAAAATTTATTGATCAAAATCACAGTAAAAAAAAATACAAATTTTGCCATTTTGCATCAACTGATTAACGTTAAGTCTCTTATATAATATATTTTTAAGAATTTTTTCGCATAATATTTTTTATTTTGGTACAGGAATTTTTTTTTCTTTAACATGGTACAAGATTATGGCATATACAACCAAACCATGCATAATTATATAAAAAACGAGTTATAATTCAATATCTAATTATAAAAGAGGAAGAAAGATTGTAACGTATTTAAAAGTGTTCGAAAATTCAAAAATTTTTTATATCCCTTATATCTCTTTTATCTATGAATAAATCTAAATATTCTAGTTTTCTTTTATATTTAGATGAAAAACATCTGCAGAAAAAAAAATTATGATCATGCAGAATTTATATTTTTATTAAAAAGGTTGTGTTGTTGTACGATATTCACGTTAAAAAATGATAAGAAAAATAATTTCTTGAGGTTTTATAGACCCATTTATGAAAGCATAGGATTATATAAAATCATCGAGGTGGATAAGAAAAAATATAAAAACAAATTTTTTTATCAGAAAAATTTCATAAAAGTGTTTGATATAAAAAATATTTTTTTTGGCTATTTAACAAGGATTAAAAATTTCATAATATGGAATAAGCTCAAACACGCAATTTTTTTTATAGAATTGATCTCAACTATTCACTATAAAACAAATAAATACCTGTATTTTGTTTAAGAAGTTACGAGATTATCAAAATCTGTCTCAAAAGTATGAAAAATACAAACTATTATAATGAAGAAACTACCATGAGAGAAAATCATATACTTATTAACAAAGATTTGAAAAAAAAGAGTTGCTGATCTAACATTTTAGGTGTGATAATATACATTGCATTTCAATAATTTTATAATTTTTAAAAATATATGCTTTCTTATTTCAAAATTCAAATAAAATCCAAATAAATAATTTATTTCAGAAAGAATACAATCATTATCATAAACAACGTATAAAAATATATATTGGCTTATTTTTACTTTTTGTTGCATAAAAATTAGTTTTGTGTGGATTTTTTAAGCCTGTTCAAATAATTATTTCGATTTTCCATGTTTTATAAACGCTATGTATATATGACAAATATAAATATATATTATATATATATCTAGTCTTCATTTTTTCTAGTTCATATAGCTTTTCATCTTGTGTATTTTTTGCGCAAAAAAAAGAAAGATATGCTGCTAAAATTATTGGTGTCAAATTTTTATAAGTAATAGAGTCGCGATCTAAAAAAAACGAGAGATCATTGTAATATGAAAAATAGAAAAATAATGCATTTAGTTACAAATTATTGATATGAAAAACAGAAAACTAAATTGAATCTTGGATTTTGTGAGGTTCTCTATATCTATAACTTTAAAACAAAAAACTTCATAAAATACTAAAATAAACATGATTACCTTGCAATAATGTATACTTAGATCTCAAATGTAGCTACGTTACGTTTATTTCAATGGCCTAAAAGCATTCATGGCTTCGATTTATTCGTTTTAAAACTATTTCAGAATTCAAGTATTGATTTATGATAAAATGAGAGGATCTAATTAAGCGCAAAAACATTTTCGATTAAAAATTTCAATAATTAATCTTATCATATAAACCGTCGAAACTTTTTATTGTACTAATTTTTTGTTTCTCTATTGTATAAAATTAAAATGAACTATTAAAGAATTTAAATCTTGGTTGTCGCTAGAAAAACGCATAAAATTGAATTCTGAAATCTAATTGAGGTTTCTTATATGTATTAAAGCTTGCAAAACAAGTAAAAAAATATAGCATTCTAGGTTATTAAACAAGGTTGTCTCTTATGAATCTTATTCAAGATGCAAAAATATGACGTATATAAATAATTCAAATAAAATTTTTTTGTGCATATAAAACCTAAAAATAAAGGGCTTACTTTTAAAAATGTCATAACTTTTTTACAGAAATTATCGGTGTTGAATATATGGGCTATTTTAGTTAATAT
Source organism: Rhyacophila brunnea (assembly GCF_057557595.1). Lineage (NCBI taxonomy): Eukaryota > Metazoa > Arthropoda > Insecta > Trichoptera > Rhyacophilidae > Rhyacophila > Rhyacophila brunnea. The sequence goes on along the minus strand of NW_028232768.1, from coordinate 602,144 downwards.
TAAGATGCCAGTGTTTCTATCTATTTTAAGTGTAATTTCATATCATTTATAACACAAATATCATAATTTTAAATAATTCGTTTATTTATAATTATATGTAACTTGATTCCTTTTTTAGAGGTCACGAACCAGGTTGAGGCATATATTCAGACATTGGGATTGAGAAAAACCCTTGAATTAATAGGTCTCGAAAGAAGGAGGGGTATTGAAGAAGACTTTGGAGAGGAGAAGATAGCCGAAAGTATAAATACACTGTGTGTACAGAGTATCAAGCAAGCTGTGCCTGAGAACAAAAACTAAAATTACGACTATAAATATAGCCCATAAATAAAAATTACTTGATTCCTTTTTTAAAAATGGATAGATATATTTACATAAAATATGTTTTACAAATATTTCAAAAAATAGTATTTAGACTTGTTAAATCTTTAGTAAGCCTCTGTTCACTTACATCATATAAATAGATTTAGTATATTGACACAAAAATTTATTTCATATGTTGCTGAGACTTCCCAAAATGCGTAAAACAAATACGCTATTTAGAGTAAATATAAAAATTGCTATCAAAACATTTTAACATTATATTTCGAATTGAATGTATCTTTGATATCTCAAAATTCATAAAATTACTAATATTGAGACATATTCTCAATAGATTTGAGATTCTCAACTTATTCTTAAATTAGCGCCTATACAAAATTGGGATTAATATACTTTTTTATTGACACCTAAAATATGATTATAATAAAAACGAATTACCACCTATAAGTTATCGATTAAGATATGTAGCCTGCCATAAAATTGAAGATTGAGGTAAAAATACAATAATTTCTATTTTAATAAGTATATAATATTAACATAAGCGGCACATAATGTACAAGAAATATGGCTTGGTAAGTAACTAAAAGATAACTTCCTAAATTAAAGAAGCTGTTCAAAATGTGTCATCTAAATGGATTATTTAGGGGTTAATAGTAAATATTTGCACTTTGTTTTATACAAGAATATACGGTCTCAAGAGACATTATGCAGAAAATTAACTTATAATACTCCTATGAATATATATGGATTCATAAACTATTTTTACTACAGAATTTATATGTGTCTTAAAAAAATTTATATAATAAAAAGCGAAGGCAGAAAAATTTTTACGTTATTTCTAAATTTTTTCGTATATTCAATTCCTGTTTATTTACTAATTTCGTGCTATTTTAAGAGGTTTTCAGTAGGAAAACAGAGTTTAGATGTAGGGGTTTTAATTCTTTTACTACGATATATAGGAAAGGCTCTTACTTTGCTAATAATTGTTTATAAATTAATGGAATGAGGTAAAATACGAAAATTATATATAAATATATATTTAGGGGCTATTTCAAGACGCAAATTATCCCATATGTTATAAAATGGGATGTTGTGGTGACGCGATATTTAAAAGTTAATCGAAGGAACTAGATGTCTCGAATCAGATCTAGGCATATATGCAAGTATAGGAATTTAGAAAGCCTTGGATTAATTGGTCGCGAAAGTAGGTTTAGTTTAATAGATTACTTTTGAGAGTGGAAGATAAATGAAAGTATAAATACGCTGTGCGGGCAAAGAGCTTCAAATTGTGCGCGTGAACAAAAACAAAAAATGAGGCGATAAATAAAGCTTATGTATAAAAAATTCACATGGATAGTTTATCTTATGAATTTCTATGTTTTGAATTGCGAAATTTCGATTGTTATAAATTATAGATTTTCTATGTATTCTTTGTACGAAAATTCCCCTTATAGTCTTTCAATATATCTTCTACGCTCAAGACGAAAAATGTTTTTTCTCGATACTATAGTTTGAAGATGTGTTTCTGCTTCTTTTGATGTACTCAATCATATAATATATAATTTTAAATCAACAAAAATAAGATTTTTTAAAAATACTATTACAAAAGAAGGAATTTTAAAAAATACCATTACAAAAGATATTAAATGCTGAAAATATATATAAAGTTCCATATCAAAGAGTCATAAATGCATTATGCCGTAAAATAAAGTCTGAAAGATTTAAATAAAAACTATTGATGTACGATATAGAAAATATTATACATCTAATAGTGCAATGCATTAATGTTTATCCAATGATAATAAAATAACATGATGATAATT